>NC_041827.1:13249373-13573106 GCF_900964775.1 Scleropages formosus
TCTTTGATAAACTATTCAAAATCCATGCCCTCTTTCTGTTGATCTCTTTTAAAATTCTGGAAATTCTTATTTTGAATTACTCTCCGGTAAAAGTGTTGTTTTAAAAAAAAAAAAAAAAAAAAAAGAAGAAAAAAGTAACGTGAAAAAGAAATGGCAATCCAAGGCAAGCCCACAGCAACGAACAGCACTTAACTGTACTGTCAAACAGGCCAGCACAAGTGGGGAGAAGCATACATGCATTCACAAAGTCAAACCAAAATAAGGAAGATGGAACCTCGGGAACTACTGACACCTACATGCTTTCACAGAACTTTGTGAGGGTGCTGGGCTTGTCCTGGTTTCGCCGATGCCGGAACCAGCGCTGCAACTTCCTCACTTCCCAGTCCAGCTGCTTGGACAGGCCGTCCAAGCGTCGGGGATCTGGGCTCTACACCGTGGGAGAAGTGCCAGTCAAGCAGATACACAGAGACAGAAGGAGAATGTGCAAGTATAGACAGGCGCTGGAAAAGGGCGATGAGGGGGAACAGCGATACAAAGACGGGGAATTACAAAACAGGAAACAACCGAACAGCTGCAGATCTCTTCAACGCAGGAGAGGCGAAGGTTTCTGCTCAGCCGTCTGCCGGCGTACCTTTGTGATGGATGTAAACACTTTCTCGAGCACGGCGTTCGGCTGGGCTCTCCGGCTCCCCTCGGCCTGGATCCGCAGCATGTGGGCGCACGGCCGCGCGATCAGTCTGTCCGCACAGGGAAAGCGCACATTCAACACGCGAGTGGTGGCCCTTTTAACATTACAGTGCCACCATGGACCCCCGCCACCACCAGCCACATGGCTTTTAGCAACAGCACTTTCTTCTTTCAAACGTGAACGTGCGTGCAGTCAAGGATCCACATGCAGTATTTTTAACTTCAGTGGTTTGCGAGTGGTGAAAAGGCAGCATCACAACTGAGAAGTGGGCAAACTCTCTCTGCAGTCAATACAGAGTCAATATGTCTTCTAAACAGCTGGTGACAGGTGCGCGTTTCGGTCGTTTTTGTGAGCTTGTTAACGTTATTGGAGTCTAAGGCAAAGATAATGATGAAACTGCTATTCCTACACAAGGCCCTTGCTCAGATTACATCTGTGGGACACATGCTCATCTCAACAGCTATGGATTAAAACCGGCTCTGCTTGGTGTTCTCCACTCCGCACTCGGGAAAAAAAGTACAAAAATATATGTACGCTAAAAAAAAAAAAAAGCTTTCATGATGCTCTGTTGAACTGTAACAGAAGAACAGGACAGAACTAGAGGACAAATCGCACAATGACGACAGACCATAATGGTAAAACAAACCCCCTATTCTCCTGCAAAGATAGACATTGGGTCAAGTAACTTCAGTTTTTAATCAGAATCAGAACGAGCTTTATTGCCAAGTATGTTCACACATACAAGGAATTTGTCTTGGTGACAGAAACTTCCACAGCACAGACAGAATGACAATGACAAGACACTGAGGTGGTAATAATATAATTACTACTGAGTGTGTGCCAGTTTACATCAGCAGCAGTGATATGATAGTATTTCAGGGCGATGCAGTTAAAGCAAGATGGTGTAAATTGTACAGTCCATGCAAAGTTATATTCTTACCAACACCCTGCCTGTCTGTCTACACCAAAAGACAAACGTGCTAAATGCTCTATGCCCTGCAAGTGCAACGTCAGGCTTTCTGGCATATTGAATAAAAGGTATGATTCTGCAGGTAAGGAGAAATGTATGATAGCTATTAGGTGGTCGCAGGTTCCATTCCCACCTTCAGCTGTAGTACCCCAGAACAAGGCACTTAGTCCCAAATTACTCCAGTATACCAATTACCCAGCTGTATAAACAGGTGAATAACTGCAAGAAGCTTAACACTGTAAGTTACTTTGGAGAAAAGCATCAGCTAAATGAATAAATGTAAATGTAGGTCAGCGATACAACACCATCCTGGAACATTGTTAAAGAAAAGATGCCGATTCATATCTTAAAGAAGCGCCTGTAATCCGGATTTCTTCAATGAAAACTGCCCATCAAGTTCGCTGGGGGGAAAGAGAGACATTCAGTACAAGTGAAAATTATGAGTGCAGCTTGGTAACACTCGTGAGACAAGCTGGACAGAAGCGTCCGTCTCTGGGAACTGCTGCAGAAGAGCTGGGAAGACATTAACCAAATTGCCTTTAAAAAAAAAAAATAAAAATAATAGTTTGCAGGAAGTACACTAAGAGCTTGTCACTGATAAGTGTACAATAAGTGCAGGGGCAGCAGAAGCTAGTTTACTTATTAGAAATACCAGTTTTGGACTTGGGTGGTCGTAGGTTCAAATCCCACCTCCTGCTGTAGTACCCTTCAGCAAGGTAATTACCCTGAATTGATGCAGTAAAATTTACCCAGCTGTATAAATGGGTAGTTAATTGTACGTAGATGTCACAGAGAGTTTCGTTTCCATGGTAAAAATGCACTTATACACATACCAATTTTATATATACTATATATAGACAACATTCAATTAAAAAAAGAAAAAAAAGATAAATAAAACCCAGCCCAGATTTTACAGAAGAGAGCTCATTATGTACAGCGTGTGCAAAACAGCACGATCCGGGGGAGTAAACATGTGAGCCACAGAGAGCATGTGCGAGACCTGACATGGGGATGTGTCAAGTCGCCAGTTAACCTTTCTCCCCAGAAGTCATCCCCTCACAGAGGAGTCACTCTTGTGCAAGGGCTCCCCTAGCAACACGACCAAAGATCAACGTGACAATAATAAATACCCACATAGACGCACATGCCCACATGTTTATGCTACGCAGTGCAAAGACTGCTAAAATGTATTCATAAAACTATAAGGCAAACAGAAGCACAGGTGGGACTGACAAGCTCACCAACTCACCCTATAAAATCAGTCCTTATCACAAAATGTTTTGGGTTAAACTTTAATGTGGGGTTATTTGAATGCGTAATTCGAGCCAACCTAGATGGGAAGCGTCGTTTTTTTTTTTTTTTTTTTTAAACTAGACCACAGTTGTATTTTGAGGTGGGGTTATGGGTGGAATTAGCACAGCTCTATTTCGAAACAGTCTTTCACTGCACTGCAAATTGTGTGCCTTGTCAGTATTCAAAGACCTTTCTTTCAGATAACACGAAGAGTTGACTTTCTCAACGTAACTGAATCGTATCTTACAATAAGAGAATCTCAAACATAACTCGTACGGGAATTCCGATCAAATATTAAACGGGTCCGGTGAATCGCAAACCAGGGGGCTGGACAACACAGCTTGGTTTGTGGCCTAACCCACAGCGCACGCCAACTGCGCTATTTTTATACTCGATTGCCTTCGTTGTCCGTTTTCATGGAAATCTTCACGTGAGAGCAGCATCACCTCACACACAAAACACCAAATGGGAAGATCCCCACCCCAGTATATCAAATGCACATGTACCTCCTTTCATTCAACCAAAATCAATGCAATCCAGTTACAAAAGTAGGCCTACTGGGCTTTCAGATGGAAAAGAAAGGTCCTTACACCACATTTTATAACAGCCGCACAATCATATACCACAGTATTTACATTCACTGTGCAGGATAAGGAAAACCTTTCAAAACAGGATATTCAGGCATGACAATTTCTGCAATGCTAAAGAACTAGAACTCATGTAAAAGAGTGGCCTGGGGCAGGCGTGCAAACAATGGCACTGCAGGAATTTTAATCCAACCAGCTCCTTTGCATTGAACACAGTGGCAACACTGCTCTCAAAAAAGAAACCAACAAGGTAAAGGAACCAAACAACAAAACGTGAAACAGAAGAGAACAGTATCTGAAACAGTAGTGTAATGAATGAATTTTCTGACTAGCTCTCAGTTTTTTGCTACATGCAAACCTAAATCTTGGCAGTTCACAGCTTTCTCCTCCTCCCAATTTGCTGAAACTAATGCCTTCAAACTGCAGCTAATGCTCTTAAATGCTATGAAGAATTTTTATGGTGGCCTTCATTTATTCAACAAGCAACTCCAAATGGGCTAAACCAAGTGAGTGCTGTCTCACAAAAAAAAAAGCACAATGTAATATACATGAACGACCCCTGCAGTGACGCAAACAGGTTCAAAATTTTCAATACTATTTTTCTCAAGTGTGCAGAAACACAAATTCATAGACGTGAATTTGTAGGAAGCACAAGGTAGTATGGGGTGAGCGATGAGGACGACATTATGATGCTGTATGATGCTCCTTGAGAACTGATGACTGGCCAGCTGTCAGCAAGACACTTGACAGTCTGACCACAGCAGCATGTTTCCAGCCAGAGCGCGATAACTTCTGCAGCTCGCTGAAGCCCTCGTGATGCACCTTCCAAAACAGACAATACAATTAAGTTTACATGTCTGGGTTCTGTGACTGAAAAATCCAAAATGAGTGATTTTCCTGCCCATTTATTTCATGGCTTCTGTGGGTAAACTTTTTTTCCTGTTCAATAACAAAGTGTAAAACTGTTTAAATAAACAGTTACTATTCAAACATCGACTGCGTGACTGTGAGTCTTGCTGTTACTTTGGAGATTTGCTCATACTCTGGAGTCATATTATGAAAGTAGGAAACATGGAACATGTTACACATTTCACTTGAACTTTGCCAGTTATATGATTAACAGAGGCAGATCCTCACACTGGCAGTTTGAAAGTAAAATAGCACGATCTTCTGTAAATCCTTGCTGTCCTACAGGAATGTTGCCCTTCATTAGTCATACTACGTATATCTTAACCATCCCCATCGACTGGTTTGGAGCAAGAAAAACTAGTAATGCACTCGCTGCACACCAGTTGTCACTTAACTGACATCTGTCCTTAGAAAGCAAACAACCAAGCTTAAGATATTACCATTTCTTCTTCAAAATTTTTCTTCAATATTCTTGAAAGCTCACAATCACAAGCACGCTCTTGCAGCAATGTAGGAAACCTACTGGCTAGTAAATACAGCACAGGTTTTAAACGCCACATAAGTATAAAATGAATAAAATTAACTGAAAATTGTGATTCACCTTCTGTCAAACCCAAGACTAGTAAAGAAACCACTTGAAAATGATGAATGCATTCCATAAGACCCAAGGCCATATTTTTGCACCAGCAAGAAAAAGAAGAGTGCCTTTTTCATGTGTCATTGCTCTTCCCTGGAATCATCACTGTCCAGCCAGTACTTTGGGGTAACTCATGTGAAAAGAAAAAAAAAAAAAAAATAAAAATACTTGGAAGGAATCTAAGACATTGATCCCAGGAATGGTAGATGCACAGCTTTGAAAGGGGTAAAAGTAAAACCTACTCTCATTGTATCTATTTTCTAAACTTGACACTAAAGTTTGCCTTACAATCATCTCCCCAGTTTCCCCCATTTTTCCCCCAAACAAAGTGAAACGTGATTCTTTCATAAATAAAATGATAGCTAATGAAAAGGCTTCAGCACAGTGCTTGTTTAGCTGATAGCAGTGAAAACTGGTGAATCAGAAAATCTGGGAAATCTGTGAGGAAATGATGTCACACAAATAGGAAATTATGGCTATTAAAGAAAAGCAGTGAAAGCTAATACAGGGATTTGGTGGCTAGCCAGGTGTGTAGGATATACTTTATTGCAGCATACAAAAAAGCTGTTCAGTCCACAAGACATGTCTATAAAATTACAAATTTTACAGCAAACTCATTTTACAAAATGTTTGCTCTATCCTCTGGTTCAAGTTTCCAACAATCAAGTTATTTTATTGTCGTTTAACCACCTCTGAAAACCTCTAATTAAAAATGTTAATAGCGCAGATTAAAGCCATTGATTCCTTAATCCAAAACAAACAGTGAAACTAAATCTGGATGGTCCATCAGACAATAAACCACCATCCATGATCAAACATTTCTTCCAATGACAACAAAGGCTGCTGAGTGATATTCCTCTCTAGTCAACAGCAAAGCACACGCTACAACATTAAGGGTCATGCAATGCTGAAATATGGAGAAAAAGCTAATAAAAACAAACTGTCATGCTAAACCAAAGGGGATGCAACCACTATCTGTGAAGAGTTAGAGCTCAGTAGGCTGCTAGAAGACTAACCTTACTGAAGCGCGCGCGCGCGCACACACACACAAGTTGAAACCACTTGCCCGAAGTAGGTTCACGGTGAACCAGAGCCTAACCCGGCAACACAGGGCACAAGGCTGGAGGGGCAGGGGACACACCCCGGATGGGACACCAGTCCATCACAAGGCACCCCAAGCAGGGTTTGAACACCAGACCTGCCACAAAGCGGGACCCAGCCAAGCTCGCTGCGCCACCATGCCGCCCCTACTGAAGTACAAGTTTTCAACTATAACTATAAAAAAGTTAGCAACACAGTACAAAACAAAAAGCAGACACGTGCATGCATTTTTTAGCCACAAGATTTTAAATATTGTATACACTTCTCTGTAGCGTGGCACGCTCAGATATTCCAAATATTAACACACCGATATTAAATAGCCCTAAATAAGGGACATGACAGCTTTCTTACAAGGACATAAGGCAGGCCTAGATAAAGCAGCTGGCATACCTTCTCTGTGGGAAATACAGCTGTGGGAGAACAGCTTCACACAAGACTGTTTCCACTCTTGGTTCTAAAGGAAATACAGTGTGATCACAATCATAACGCAGGCACATAAACAGAAAGGGTGAGACATGTCCCATGCTACAAACAAATACTGGCAAAATGTAAATGACGATGCGGTGGAGCGGCAGGTTCAGCCGGTGCCCGCTGCGTGGCAGGTCTGGGGTTTTGAGCCCTGCTTGGGGTGCCTTGCGGCGGACTGGCGTCCCGTCCAGGGTGTGTCCCTCCCCCTTCGGCCTGGCACCCTGCGTTGCCAGGTTGGGTTCCGGCTCGCCGCGACCCCGCTCGGGACAAGCGATTGTAGACATTGGTTGACTGGTTATAAATGAACATCCTGGCATACAACTGGTTGTGTGTTTACAGCCCTCTTGCACTTACGAACAGCGTTGAGCTCAAAAAAGTAGAGAAAATGATTTCAGGTTTCCGTCGCCTGCTGTGATTATCCCCTGTTGAGTAACGACCTCTACTGTGTAACATTTAATACAAAAAAAAAATTCTCAGATATTTGTTAACCTATCATAGAGAGATGGTTTCATGGATGGATGGTGCTTTTTTAAAAAGCAATTTACAGCAATTCTGGAGGAAATATTAGGACACACAGTTCAGATCCTGGCTGAGCAGCACTTGATGTCAAGGCAAAGGTGTTCATTTTATCAATGCAAGTTCTTAAAATCTGCCTCCTTGTCCGTCTTCTTCTTCTGGGTCTTACACCAAACGTTAACTTTTCTCCTGCAGTCATCTACCATGTGAAACAAATCAAATTGTCCAAGCCGTCCTTGAAAACAATGGAATTTAAACGATTTACAAAACATGGACGAAAACCGATTAGTGGTTTTGTGAAGCCTTGGGTCTTGGTGAAATCAGACTGAACTCTTTACTTAACAGGTTAGCTTGGTAGGTCTGAGGTAGATTTGTGGTGAATCAGGCAGTCCACAGACACCCGCCTCAGTTTTCATCACATCAGTCTCTAAGAATCTGATTCCTCCATCTTACTCACTTGCCTAAGCCTCCATTCCACTGTTTAAATGTCAGCTTCTGTTCGCTTAAATGAGGCACAACACACCTCAAAAAACTGAACGCTAAAAAAACTTCATGGTTACTGTGTGCTTATTATCGCATCACCACAAGACACGAGTGGGCTTTTACACTCATCCACATCCTAAGATTTAGCTAACACACCAAATACACGGCCAAGCGTAATGACTTTTATAACGTTTATTGGTCGTTTTGTGGAGAGGGTTTCATGAGACGTTTACAGAAAAGGATTTTTAAGTGAAAATGTGAGCCTGAGGCGAATCACGACGCCTCGCGCCGCCTCACACATCATCGACATCACACGGGTCTAAACTGTTGAGTCCCGAACTTTACAGTGATGTTACAAAAGCAGGAGGGACCGGAAGATGCCATTCGGATAAAAGCATCGTCACGGGGTCCGCGAGTTCCGCGTCGAGGCGGTGGCGCCCCGGGCGCGTGTTAAGCGAACCGCTCCAGCAGCTGCAGGCGCTAGCCGTGCCCGCGATGCTGGGGACGCGCTGACATCACTTCTGCTCCGCTCCACTTCACTTCACTCACGCGCGAGCGAGCGAGTTCACGAGAAGTGCCGCAAAGTTCTAAATTCGATACCACATACTATTACGGGAGGTTAGTTACTTTTTATACTCTTCGGAGGGGATTATTACTTACCTAGTAATACTACTAGTCAAAAACTTTGATAATATGTCGGGAAATAAAACGCGGAACGGTAGCCGGTTAGCTAAGATTAGACTCAGTTAATATTATCATCTGGGTGGATTAACGCCCTTCTTCGACTCGAGCGCTGCTGAAAACTCAGCTCGATACGTACCTCTCGAACAGTATCCGTACAGCGAATATGAACAAAGCCAGCGGTAGGGCAGCCAGCAAGTGTCCCGCTTTGGGGTACTCCGCTCCCGGCGCCGGGTCCGCCAGGTCCGCCCAGGTCACATTGTGGGGAAGCCAGAACCGCTCGTTCCAGAACCAGGCTGCCAGAGTGGCCATATTGGGCTCAAAGGAAGAGCGAGCGCAGCAGGCAGCACCAGGGGTAAAAAACCAAAGAGACAAGACTCGGAATCGCCGCCCACTTCACTTCTTTCGCTCTGCGGATGGGCAGAGGTGTTTCTTGGGCTGAGTTGAGGAAGTGGATTGCCCCACCCCCGCAGCGATCATCACAAACCCTCCCCGCCGCGGTCCCCGGTCCGGGCGAGGCGGCCGAACGCGGGGTGCAGCGGGACTCGGTGTGGCCCGGCCCTCCGCCCTGCCCCCTGGGACTCAGTATCCGTCACACCGAGCGCACTCCCTTTGCTCCGCACACATGAAGTGAAAAAACTGTTGGAACAAGGGCCGCTGACTGAGGCGTTATTGCTAGTTTAGTCAGTGTCGAGTGTTTCCTGGTCGTCATGTTACACTGCGGGGTGAGTCACCGTGTAGTTCAGTACCGCGGACCACGGTCCAAAACGCAAAAGACCAAGAGCTGCGCTAATCCTCCTTAGGCGAACCTGTCCAACCCGGTACACACACAATGAATGTACCGACGACATCGCCGCGCGGAAGAGAGGATTAGCGTAGCCTTCAATTCCCACAATGCCCCCGTGGGAAGGCACGAGACCCGGCTCTTGTAAGCAGCTCGCGAGCGGTTGTAATACCCTGTATATAACGAACTCCTTTAAACTTTGTCTAACGTTTGATAGTAATTTCATACGGAAAGTGGTTTGGCATTTAAGACTTTACCGGCAGTGTCGTTTAGTCTTAAAATTCTACAAATTATTAAGAAAAAAAAGTGTCGAAGGCTGACATGAAATTTGCCAGGAGTCCAGTTACCTTATAAAGGACGATCGCGCTGCTGCAAATGTTTTGACACGCCCAACGAAGGCCTTATTAGGGTTTTACTACAGTAAGGAGATCGATGGTATTGGAGTAACTGGGATTCCAAGCCCAACATACAGCACTGGTGTCCTTTTTTAATAAACGTTTGCGGAGATCTGGATCATCTGAACGGTATTATATACTATAGTATTATGGACCAGTGATCAGAATCGAGTCCAAGTGCAGACCCCGCCAGTGGCCTTTTAACAAACAAGTTTGTTCGATTTTTAAAGAAAGTGCCTAAAAGGAATATTTTCCCCATGAAGAACACAAAAAAAACTTTACATGGATAAACTTGGAATGTAATGCTGAATATGACAGGACTATTACAATAATGAGAATACTGTTGGCGGCCCAATGGGGGAAGCGGCACTGCAAAACATCACAGTTAATATTCGAATAAAATGTAAAGAACCCAAAAGAGCTGGAACACGAGAAGTGCAAAGGAAAAGGGCTGAGAACGGTTCCGTTGACAAGAGCGCCTCTAGTGGCCACCAGTTGTCACTTCACACACGGTGGGCAGTGAACGTTTTTATCAGTCAGTGTATGTTTCACTTTTGATCCGCAAAATGCTGATGTATTTGTTCCCGTTAATATACACTGCTCAAAAAAATTAAAGGAACACTTTGAAAACATTGCAGAAAAAAAATCATGCCGGATATCTATACTGATATGGACTGGGTAATGTGTTAGGAACAAAAGGATGCCACATGGTTTGATGGAAATGAAAATTATCAACCTACAGAGGGCTGAATTCAAGGACACCCCGAAAATCAAAGTGAAAAAATGATGCGGCAGGCTAGCCCATTTTGCTGAAATTTCATTGCAGCAACTCAAAATGGTCTTCAGTAGTTTGTATGGCCCCCACGTGCTTGTATGCATGCCTGACGTCGGGGCATATGCTCCTAATGAGACGACGGAGGGTGTCCTGGGGTATTCCCTCCCAGATCTGGACCAGGGCATCACTGAGCTCCTGGACAGTCTGAGGTGCAACCTGGCGGCGTTGGATGGACCGAAACATAATGTCCCAGAGGTGTTCTATTGGATTTAGGTCAGGCGAGCATGGGGACCATTCACACACACACACACACACACACACACACACACACACACACACACACACACACTTTCCGAACCGCTTGCCCCATATGGGGTCACGGGGAACCAGAGCCAACCCGGCAACACAGGGCGTAAGGCCGGAGGGGGAGGGGACACACCCAGGACGGGCAAGGCACCCCAAGTGGGACTCGAACCCCAGACCCACTGGAGAGCAGGACCCGGTCCAACCCACTGCGCCACTGGGGACCATTCAATGCTATCAATTCCTTCATCTTCCAGGAACCGCCTGCATACTCTCGCCACATAAGGCCGGGCATTGTCGTGTACCAGGAAGAACCCAGGACCCACTGCACCAGCGTAGGGTCTGACAATGGGTCCAAGGATTTCATCCCGATACCTAATGGCAGTCAGGGTGCCATTGTCTAGCCTGTAGAGGTCTGTGTGTCCCTCCATGGATATGCCTCCCCAGACCATCACTGACCCACCACCAAACCGCTCATGCTGAACGATGTTACAGGCAGTATAACGTTCTCCACGGCTTCTCCAGACCCTTTCGCGTCTGTCACATGTGCTCAGGGTGAACCTGCTCTCATCTGTGAAAAGCACAGGGCGCCAGTGGCGAACTAGCAATTCTGGTGTTCCATTGCAAATGCCAATCGAGCTCCACGGTGCCGGGCAGTGAGCACAGGGCCCGCTAGAGGACGTCGGGCCCTCAGGTCACCCTCATTAAGTCTGTTTCTGATTGTTTGGTCAGAGACATTCATGCCAGTGGCCTGCTGGAGGTCATTTTGTAGGGCTCCGGCAGCGCTCATCCTGTTCCCCCTTCACAAAGGAGCAGATACCGGTCCTGCTGATGGGTTAAGGACCTTCTACGGCCCTGTCCGGCTCTCCTAGAGTAACTGCCTGTCTCATGGAATCTCCTCCATGCTCTTGAGACTGTGCTGGGAGACACAGCAAACCTTCTGGCAATGGCACGTATTGATGTGCCATCCTGGAGGAGTTGGACTGCCTGTGCAACCTCTGTAGGATCCAGGTATCGCCTCATGCTATTAGTAGTGACACTGACCCTAGCCAAATGCAAAACTAGTGAAAAACAGTCAGAAAAGATGAGGAGGGAAAAAATGTAAGTGGCCTCCACCTGTAAAACCATTCCTGTTTTGAGGGTCATCTCATTGTTGCCCCTCTAGTGCACCTGTTGTTAATTTCATTAACACCAATGCAGCTGAAACTGATTAACAACCCCTTCTGCTACTTAACTGACCAGATCAATATCCCAGGAGTTTAACTGACTTGATGCTATACTCTGATTAAAAAGTGTTCCTTTAATTTTTTTGAGGAGTGTGTTTGCATCAGAGGAAAGCATATGATTTTAATAACAGGCCAACAAGTTAACTGATTAAGTGCATTCAGCTCTGGGGTCCATCCACAGCAATGAAAAGTTTCCACATTATGGTACCTTTTTCTTTTCATAAGCCCAAAATGGTTCAAATATTTGATTCGATTTTATTACTAAAATGCTTACTTTTGCTGACTGTTTATGTGTGGACTGGCATCCCTTCAAGGATGTCCAACTCCTGATGCCTGTTGTGATTCTGAGGATAGACTACAGGTTTGAATGCAGTTAAGTGGTTATGAAAGTAGTTCTAAGTATCTATATTACTGTAGTGGGGGGTGCAGTGGGTTGGCCCAGGTCCTGCTCTCCGGTGGGTCTGGGGTTCGAGTCCCGCTTGGGGTGCCTTGCGACAGACTGGCGTCCCGTCCTGGGTGTGTCCCCTCCCCCTCCGGCCTTACGCCCTGAGTTGCCGGGTTAGGCTCCGGCTCCCTGCGACCCCTTATGGGACAAGCGGTTCAGAAAGTTTGTGTGTGTATATATATTACTGTAGTTTTAGAAAGGAAAATTAAAATGTAAGTAGCAGCATTTTAAATTGCAGTGCAGGAAGTGAAGTTACTAGACAACTGCTTGGACATTTAAATATCTTACGATTCTAGGCAACCCTTGACGCAGGAATGTTGAAATGCAAAGTTAAGAGTTGTATTTTTTGGAAAACAAATATTTAAGCAGTGCAGACAGATTCAGAATACAACTCATTAACATGTGTGAGTGTCTGTTATCGCTGTTTGGGCAAGCAACCTGTGAATGAATGAATGAAAACTCTAAATATTACTTATTTAGCAGAACACTAAATACTACGAAATGCAGTCTCTCCTATAAGTGATAAGTTATGTTAAACAATTGTCATGGATTTTGCAGTAATTCCAAGGTGAAATAAAGCGGACCGAAACTCCCATCTTTAACTCTGAGCAAGAAGAACTTCATGATACTCGTACACGGTACTGGTACCTATGACAGGAAACTTGAAACTTGAAACAAATTGTCTTGTGTGGGCGCGTGCAACATTCCTGTCCCAAAGTAGCAGTTCATCACTTCCAACACTAGATGGCGGCAGATTGTATCGTTACAGAAAGACGACACCCGTACAAACCAAAGATTGGGATTTTGCAGATGCACATACACACAATCCTCGGTCATTCGTGCAAGCTTCAGAACTTTCAAAATATTGTTTCTCTTTGTTTAAATTAATTTTCAACGCATTTCTTCATCAGACAGTTCTTAAACAAGGGATACCTTGCAGAAGCCTAAAGGGAGAGGCCAAAATGAGCATCGCGTGTTACGTAATGACTACACGTAAGGAGTCTTCCCTTCCCTAGGCCTGAACCGCCCGCACTCCTACAGTCCCTTCCCGGCTCATGTAATTATAGCTCCACCTTTGCCCGATACACGAGGTTATTATTAGACGTCTGATGGCCAGTTGACCCAAAAACTATTCCAATGATGTCAGCTGTTTTAATGCAGAGTAATGAGCAGCAATGGATTTTCATCATAAAATATCAAAGGAAATCAGTAATCAATTTGAGGAGTCTCTCTAGGCATGATGAAATTGCCGATGGGCAGTTTCCAAAGGGCAATACTAAATCACCGTTTTGTTAAAGTCTCAAAAAGGGGGACAAAAACTACGCTCGATGCATTGACATTTGCACCTGCTGTACTAATCTTGATCAAAGCATTTACCATTCATTCATATAGTAAGATTTCCCTGTTGTACACATGTGTAAAATAATTATAAGCAGCATTTATACAATAAAATCCCAACATTGTTGTCTTAAAAACCATCAGCAGAACAAACACCTAAGACAAAATACAATTATTGAAAAACGTATAAAAATTAGTAGCATTTCAGTTTTTATTCCAGATAAAATTGATGGACATAAAATAGACGTAATACTGTTCGTTCAGCGGCTTTAAGTAGATCAAAATATGTAAATCTGATGCAATTTGATTTTTGCTTAAGTTCTACACTTATTACTCGTTTGTTTTCCATTTTTTTTATTACTTAATTCATTTGAAACGCCACGGCGCATACAACATTCTGAGGAGTGATCCCAAACTCTCTGCGCTGAACAAGATGCGACTGTTCCGGAGAAGAGCGATATTCAAGAAAGGGCAAAAGAGGCAACCAGACGCAGATGAGAATACAAAGTACCCTCGGCCACATGTCCGGGTTTCAGATTTTTAATTAGCCGTACGTGCTAAGCCGAGGTCACACATTTCAGTCAAGGCTCCGTATGAAAAGGGTATTACAGTACCTGTATACCTGGGTATTGCACATAAGGCTCAGAGGATCGTCGTTGGCGGTGAAAGCGAAAATGACGGTCGACTTTGAAAAGAACAGATTCGGTGAGCAAAACTACAGGGACTGCGAAGCGCCTCTGAACACCGGCCAACCGGCATCATTACATTCCATTACGAGTACATTGCAACACTGTGGCAGCAGCACTAGACTCAAAGTCAGGCGAAAGAAGGTACTCAACCGCACCATCAATGGGAAAATCTCTAACAAAAGTTTACTCCAAGGATGGAGTTTTCATGGAACCTCACATAATGCTGTAATATTACCAGAAAGGGGAAAGAGAAGAGGAATTTCCCCCTTGCCGTGTCACACCTCGAGGCTGTAGCTTACAGAGCTTTTTCGCTATCAACCCGTGGGGAAGATGGCTCAAGAGGAATGTTTTCAAAATGTACTGGATTGCTTTTTTCCCCCCCTTTCAGGAAATTCAGCCCTTCTCATTTTTTAAGAAAGAAGCTAAAAAAACAGTTCACCTTTAGAGCCGGAAGCGCACTAGGCCTCCGTCCGTGTCCCGTGAACGCAAAGTTATCGGCGAGACTGAAAAACGGTAGGAAGTATAGAGCAGCAGAAGGAAAGGCTGTCCAATTACGATCATGTTACAGTGAAGTGAAGCAGCGAGGAAGGAACTTCTCAGGATGAACAGTAGAAAGCATTTCAGTGCCGTACGTTCCCGTTAAACACACACACACAAGGTCAGGATGTTTGTATTAAATACCGAGTTAAACGGCAAGTCAATCTGAAAGAAGACAAAGTGCACAGACCTGGCACGTTTATTTCAAAACCGGCAGTTTTACATACAACGTCCACACACACGCTTGAGAGACAGACGCGAGGAGGAGAGCGTAAGCCACCAGCAGGGCGCCGACAAGCGCTACACACACATTATTTGGCAACGTGCAGAGCACGGAAGAGCAAGCGCAGCTCGGTACGGCATAAGGTTCGTAAGGCACTTCCAGCGTACAGACTCGCCAGATTTAAAATAAATAAGGCAACGCATAAAATCTCCTTAAAAAGGTACCCACGCACTCCTCTTCTTAACCAGTCACTGTCACAGTCAGCAGTGCTGAAGACGAGGGAGGTGTTGACCCTCTGCGCCGTGTTTTAGCGCAACGGCAGAAGTGCTTCTCGGGAGATCTGGTTACCTGTCGCTGTCAACATGCCTGCAGGTTTCCAATCGATAGAACACATTTTACGTCAGCGGGAGGACACAGCAGTACGTCAGCGGTGATGCATTTGTTCACCCCCTCCTATATTTAAGTGTAAAAACACAGAAATGGGTGAAAAGCGAACGAAGAGTGCAAACTGTCTCCCAAAAAGCACCTTCCAGCACACCTACCATGTTCCCCCCCCACCCCCACAGTCTGCCTACGGTCTTGGCAGGTCAGTTACATGTGCTCTGGGTGGTTCTGCAAACAGGTGATGAACTCTTTCACCGGGTGTCCCTGATGGCAGATCTGGTGCACGGCGTTGAACAAGGGGAACCTGCGGGGAGACACGAGAACGGGGCGGCGGGGAAAAATGACATTATCATCAGGGTTCTGCGAAAAAGTGACAAAATCGGACCGAATATTAAGGACGAAACGCTTGCCAGAACGGCGAGGTGCTGTCAGGAGGAGTGATACCACCAGTGATATCACTGGCTTCTCCTCCCACGGACATTTATGTTATGAATTTTTAATGTCAGAAGCATTTTCCACTTAGTTTATTTCTTGAATAATTGAATTTTCTTCACTGTTATGTTTTGGGATATTTGTTTGCTGTGGGCAGGTGGCGCAGCGGGTTTGGCCGAGTCCTGCCCTCTGGTGGGTCTGGGGTTCAAGTCCCGCTTGGGGCGCCTTGCGATGGACTGGCGTCCCGTCCTGGGTGCGTCCCCTCCCCCTCCGGCCTTGCACCCGGTGTTGCCGGGTTAGGCTCCGGTTCACCGCGACCCCGCTCGTGACGAGCGGCTTCAGCCAATGCGTGCGTTTGTTGTGGAGCAAAAGCAACCTGTGTTTCGACAGCCAGCTGGCAGTAAAACGCTCTCAGAGAGAACACGGTTCCATGGTGTTTTCAGCTCATGTCTGCGTTTGTTCGGATCTCCGAGCTACTCCATAAATTTACCGTACATCACTTGCCACAAATCCCGTTTTACTTCCTATCAACCGTATATGCAGCTCCCCGTGTCACGTACGCTGCTTTAAATGGTGATTTAGACAAACTGCGCCGCACTTCGAGAATCACGTGTCTGCATCCATCTCCATCTGTTGGTGAAATGCGCTTGTTTTTTCGAGTTGCGTGACGCTTTGGAGAAAGGCGTCTGGGAAACGAATAAATGTAAATGTGGAGAACAAGATGACGAACGCCGCACAATTACGAGATGAACCGGGTAATGGCCGACATTGAATTAATTCACCTTCAAATACTCCAGCAAAAATTATACAGCTATATAAATGGGTAAATACATCTAAATATTTGGTAATGCAACAGCCTAATATTGTAAGGTGCTTTGAAGGCACTAGCTAAATTAAATAACACTAAAAACGGCGTAATATTTAAGCTGCTCAACTCCACTATCTGAGAAATCTTTCACAGCACAAAAAATAAACTTCTTAAAATGATCCATTTTATTAAAATTGGTAATTATAAATTGTAAATGTTACTTTGGATGGTGCATCTCTTAGCAGAAAAAAAAATTAAGAATGAACATACAGTATATACTGTCTAAAACTGTTAACCGTTGTTATAAATAGCTGGAGTCTTGTGGGTGCTGGGTCAGCTGGGTACGACACTAACTACACTTCCTCTGTGTGTGTGTGTGTGTGTGTGTGTGTTTTGACCGATTCAAACAAACGAGGGAGGCATCTGTCAGCAAAATCATTAGATGACACTAAGACTTACTTTTCCACCAGATTTTTGTGCTTAAGGATGTGGTTGACTTCAGCAGCAGTGGCTGGACCTTGCAGTTTCTGGCCATTCAGCATCTCTTTCTCCAGCTCTTCAATTGACTAAACAGAGGAGAACATCAACATCAGATAAAACGTGGCACAGGGACAAAGGAAATGAGCAAAACGGCGTCCTTCAGCACCGCGCTGGAAAATGCATAGAAACACGACATTCACTGACCGCAAGAGGTAGTTTTCGGTACTGAAAAAACACCAAAACCACTGACGTGCTGATGGCTTCGCTCTACGACCTCACCTTCCCTGTTCTGGCGAAGGCCTCGGCGATCCTTCGGTTGCGGCCACCGTAGCAGGTCGTGATGAGGTCGGCCACGCCGCAGCTCTCCAGGAAGGTAACGGGGGACACGGACCCGCTCGTGCAGAAGATCCGCGCAAAAGCGATCATCTCCATCAACCCCAGCCGGATCACAGCCGCCTTGGTGTTGTCCCCGAAGCCCAGGCCATCGCAGAAGCCTGCGCCCACCGCCACAATGTTCTTGACGAGAGGGAAAACAAAAAACAGCTTTCGTGGCCACGTTCACCCAGAAACCGATTCTACGGACAGAAGCTCATTTCACCTTCAAAGCTCCGCAGATCTCCACGACATCCGACTCCTCCACCACCGTCACACGGAAGTTCGTCGTCTGCATCAGCTCTTTCAGCAGAGGGCCGACCTCCTTGTACTTGCACCCTGAACGAGGAAAGGGTCACTCGCGAGGCTATAAAATGGGATAACGGTGCTCATAGGAGCAAAACCTACATGGTGCTTTAAATGTCACTTCAAAATGAAGAAATGGGGAAACTGCATAAGGTACAAAGTAACAATGTATTAACTTAATACTTATTAATTGTCACATGCAGGACAGCTGGCTTTAGCGAATACCGAAAAAGCAACACCTAGTTGAATCGACTTCCTGTTACGCAACACCGGCACTATGTGACGTGACTGAGGCTGAGTGCGCCAGTTAATCCATTTACACAGATATCATCAATTATTAGCTACAACTGCATAAATTGTTGTATAACTAGCGTGTTTGTTAAGGATTATCATTAATCTTTATTTATGTTACACATTATTTCAAGGCAACCAACAGCATCAGATACCGGAATATAACAAAAATTGTCAATTTTTTTTGCATTTTCCATTCAGTTGTGTTAGATTAAGCATACTTTTGGCATTAGTTTGTACCATATGTCTGTTTTTAGAGAAATACTCCACATTCTTGAAATTAGCAAATTTTGGCGAATTTCCGCACCGGCTTCCAAGCACCGAATATTCCGGTACCTTTCGGGATCTAATGCTTTCTAGAATGTTCTAATGCCTTCTAGAATCTTCCATGGCTGTGAAGTTCCAAACTAAAACTGACACTCTCAAACAGCTAGCTGTATTTTTGTAATCAGTAAACTGTAATCATAATCAACGCAAAAATCAACACAACTACGAACTCTGGAAAATTCTTGTTGCGCTGTGAACTCAACTTTTTAGTAATTCACCCATTTGTGTACAGTATACCACAGGGCATTTTACCGTATCGCTTCAGAGTAAGAGCCTTGATCAAGGGCAGAACAGGAGTGGGAGTCAAACCTGGAACTTTGGGATTGCAAGACAACAACCCAATCACCTACTCTACCTGCAGCGCTTGAGAGAAGCACCTCTGAAGGCCAGTAGTTGACACTGCGAGCAGAGCTCAGCTCACGTTGGGTATACCGCTTAAAAGTTGTCCTCTTTCAATAAAGGGACCCCTGTCTGAAGAGCCGCTCCCACCGCAGTCGCCCCGAGCAAGGTATTTATCGTAAATTGCGACAGTAGAAATTACAATGCTACAGAAATAGGTGAATACATGCAACTTCCTAGGTAAAGTAAAGATGACAGTGTAAATTTCCTTCGACAGAGGCAGCGGATACATGTAAACGTTGTGAGCGCGGTGGACCATTGCTGCTCTTCCGCTGGAAGGGTTTAAGTGGCTGGCTGTTGCACAAGTGTCCCCTTCAAAGCTCTCAAGTGACTCTACAACTGGCCTGAGTGTTTTCATGCGAGCAGCACGTGTGTTTGCAAACACAGAGCTCCTTCTAAATAACATGATTAAAGCACTGATGTTGCACCAATATAGAAAGTAGAGGTGCGCATCTTCACCTGGCTCGCGATTCGATTACGATTCAGAGGGAAACGATTCCATTATAAACTGATTCTCGATGTGTCACGATGCATCTTGTTGAAATGTGCCCAAATATCTGCCTTCAAGCAGCTAGGTGCATGTTTAAGCACCGGCTGCTGCTCTCCCTCTGCCGTGTCTCCCATCTACGATACATGAGATGCACGTGCGTTACTTCCGAAGGACATACGCAACTTTTTTCTTACTATTTAATAAGAGTACTTTATTTACAATAAAAACAGTACGATATATAATTACATTTTTTAAAAAATCGATTCTTTTGTTTTATGCATCGATGCAGAATCGTTAACGTCAGTATTGCGATGCGTCATATAAACGATTATATTCCACAGCTCTAATAGAAAGTACTTATGATCAGGTTTAAACCTCACCTCCTGCTGTAGCGCCCCTGAGCAAGGCAAGGAAACATCAGAACGCTGTACATTTACATGGGTTAATCCTTTTCGGTACCGTAACGTTTGCGAGTCGCCTTGGACAAAAGCGTCCGCAAAGCACGGAACCGTAAACGCTCGTCCTCTTGTCTTACCAATCGTGGTTTCGCAGAATTTTTCTTCCGCGACTTCATTGGCAAGGTTGGCGCCCATGAGCACGGTCATGGGAATTCCTAGCTTCTCCCGAATGACGTCCGAGATCAATTTGAGTCCATCCGGCCCCTCGTCTACACCCTACAACACCAAGAGACCAAGTTCATTGACTTTGCTCAAAAAAGGCATATTTCCCCCACTTATCCGTTTTCTATTATTTCTGCTGGTAGCGGAGCAAACTTGTCACCTGCCAAAACGATAGATGGCAATAAAGTGCACCGAAACAAGCATACAGTATAATTGTGAGACTACCTAATGCAGCTCATTTCCACAGTTTTTACAGCTTGCGTCTGGTGATTCTAAGAGTGCCGGTAAAAAGAGGTATTATAACGGGGACAAAAGAAGAGACAAGAAAAGTGATGAGAGATGAAGGTGTCAACCACATTACTTAGAAATGCTAAAATCGGTCCCTAATTCTTACACTTAATACATGTTCTAAACCGGGCAACTAAAAGAACAAAGTTGAATGCTCCAAAGTACTCTAACTTGACTAAGAAAACAAAGACTCTTTATTAAAGACCTCTTGTAGGGTGAGGAAGCATCATAAGCTGCCCAGGACGAAGCCCTCACCTTGATAAGAGACATACCCACAGCATCCTTCTTAATGGTGTCCTTGATGGTGTCACACACTTTTCCAACAAACTGATGCGGAATCACAAAGACGAGAATGTCCGCCCCCTTCACAGCATCTAAGAGATCCGGAACAGCCACCTGTGAGATTTAAAAAAAAAAAAAAAATTCCCTTTAGCAGAGCATTTATTAATGGATGCGTGCAGTGCCAAAAGACACTTTTGTTAAACACCATAAACCGAGCGTGTTATGACAAGCCATTATGAGGATGGATCGAGGTATGATTTGATGCGAATATTAATTCACAAATGGCTTGCCGTACGATTAAAAGCTCCTCGGCATCACAAACCGAGAGCGAGATCAGATAGTGTCGTTGGTAAAATGAACACCATTTGAAGCCAGTTTAAAATATTTACCCCCCAGGCTAAAAAAAGCTCAGGCTTACAAAGCGACAGCGGACAGAGCGGAAAAACACCGTTGCGTGAACAAATTGTTTTGCAGCTACTGGCACTAAATGGGACGTTTGATCGTAAACAGTGAACAGGACAGATAATTTACATTTATTCATTTTGCACTTTGCCCAAATCAACTCGCAATATTAAGTTACTTATAGTGATTTACTATTTAAATAGCACCGTTTTTTTCACTGGAGTAATTCATGGTAAGTACCCAAGGGTACTTCAACAGGAGCTGGGACCGCCGAGCCCAAAGACTAACCGGTACGCTACCGACTATGTGCGACACCTTTAAGAAATATTCCACTTTTCATTTAGCTGATGTTTGTATTTCAAAGCTACTTATGGCAAACAGACTACAATTATTTACCCATTTTTACAGCCAGGCAGTTCTTGATGGAGTAAATCAGTGTATTGACTTGCTGAAGGCTACTACAGTAGGAAGCGGGGTTCAAATCTGCGACTTCCACATCTAAAGGTTGCAGCTCCAGCCGTTATGCTGCCTGCTGCCCTTGTGCGTTTATGTAATGACATGACCCTTTTATTCCACTAAACACGCAGATAAATACTATATTCTACGCAGACAAGGTTAGCAGCAAAGTGTAAGAAAGCAGCACTGATCAGCTACGGCCTGCACCAAACACGTGGCTGGACTCGCTGCGCCGTCGCCCGCACTTAGTACTCAAGCTGTCATCAGTCTCTTACCACGTTGGGGGGCAGCTTGTGTCCGGGCAGGTACTTGACGTTCTCGTGCTCGGTGTTGATGATCTCGGTGAGCTTGCGCCCGTTCACCAACTCCTCGAACACCCACATGTTCACCGTGTTGTCGAACTTGGGGTTCTTAGCCGCGTTGGCACCGATGATCTTGGCAATGGCAGAGCCCCTGCGGAGAGCACCAAGCGGCGTCCTTTGTTAACGTCTTTGCTCATTTTCTCACACACACACACACACACACACACACACACACACACACACACACACACACACACACACACACATCATCTGAAACCACTTGTCCCATACGGGGTCGCAGGGAGCCGGAGCCTAAACCGGCAACTCAGGGCGTAAGGCCGGAGGGGGAGGGGACACACCCAGGACGGGACGCCAGTCCATTACAAGGCACCCCAAGCAGGACTCGAAACCCCAGACCCACCGGAGAGCAGGACCCGGTCCAACCCACTGTGCCACCGCCCCCCCTTGCTCATTTTCATTATATCCTTTTTTTTTTTTTGTTGTGCTTTCATTTCTATTTCACACCCCACCACCATGCTAAATAACGCATGAAAAACAGCAGTGTCCCAACTGGTATTTCAGGTCCTGAGTTCACAGAGAGAACTACCTTAAGATAAGACACACACACACACACACACACACACACACACATTTTCAGAACCGCTTGTCCCATACAGGGTCGCAGGGAACCGGAGCCTACCCGGTAACACAGGGCGTAGGGCCGGAGGGGGAGGGGACACACCCAGGACGGGACGGCAGTCTATCGCAAGGCACCCCAAGCGGGACTCGAACCCCAGACCCACCGGACAGCAGGACTGCGGTCCAACCCACTGCACCACCGCACCCCCCTTAAGATAAGAATTCACCATAAATACTGTATTTGTCAGCGGCA
Source organism: Scleropages formosus (assembly GCF_900964775.1). NCBI lineage: Eukaryota > Metazoa > Chordata > Actinopteri > Osteoglossiformes > Osteoglossidae > Scleropages > Scleropages formosus. The sequence continues at coordinate 13,271,953 of NC_041827.1, forward strand.
CAGTGGGTAGTGCTGGTGACGCATGGCTCCCTGCCGGCGAGGTCAGATGTGGGTGTGAATTCGGCTCGGTAGATGTGATGTTGGCGCGGGCTTCTTCCCACAAAGATGCGTTTCAGGTGAGCTGGTGACCATAAACTGCCTGTGGTGTGCGTGCGTGCGTGCGCACTAAGTGCGTACGAGTGCCCCGTAACAGAGAGGCACTCTGATCGGGGTGTACCCTGCCTCACTCCCCATGCTTCTGGGATAGGCTCTGAATCTCTGCACAGAACAAGCAGTTGATGACAATGGGGGGGGGTTGAAGAAAAAAAAAACCACTGGCAACACATCAGTGGATTTATATCACATACTAAGAATGACAAATAATTTAACATCTTAATAAATAAACAGTTACAATGTTCTCAGTTCACTTAAAAAAAAAAAAAAAAAAAAATTCATTACAGTGGCAGGATGCGTCACAGATGCATTTGTGGGAGATGGGGGGGGGGGGAGGGAACGTACTTCAATGTGCAGCCAACACTGCTGCTCTGCACTGGTCTCCAAGAAACGCACTTAATAGGTAATCTGTGACTGTAAATGGCAAAGATCATTCACGAGCCCCCCCAACCCCCCCCCCAGCTTCATATATCAGTCCCGAGCAGCTCCGGTGTCTCCGTAAAGGGCAAAGCTGCAGCTCACTTTGGGTACGGCCTTATATCTCCCGGAGCGAAAGTCGGTCCCGCTCTCGCAGCTGCGCCGTACATTTGTACCATGGCACACTCATTTTTGCGCGCGGTGTTTAACGGCGCAAGAACAAGGGCGCGTTAAAATACGCACGGCTCCTCTCGTGACGAACGTTTCAGTTCCAACTTTTCAAACGCGCATCTTCCTCGTTCATCATCATTTATTTCTTCACCTACCCGCTTTCTAAAATTTCCGTTTACTGCAGGGCCAAAGCCACCCGTTTACCCTCCGAGACTACAGACGTTTTTATACACACACAGACACCGGCAGCACAGCGTACTGGGAAAAAGTGAGATAATTATTTAATTAATTTCACTGCCAGTGTTTTCCGCTCCTGTCTGGCGTTTGTATTATTATGCTTTTATTGATTGTGTAAATTATGACGACAGCTGAGGCTGAACACTTGGATTTGGACAGGAGGTTGTGCAGGTAACACATTTTTAAATTTCAATGAACGTTTGAGGTTAATAAAGAAATAAATGTGTTTCGGGGGGGGCATGGTGGTGCAGCGGGTTTTAGCCAGGTCCCACTCTCTGGCGGGTCTGGGGTTTGAGTCCTGCTTGGGGTGCCTTGTGATGGACTGGCGTCCCACCCTGGGTGCGTCCCCTCCCCCTCCAGCCTTGTGTTGCCGGGATAGGCTCCGGCTTGCTGCGACCCTGCTTGGGAAAAGCGGTTTCAGACAGCGTGCGTGTGTGTTGCAGAGTACATTTCGCTTTATCTGAGGAACCAAACTTGTGAATAAATGTAAATGGTGGGACATATACACTCAACATTTTTATTGCATCTTAACGATAAGCGAGAGGATTTACAAACTAGCTGAGTTACGAACAGACTTTGGATTGCTCTTTGTAATCAGGCAGGTTTAGGGGCCTTCACAGCTACCCAAACTACAAACGCCAAGACATAATCACAGCCTGGGGGATAAGAAACACATTGAAGACATGCACTGCTTCAGCTGATGATCAGCCACTTCGACTCACCCTGCCCCAACAACCAGGGCTGAGCATCCAGGACCCGAGCGGAGGCGCATTTCAGACAGCGCCGGACACGGACATATCTGGGGTATGTAACAGCGGGGGTGCTGCGTTTTTGTTTTTGTTTCGTTTTTTTTGGACAGGGGACAATGTAATGACCTGCGTTACCAGGAAGTTTGAGCAGGAAAACGGGTTTAATGTAGACAGCTGAATTGTGGGAAAAATGGAATTAAGTGTTCAACCACCGGAGGGACCTACGGGGAATATAAGGGAGTGACTATAACTGTCTGCCAGTGGAAAAGAGGAAGCCTGGGGGGACGTTAGGCAGGCTGGGAAGGCTGGCTTGAGGTGTAGGGCCTGGAGGAAAAGGGCTTCTTGGACCGAGAGCATTATTTCCTTGTGTGCCGGTGGTCCAACGAACGCGATCCGTGCGTCCTTCTTCGCCCCACCTGAGCCCGGAGCGCAGCGCGCTACAGTATCTTACTGCAAGTCTCATCGGAATTTGGTGAGAAAACCACACCAGAATTTCCTGCCAAAAACCCAGTCATTTGTATTCAGGGTATTATAAAGCCTATTTTCAACTAGAATCACTACTATCAAGGGCTGTTGCAAGCTGCACAGTAAACGGCAGAAGCATAAAAAGACAGGTTTTAAAAGCCAGCGAAGCAGAAAACATTTTTATAAAAAGTGAAACGTCTGCGAAAAAGTAACAGACACACAATGCAAAACGTTGTACAACTTGAGCTGCGGGGTTGTTGAACATCCTTTTTGAATCACACGAATATCCGCTCTACAGGGGCGAAGTTAAAACATTTCTTTTCCGTTACTTCTTCTACAAATCTGACTTCATTTTTCGCAAAAATTTAAATTTTGATGGGTAGAGAAAGAGAAAATAATCCCCTAGCATGAACAAAGCAATGACAGTAATGAAAAGGCAGAAATCACATCTATACATGTGACCACGATATGGGTACGACTGGGCCGCTACAACTTTTATGCTCTGTGGTTGCCGGTTGCCGTGGCGACCGCTCTGCTTTGCCAATTTAATGCCTTAAACTGAGAACGGAAGACAAATTATTTAGCTGACTCCTTTGTCAAAGACAACTTACAATGTTAGCTTTGTAAGCTAAGCTACTTAAAATGACTGACCCATTTATACAGCAGAATATTGCAGTTCAGGGTAAAGTGCAGCCGGATATTCTTAGTGGAGTAATTCAGCCTTGATCAGACTACACTCCAGCAGAAGTAGAATTTTTAAACCAGACTGCATAACCTCTGGGGGGGGTCTAACCACTACGCCACCTGCTGGCCCAAATCCATCCACACTTAAGTCCCTATCTACACATCCATGATGCTTCGTAACAAAGTGACTACAAAGACCAGGCATTGGAGCTTGCATGTTCTCCCTGTGTCTGTGTGGATTTCCTCTGAGTGCTCTGGTTTCCTCCCACAGTCCAAACACATGCTGTTCAGGTTCCCCCATAGTGTGTGAATGACAGAGAGAGTGTGTTCCACTGATGTACGGATGAGTGACCCAGTGTAAGTAGTGTATCTATCAGTGTAAGTCTCCTTGGTGAATAAGGTGTGTGGGTTGGTAACACTACACAGAGGTTCATTGGAAGTCGCTTTTGAGAAAAGCATCTGTTAAAAAAATAAATGTAAATGTGGGAAACATGAGAGTCATGTGTGATGAAATGTTAGAACAAATCGTGGCTCTCAGTTCACTGAACTGCGTTGTTCCCGTAAAAGTGTTCATGGAAAACTAATTAAATAATTATTATTATAAAGAAGAATAGCCTTTGATGCTTGCATTGCAATAAGTGCTTAAGCAAAACGGACCTTGTTAAAATGACTTGTGCAAAGGATGAGATGAAAGCAGAGAATTACAGTTGACTTCAGAAATGTGTTTGAAACAAACGTGAGGTCACGCTGGCCAGACCTGCAGGGCGCGCACGCGCACACGTTGGTCAAACATCTGACCATACTGGCTACTTACTGCCTGCTGGTCTCTTACCACAGACAAAGGACACAGGGTTTTTAAAAAAAAAAAAAAAAAAAAAAAAAAAAAATTACCAGTACCGGGGTACTGAAAGGCAGCATGGGATGGGACAGAGGCTATTACACCACTATTTATTTATACTGGCCCTATAAACCACTATAAAATGCTCAAATATCACACTTTGGAGTATCAGCTAAAGTAGTAGTAGTAACAGTAATCGTAATAATAATAATAATAATAAAAATTAGTAGCATAGGCTTAAGTACCATCAGCATTTATTTGGACTAACTTGTTTACAGATAGGTGGCGCAGTGGGTTGGACCACAGTCCTGCTCTCCGGTGGGTCTGGGGTTCAAGTCCCGCTTGGGGTGCCTTGTGGGTGTCCTGGGTGTGTCCCCTCCCCCTCCGGCCTTACGCTCTGCGTTACCGGGTTGGCTCCGGTTCCCCGCGACCCCGTATGGGACAAGCGGTTCTGAAAGTGTGTGTGTGTGTGTGTGTGTGTGTGTGTGTGTGTGTGTGTGTGTGTGTGTGTGTGTGTGTGTGTGTTTACAGATACTACTGAAAAATGGTAAACACTCAGTTGAACTTCAGAAATCTTCACAATAAAACCTCATGGGAAAGTTGTCCACAAGGCAGAGTATGAGTGCCCAGTACAGTAAAAAGATTACAGGAGTACAGCATAGTACATTACAGTGGAATACAGTAATACAGACAGAGCCACAGGTTCAAATCCCATGTCCCGCTGCAATACGACATTTAGTTACCCTAAAACCCTTCCCACAAAGAATACCAGCTGTATAAATGAGTAATGTGCTGTAATCAGCTTCACACTATAAGTTGGTTTGAAGAAAAGCATCAGCTAAATAAATAAATGGAAATGTAAATGGTTCCAGCTACTGCCTTTGGACCCAAAGGTCACAGGTTCAATTCCCACCTCCAGCTACCCATGAGCAAGATCCTTACCCTAAATTGCTCCAGTAAAAAAAAAAAAAAAAAAAAAAAAAAAAAAAAAATTACCCAGCTGTATAAATGGGTAAATAAGATTGTGATAACTCTAACCTTAACATAGTAAGTTGCTTTAGAGAAACGTCTCAGCTAAATTAATGTAAATGGTTAAGTACTCGGCTTTACAGAATATTCCAGTGGAGTACAACAGATTTATTGGTGTATTGGCACCCAGTAGAGTATAATATTATTAAGTGTACGGCAGTACAGTAGTGTAACAGGGTATGGTACTGAGTGAGTGTAGTACAGAATAACGGTGTACGGAGGAGAGGACGCTGCAGTGCACTCACTGCCAGGGAGCCGTAATAAAACACGAACAGAGAAAGAAAACGAAAGACACTGAATGATGTGCATGAGAGAGAGAGAGAGAGAGAGAGAGAGAGAGAGCACACACACACCTGTTTTCAGGCTGCGGACACTAAAACTAATAACCCCGAATGTAAAGCAGAGAGAGAGGAGTACCGACTCCGAGGACACCTCGGATCGGGTTCGACAAGACTCACTGCGCGGGCGGGCGGGCTGTGCGCACACACGGGTTATAAACACACACAACACACACGGCGTCGGGATCCCGAGGCTCGTCCCTCTCTCTCTCTGTCAGTCCGTCCCTCAGTGAGACTCACCAGTTGCCGGAGCCCACGAGACAAACCCGCTTCGGCGCTGCCATGTCGAGCGGCCCTCCGCCAGCGCACCGCGCCTCCGTACGTTTTCGAGGGAGCTGCGAGCTGCGTGACAGACGCGCACCGGACCGCCGCCTATTTATACCCGCGTGCGGCTGTAAGCGCGACACCAGTGTGACGCCCCTCGCCACCGCGCGCGTGGACGTAGCCGGTGCGCGTTCGCGGCCCAATGGAAACAGTCTAGCAGCTCGAATGGCGCTTCACGGCTGTGGGTGGGTAGGTGGGTGTGTGTTGCACATAACGCTAGCAATAGCGAAGTAGCATTTTCATTTGAAGACCACTAACAAGAGGAAACAGGCTATCGCAAAGCGTCAGCTAAATTGAAAAATAAACATAACACTAAATAGAACTCTGTTCACAGTACAGTGATAACGAGGAAAACCTGCAGAACTCCGTTTTTACACCACCCACACACACACACACACGTATCACCAATGAGCGGTAAGAAACTGGTCTTTCCTTTATTAGTAAAAATACGTGGTGCGGGTGAGCAGATGTGGGGATGATGGGGTAAAACGAGGTAAAGGCCCCTGTCGCCTGTCTTGACTGCGCTGTGGAGCTGAGGTGCCACCTCAGGTAGGCATGTCGCACATTCTCGGCAAAGTCAGGACAGGTTTGGTGTCACCCTCGTGCTACGTGTAACACTTGCTTGGCGGGACAGTTGGTCACGGTTATGGCGGTAAAAATGAGCACAGAGAACCCGGCTAGCAGACACTGAATACCACACCACCAGGGACATGTTTTACACCGCTGAAGAGTAATACTGGGGAAACGGACAGTAGTACAATGCGACAATGTGCGGAGCTCACAGGGGACCTCTTGATAGTTGATTGTAAAGGATATCTGCAAACTTTTATTATCCTTTCTGGAAAAGTCTGAAGCCACCCACGAAAAATGTAGATGACAGAGCTGAACAGAAGGTCGGATGGGTGATCAATTCAACAAACATATCAACTGCTCAGTTGAAATGTTACCTAGAAATGCAACAATTTTCTTTTAGTCTTCACAACAGTACTCCTTATACTCCTACAAATTCACTTGTTTCATTTGCGATCAGTAGTACAGCTGGTAAGAAATATTACACACATTCGTATTCAATGGGGGGGAAAAAAACATTAATTCTCAACTATAGATGCTTTTATTAAAACTTGGGGTAAAACACATTGCAAATAAAATTACATTTGGTCCACAAAAAAAGAAAAAAAAAAAGAAAAGCTTCAGCCAGAACAGTCTCGCACACTTGGGGCAAAAACTTGTAGAGCTCAGGGTTCCTGCACATTTGCCTTTTCTGAATTTCAAAGTCTTCCCAAATGTATGTGTGGAGGTTTCCATAAAAAAACTCATTACTCAGTTTGTAAACCCTACATTTTTTTTATTGCTCCTGTAATTTTTGCTAAGATACCTTTGCAGTACTCCTGGAGGTCACAAGTTTACAGCAACTCAAAATACATAGACTTTTCACCTGATGAATTTCGGTTTTCGGTCACCACACTTAGCTGCCTTACGACTTACCCTAATGTTAATATTTAGTACTATCTTGCTTGGGCACCTAAAACCGTTTGGCTAGAATAACCAGGTTGTTAAAGAGTCGATGTAACACTACACCCCGACGTCAGACCATAGATTAGTTCTCTCCGATACACGCTGGTCAGGCCTAATTCAGCACAACAGATGAACAGCGATAATTTACAGCGCCTCACTTTTTAACTTAAGATGGTTAATACACTGGAATGCTGCAATAATGTTTTGTGATCCACAAAAAAGGGAGATGCGGAAATTTTTTAATGCAAGGGCTGTCCATACAGTATACTAGTGCATTTGAAGTTACTTTGCTCAAGAAAAAATACCTGTCTGATTTTATGGGTTTGCATCCAATTGTAAAATATTTTATAATTATTTAGCACATAGTTACTCGCAAATGGTTTATTTCAGTAATTATAACAAATAGTGAATGAACATGCAGCATTACTACAACCCTGTTCTGGGCAAAGCGAGTGATATATCAAACAGATTTTGGCTTCAATAAAGAAGAAAAATGGGTTCAGAATCAGTCATAGCACCACGGTCTCCAATTATAAAATTGGATGTTAATATGAATTAAACTTGATAAGGTCAAAAGTAATATGTATGGAGAGCCTTTAAAGATTCATTTTAAAAGGAAAATACATAATTATATTCATTGGTTGATTAAAACATGGCATGCAAAGTAAGTACATTAACATTTAACTGAACAATTCATTAGCTGAATGAGTAAAAGTACAGGCCATTGTCAAATGTACAAGCCTTGCATTTAAAAACATTCCCCAAGCAGTACCAAAAAAGTCTTAAATTTGTCAAATGCATCAGTATCACTTTTCAACTAACTTTTAAAATATTAAGTGGTCTACAATAACAAATCCAGGCCAATTGCGGTTCTATTTTGTATGCAGTTAGTCTTTTTGTTGTATCACAGACAAGCAAGAAGTTAATGTTAATCTGAGCCATATTTTTTCCAGGATGTTGCTTGTTAATTTCCCCAAACATCTTACCTGAAGCAAACAAATTTTCCACATTTTCACACCTGTGCAGGAACCCTGAGAATTGAAGAGCCTGTAAACACAATACAAAACTAAACAATTCACACACAGCACTCTACTCCCTAACAAAAACAAGTTACAATTGTAAATATCTTAAATATATCACCTTTGCTTGTTACCTAGTACATAACTTAAAGATTCTGTATGGCTTCAGCAGATTTTGAAAATATTTGACAGACAAGTCAGTAGTGATCTAATGTGTTTCAGCTTACCACTAGAACTGCTGTGTAATACAAGCACTTACAGTAGGGCTGTTCAGCTACAGCCTTGGGGGCTACATCCAGGAGGAGTTTCTTCTAGCAACTCAGCGAATCTCTTAATTCCATTTGCTGAACTGAACACATCTAATTCTTTTCTCTTGAGCTCTTATTGGGATAAGACTAGCCGGCTGACTCAGTAGATGAATAGCCCTAAAATCACACTGGGTTTACAAAATGTTCCAGATGGGGCTTCATCAGGACCTAACGCACAACTGAACGCAAAACTGAATAAAGGGTGGCTTCTCAGAGGAATGACTTTCCTTCAATGGTCTTGACTCCAAGTTAGCTATGCAAAGGATTTATAGTCATATACAACATTTCAAGAATCACCTGCTGTTTTTTTTAATGTTCTTTACCTGCTAAAGCAAAAGAAACATTTTAAACAGCTGATTACAGAAACATAAAAATGGTCCATAAAGATTCAAGGATGGGCAAGTCACCACCCAAAGAAAGCAAGAGGGAAAAAGGGCAAAGTTTAAAAACGTCATTATGGTCCCCTTAAGACAATCCAACATGTCATATCATTATGCAGGTAATCCCACCTTCAACTAGTTTTAAGTATTTAGGATATGTGGGGACTAAATACAATTCATAATCACTATAGGGAACAATACTTTGAACAACTGGTAACAGTATAATTGTCAGGCTATAATTTTCCACACCTCTACTATGTTACAAAAAGATGGCTACATTAAGGAGGGAGGGACCAAAAAAAAAAAAAAAAAAAAAAAAAAACCCAAAACTTCAGATGCACTAGAACATAACATTCCTTCTTCTCTGGGCTGCAGGCACCATGACAATCTAATTCAGACAGCCCAATAAGCAGAAATGTATATTCAGAACCCCTAAAGGAACATTTGTGGAGACAGAACCATTTCAGTCATTATCAAATACAGTATATCACCCATGAGAGTTGTGAATTTCAGCTTACTTTTCCTTTAAATTTAATGTCCAACAGCATGACACAGTGAGCAAAGAAGTTTAGCGAATAAAGTAGCTTTAACCTCTGTGGGCACCGAACTAAATGAAAAGGTACTCAGGCCAGGTACAGTGGAACTGCCGAGGTAAGTTAGAAAGCACTCATTTTGAGTTTACAGCACATGGTGACTTAAAGCATAGCACACAATTTGTGAAGGGAATCCATTTAAAATATTTTAAGGCAGCGGATCACGGGAGGAATAAGAAATGTGCTGTTCTCTGGCTACAGCAGAAAATGGCCCGACTACATTTGGCACCATTCACTCTTCACAAGCACTGAGTCTATATATTTCAGTAAAAGTTTTAAATATGGGAAAAGCCCTAGTACACTGGAGTTGCAACACTACAGACCCCACTGCCTCCTGGAATAGTGACAGTTAAACATGTGAGTAGAATGAGTTCCTGGTCTATGTGTTTCTGATCCCAAGAGCCTGCTCCAGTTCCTGTCTTCTCTGCTGCACCTGAAGTCAGATGGGATGGGGAGGCATTTTTAGCAACTTGAAACAAACCCAGACACAAAACAGTTATTTGATACAAGTAAGTTTTGAGGCATTATTCTTCACTATGGAGAAAGGTGTACTATGTATCTTCATTAGCTAATGCCCAAATGGTCCAAGTTACCATGTGACATTACAATAATCTACATGACTAAATTCCCACTCAACCCACCAAGTGCAATCATCACAGAAGGACTAAAAATGTTTGCGGACATCCCACTTGGTTGTCAAAGAATTAATCTAGTGTTGACAACCTGTCACGTGTTCATGCAACTCAAAATGTGAAGTTACGAAAAATAAACAATTATGATATGAAGCATACAGTGCCTCTTGAACAAGCCAAATCTTGTCAACAGGATTAAATATTTACTGGTCACGATACAACCATTTAGAAAAGTTTAAATGTTTTAAAATTAATGATTCTCCACAGAATTAAAGTTCGGTAGGTTTAAGAGTTGACCGACTGTAGTTTGGCGTGTCAGAGTATCTTTGCAAAGAGAACTTACAGTCATAGCAGTGCTAAAGTAAATGAAACACAGAAAACACCCAAACAAGTGTATACAAGCAGAACAAGTGGCTATGTGGTCAGAAAAGGTGATCGACACAGATGTAAAAAGATAACCCACTCAACCCAGTTATTTTTCAGAAGGCTAAAGCAAACAAAAATCAAAAATCCAAATTGTTTTGTAGTGGACATGTGTGCATGTGTAAATTGCACCCAACCAGGAACAAAGCAAATGTAACCTGAAATTAAAATAATTACAAAAATGTACAAACATTAACCCGGATACCAGAGTAAACTGAAGTGCTATGAGACCAGCACTCACAGTAGTAAATATATATATATGCTTTTAATTCAATATAAACACAAAAATTATGCTATAATAGGAATGTATTTTGACCATGGGCTTTCTACAGCATGTAAGTAGTTACATTGAAAGCAGTTACATTGAATAAAAACATATATTATATATATATACACACACACACACACACACACACTCTGCTGGCCTCAAAACATCAAGTTTTTCGTAGGCTTCAGCTTCTGTCGCAACAGTTTCTAACGCATTTTCGTGAGTGCGTGTAATTTTCCTTCAACAGCCTAAACGGTCCCATTACACTTCAAGTTGAGTCCCTTTTGCTTTCCTACATTCATCCCATTTCTGTGCCACAAATAACTTGTCGCCATGTAGGAGAGTTAAGTGCCGACTGGAGGAGTGGCACAACTACCACCTTTGGCATGGGACAGCTCCAGAAAGGGCAAGAGAGCTATTACACAGAATGAACAGATAACAGAAACCCACACATTTACATTTACTCATTTAGCAGACGCTTTTGTCCAAAGCAACGTACATCTCAGCAAAAGTACAATTTATGCATTACATTGAGAGGAGGAGACATAGCTGCGGAACACAAACTGGAATACCTTCGCTCTCTCCGTGGAACACCAGTTTTGTTCCATCTCTCTCAATATTTGGGTTTTTTAAGTTTTGTTAGCTATCTGACAACTGACCCAATTCAATCTATCACACTACCTGTCACTTCTGCATTGAGACACTTACCTTGGAGTAGAAGTATCGACATACAGCTTCTTGAGCCCAGGGCTGAAAGTAGAATTCTGCTCTCCGCTCCTCTTCAGGATTTCCCACTACATCTGTCATGGTCTACACACACACACACACACACACACACACACACACACACACACACAGTCCTTTTTAATTTGTCAAAGAATGTCTTTAATACAAAGTTTAACTCCAATTAATAGGCCAGGATGGAACTGAAATTCATACGGAACTAAAGCCTTTTAATCTCAATCAAGCACAGTGGGTCAGTCACATAACAAAATAACTGCTGCCACCAATTTTCCTCATACTCCACTCAATACTCCTGCAGTGCACTCCTCACACACGAAATCTGTTGTCCTCTTAATTCATACACTGCTCTCCATCCCTCTTACCTTGAGATCTCTGCACTGCGACTGAAGCCAGTCGTTGATGAAGCCCTGGGGGTCTCTGGCAAAGCTCAGCATGAACTCCCTCTGTGTCTTCAGCTGGTTGATAGTCTCAATGGTCTCATGGATCTGTCACAAGCGAAAAGCACAAGTGGTGGGCTGTGCACAGTAAGGGGACTTTTTACTTATATCCATGTGTCAGTACAATTTTCACAAACAGTACTGATTATTTAAAATATTAAATCTTTTTATTTGAATGGCAATCTGCTTTAAGATACAGGTTTATACTTTTAGTCAGCACAAAAAAGGACAAGCATGCCTTGTATAAACTTTGCATAAACTTTGAGCTGCTGTTTCAGATTTGGAGAATACATTTTTTTTTAAAGTTCATCCTTGCACACTAACAAAGTCCACAAGCGGCACAGCAAAAAGGGAAAGACAGCAAGTACTTTGGCACTAAGGCTGACTGGAGGCCTGTTTACACATCCAAGGCTCAATAATTGACAGTTCACTGAAGCAAATGCAAGATTTCTAAATTTTAAACAGACAAAAAGCACAGGTGGTTGGGCTGAGGTTAAGGAAGAAAAAATATGCCTTTTCCATGACGCTACACCTTTGATCATCCCCATTACAAGCTGTAGCAACTACATCATCTATTATTACAGACATCATTAAAGTCATCACAGGTAAAATGATTTGCTCCAATGCACAGTCTGTATTCAAATAATGTTTTAAAACAAAAGATAGTTGAACAGAGCTATCCCACAGCTTCAGTATTTTTCTGGTATCATCTCAGCAAAAAGAGTAAAGCTTAATGTACAGTAGTATTTACAAAATGGTGAACTACTAATCGATTGCTCAGCAAGAATGGGTGAATATGATAAACAGCAAAAAGACGGGGAGGGGTGGCATTTGTGGTCAAAAGATCTGAGAAAAACAATTTCTGCAAATCTGACTTAACAGTGCAGTGATAAATATTGCAATGACACAAGAGAAGTGTGTACCAATCCAAAGACATATTAGATGTTGTAAATTTACAAGAATAAATTTAAAAAAAAAAAAAAAAGCACTTAAAGAACACTGGTATAAGACATGGCAGACTCTGGCTACACTCGGTCATTGAGATCTCCATTAGCTTTGTTTGCAGATTCGGGTAGTGCAATGTGTCACCTGTGGTAATGGGGATCCAGCAATGTGCAATTAGCAATTATTGCCATAAAATCCAAGAACATTAATAAACCTAATAGCCAAAAGATTCCAATTCAAAAGCTTTGTATTAGCAAATTTTGAGATCAACTCTTATCTGATCAGGAACTAAGACCAGCCCTTTGCACCCAATTTTGCATTGTGCACATTATTGAATGTACATACAAAGCCAGCTCCAGAATGCCTTAAGGCTGTGTCACCCACAGGAACAGGGATCACATAAACATCCACACGTGCATCACGGCATGTGAGTGTCTCATGCTTTATGTTACAGAGAGGCACACAAATTAGACTTTGTGCTGAAAACAGCAGCTCTGGTTAGCTGTAAGCAGTCCCCCAAAAAAAAAAGAAAAAAAAAAAGAGCCCAGAGGTTCTGCAATGCCTCCTCCAACCCTGTACTCACTCAGATATTTCAAGCTAGTGTGTGGCCTTGAACCGGAACAAGGAGAGCATTTGCTGAAACACCCGATTGCACGCGTGGTATTTGTGTGCCATGCTCTGTGGTCTTTACAATGTTTAGATAAGGAATGTTTGCAACTCTGTATTGGAGAAATAAGACATCTAAAATATAAGACAGTATATACTGGAACAGAAATTTTTTTTCATATGTTCTAACGGGACCAGAAATTTGACACACAGATCACGTAAACTAAACCACAAGGCTGTTCGAACTACAGTTGTGAAGGATTTTTGAGAACATCTGCATAACAGGCCCCGCAGACTCTATAAATCCATTTAAACTTAATGTAAATCATTTCAGTGTAAAATGTGCAATACTTTAAAAGCCAACAGCGAGAAAAGGTATCCATTAAATAACTAACCACATTCCACACAGGAGTACATTGTTTAATTTACTCTGAGTGAAAAGAGACAAAGGCCAGGTGGTGTTTACCTTGTTATCGAGGCCAGCTATCTCTTGTTGGCTAGCAGTTGACAACAGGAAGGAGTTCATCTGTGTCTTCAGCGTGTCATCCACCTCCACATCAATGTCGTAACAAGCGGTCTTCTTCTGGTCATTGGGGTCTACACTGGAGAGGAGGAAGGGGGGGGGGGACCACACTGGTGTAAAGACCTTGGATGCACAGGTAACTAATGAGAAGTGTGCAGTTATGGTAGACTGGCAGGCTTATACCTGATCACATGGTTTATGATGATTGGCTCCGGGGGCATCAACAGGGCATGCAGGCGCTGCGGGATTTCCGAGAACTTCATACGTGGGGTTTCAAATATCTTAGAAAACAACAGAAAGCAAGAATTCACTGAAGTGAGAAGGGGTATTGAATGTGTTGAATAGTATGGAAACTTGTTCTGAAACAATGTAATTTAGAATCCCCTCTCCTTTCTAACAAACACCGTGAAATTGTAAAGTGAATTCAAGAGAATCAGTAAAACTATACAGGTGTCCCTCGATTTACGAAACTAATCCATTCCACAAAAACACCGCGCACGTATATCTAATTTTTTTTTCTAAAATAATTTGAAAAGCAAAGTGTTCTCAGCCCATCCAAACCCCCAGGCCTAAAACACAGCAAAACATCTTAATAATACAACCATCTACCTTCACTGTGCTGTTGGAGGGCTGAGGAGATAGAAAAGTAAGAATCCCAGCAGTGTGTCTCTAGCAGGATAAAGCAGCAGCACTAACCAAACATGTGCCTAGCCTGAGCTCTGGGACAAAATTTCTATTAATACTCAGTGCTGCCTGAAATCATTCTATTAAAGAGCACCTGATGCTTTTTTGGTCCAACTTACAGAAACATTCAGTAGCTGCTGACATCACTTGCACAATTAAAGGGTGCAAGTATAGTGGCTTGAGCTGCAGTCTTTGAATTCGTATGTTGTTGGTTTCAATCTCACCTACTGTCGTAGGACACTTGAGCAAGGTACTTCCCATAAAACTGCTCCACTAAAATTGTCCAGCTGTATCAATGGGTAGTTGTAGGTAGCTTAACACTATAACTTCGGATAAAAGAGTCATCTAAATTAATACATTTTAACACGGTAATATAACAGATATACTGCTGGAGAATTCCCTTTACTTCCCATGATACATTACTCATTTCCAAGACACCAACTGACAGATGCGAATCACTTCTTGATGAACATTTATTGAGGTCATTAATATGTATGTTTCTAGGCAGTACATTTCAGAACCTGTTTTCGTTATATCCAGTAGACAGCAACGAACACAGCACCAACAACAGTACATTTCTGTACTGTACTTCTGCAGCTCCCCCCAGACCAGCTTAGGAAAAACTTCAGCATACTGATTTTTTGTTTTGTAATTTGAAGACTGGTATCAAAAGCCAAGAGCCATGGTAATAAAAATTTGGGTAAAGAGTTCGTAAATTAGGGGATGCCTGGATTTGAGTGTTACGCTGGTCACAATATAGAAAACATTTCAATGCAGTTTATTTCCACTGAACAATCTACAATGTGTAAATATGCTTGTCAGATAACATGCAAGTATATTTCCCGAGGACAAGAGAAATGTGAGGCTGAGTATCAAGCAGCTTTGATGTTTATTTCCCATCTGAACAGATTCATCACCAAAACACTATCAAGCCACACAGATATTATTCAGTCTATTCTGAACTGCAACATTATTGAATCAATATAAAATTGTCCTCAGAGAAAGAAAAACACTCATAAAGCTTAACTGCTGCAAACAAGTTCATTAAAAACTATCCACCCATTCAAAAATTTCAATGTAAGCTTACCTGGTGCAGATACTTGTCACAGTTGATGAATTCTCTCTCGTGGGGATCCTGCAGTTTGTGATTTTTGACATACTGCCACAGCGCTTGGATAATGACAGGTCGTGTTTGAGTGTGGATTCCCAAAATGCGAGCAAGACGAGGGTCCAACTTGAACTGTGGAGGCTGAGGGTAAATGCAGGAGTTTGAAGCTGTATTACAAAACTTTAATTACACTGCACAGGGAGAACATACAGACACCGCTTACATGACCTTGTCTAAGAACTGCCATTCAAGCAGCAGTGTACCTTTAAAGAACAGACTTCTATTGTTATCAATAACAACCAAGTATTTACATATTCAAAATACATAATACAGAGCTAGACTGAGCAATACGTGATTTAAATTCAACATATAACAAATACTGATGTTTGGTGAAATTCTAAGAATGCGCAGTAACAATTCAAACTCATCAATAATTGCTTTGCACAAGCAGCAAAAAAATGAAATGGAAATTATGCTCCCTCTGGTGGACAAGCTTAAACACTGCATGAAATTGTAAGATTACCTTGACTCATGTCTCCCCACACATAATTCATTCTAATAAAAATAGTCATTTTGAAAGATTTCGTACAGTGGTAGCAAGAAGTAAAGGTGTTAGAGCCGCTCCCTTTGGACTCATAAGGTCAAAGTTGGAATCCCACCTCCCGTTATAGCACCCCTGATCATGATACACACACTTACTTACTCCAGAAATAAACACCCAGCTGGAAGAGTGGGTATATCATTGTAAGCAGTTAAGATATACCAAGTTGCTTTGGGGAAAAATTATCATCTGAACAAATAAATGCAAAAGCAGATCATCTTAGATTTGTATAAACTGATACTTACTGCTGACAAACTTCAACAGTGTACAGAATATTTAAAGCATCAAGATTTCCATGTAAAACGTTCAAGTTCAAATACACACACCCCCGTAATATGTACAAAACACGCAGAGTTGTTTGCAGGTTACCTGGTAGTCCAGCATGAGCAGCACAGTGCAGCGCACACCCACATCGCCTGGCCTCTTCACCTGGAAGCCGTCCGTCTCCTGTGTGGTGGCGGTCCTGTGCCACTGTGCAGAGGGGGATCAAATCAACAGGGTGCAATGGGAATTCACACAGACACATGGCATTATGGGGGATCCCGCTGCACCTGATGACAGGAACGTGACCTCTCTTGCCCCCCCACCTCCATATGACATGCAGCAGAGACAGAAGGACTGAAACTTACCTCCACCAAGTGATTATCAGGCCCATAGAGGTCTTTATCCAACTCGATCACCAGTGATTTGAAGAAAGAAGAGAATTTCCTCTTCTGTTTAGTGGCTTCATACTTGGACACAGCAGTCTGAAACAGAAGCAAATGGCTGTTCAGCACCAGGAAAAGGAGTTTTGCTGAAGGATGACAGGAATGAGTCTCTTCAGCAGTAGTTTCAACTTATGTTTAATTCTCTCTCACTTGGACCACAAAAAGACAACCAGCTATCCTGAAAAAACTAACACTGAGCAGTTTGCCATGAGATTCAGTGACACAAATGTAAAAGCAATGACATTTACTCTCCCCCTTGAATCTTCTTCACTGTAGTAAGAAACCCAGCCTAAATAGAGGACTGAAACTGGAGAAAATAAAACCTCCAGAGTGTAGTAGTTGAAAGAATTAAACCAAACACACTTTGCTTTGATGCAAAACCAGATCTTTCTAATGATTATACCAGCTACACTCACATCCTCCAGCAGTCGCCCTTCCACTCGAAGTTCCCATGAGGCAACAGTGCCCTCCCCATCCTCTGCATCTGGCTTTGCTGGGTTGAAGGTGTTGGAAATAAAAATGCGAAGTTTTCTCTTTTGCTGGGGGGGGGATAAAATATTAAAGAGAACAATGACCTGACTTCTGCTGGTGGAAGTTAAGAGCAGTAACCCCTCCCTGCAATACCCACTCAGGTTCCTGTATTTACTTACAATTCAAGTTATTATAAAAAAAGGCTCATATAAAAACCTTAGTTTAAGAACAATCTGTGTTCATCACTGTTACTCATTTCTGCCATTTTCGGTTGAAAAGACACTTCAACCTACACTTCTAGGCATGCTAAATACCTTTTCTTATGTTAAAATAACCTTTCACATTACACTTTTGTAAAGTGTTCCCCTATACTTGTCCGTTTAAATTCCACAACAGACAAAAATGAAACTGCAATAAATGACAAATGCTCCAGAAATCTTTCTAAAAGTTGCTCACCCACCTTGATGGGTCTTTTCAGTGCTTCCTGTATGTCTAGTCTTTTTCGCATTATTGTCTGGTCAAGTTTCCTTTCAAATGCCAGCAAGTCCATGTAAGCCTGAGACTCTGGGACCAGCTCTCTGATCTGCGAGTCGAAAAAGAAGGGCAGCATATACACAGTGCCAGGCAAATTCAAACAGCACAGGGGAAAAATTATTTACAAGGAGAAAAAAAATATTCACAAAAACATATTTATAGTACAGAAACGTATATTTTGCAGATGTATTGTGTAATCAGGCAGAAGGAACAATAACCAAATGTGAAAACAAAGACAGTTGAAACCTACATCTGTAAATGGATTTCTTGGTAAGCGCTACGTGTCGTGTTTGCCCAACTTATACAGGCCTGTCTGAGTATGTTCACAGAAGAGGCCGAGAATACAAATGAGACTCACCCTCTGAGGTAGAATTTTATCAGCCATCTTCTTCTTCTTGGCACTGCAAGGAGAACAGACCATTGATATTGCTAAAGAAGTACAAACAAAAACAACATGCACTACTAGACACGGTGGGACAGCTGGTAGCATAGTTGTTAGAGCTGCCTTTTGGACCCAAAGGTTGCAGGTTTGAATCCCAACTCCAGCTACAGTACCCTTGAGCAAGCACTTACCCTAAATTGCTCTAGTAAAATTACCCAGCTGTATAAATAGATGAATAATTGTTAGTAGCTTAAAACTAAGTCACTTTGGAGAAAAGCGTTAGCTAAATGAATAACTATAAATGTAGACACCCGGGGGGGGGGGGGACTTTGGCACTGAGAGCTTACTGTTGATTGCGGCTCTGTTGCTGCACTTGCTGTATCTGCTGGGGGGCAGGTCTCTTTCGGGATGGGTCCATGACTGGCATACCGGGCCGTGACACGGGGCTAGCGCCATAGCCTGGGGGTCCCATCGACGGGCCTTGAGGAGTCATCCGGTTTGATGGTGGCATTCCAGGTCTCTGCAAAGGAGAAACACCTTAAGTTATTTCCTCATGATCTAAAACAAAAACAGGTCTATTAAACAGCAAAAGGGCTTGGATTTGAAGACATCCCTCCCAACAGACAAGAAATGATGCATCACAGAAAACAACCTGTAAGAACTTGATTATAATCATCTGTACCTTGGAATGAAGACACTGCCGGATTACGTACCAGAAAAAGCAAGACAACAGAAGAAAGAAACTGCAAGAAACTTCACTTTTGGAATTAAATAGATGGAACAAGGGCAGCAGAGCTGCTACAGCAGTCACTGGACCATTCTGCAGCCTTTCTACTCCAGCGCACCACAGAGGTGCTGCCAGCTCTCATGAGCACTCCACAAAGTGGGACATGCCCACATTACAGGACCCAGAGCCGTTTCTCTCTGACTTTCACCGATACAGAAAGCTCACGAGCCATGCTCTAACTAGACAGTTCACTGCTACTCTCTATAATCTGCCTTGGTATGGACGAACAGCTGACCTCTCTATGGGTTATCCTCCAGAACAGCATCTTCCCTTCTACCATCCGAGTTGACATGTTGAAATGCCCCCTTTATTACACAAGTTGTCACAGAATACCTGCCCCATGCACACTAATGAAGACAAATTTGTTCAAGTCAGATGGCACTTCGTTCTCTTTAAATACCGGACTTGGGATGAAGCAAGCTTACGGTACATGCAGACATATTTAAACTGTGTGCTAAGGAAGAGATATGCATGTTTCGCATCCATGCTTAAGATCCACCTGGTGTCATACAGTCTTGGTACAACATGAAAAAGGATGCAAGGTGAAACAAAAGAAAGACAATACAACAGCTACAACAGGTAGCATGTGTGCCCCAACGGGCTGCCATCTTCAGTGACCCATTATGGGTTGGAATATCTGGGTTAGACACCAAATCACAAGGGCTGGAACACATATTATTCTACCAGCTACCATTAACAAGCAAATTGCTTCACGACAGAACACTTGGGATGGATGGAAGCATCATTCTGTAACCTATATATTGTTCACACTAATGCAACAAAAATTTGCCTTTATGAATTTACACAATGAGTTGGAATGCCATAGAAAAAGTATTTGTCAAGGAATGAAGAACCTCATTATCGCTGCATGATTAAAGAACTCGTCATTAACCGGGAGACAGAAAGACTGAAAAACTTCAAATCATAACTTCTGTTATTTTTTGAGAAGTGTGAATATCAGTCCATAAAGTGAGATGTGATAACACTGGGATAACCATTTCTCCTGCCTTTTTCGATCCTTTTTTCTACAGGCAGTTGGCACCATTTAGGAAATTCTGAACAAATACATTTAGTCTCTGAGTCAGAGAGAGGGGGGGAAAAACGTACAACCGAAGTTAAAAGAAGCTAAAGCAGATATACATTTTTACGTCACTTTCAGTACATAAGCAGATAAGACTATCAATGTTGTTAGGTAGCAAATGTCACAGGGCTGGTCATTCAATGTCAAATCACTAGGAGTGGGGAAAACTCACAGCATACCACGGAGACAGTCTACCAGTGGGTCATCTTGACTTCATCTGCCTGATGTAGATATGTGCCTCCACAACAGACTCAAATTTGATACTAAAATCACCTCCCCATACTTATCTCTAGGACTAGAAACTAGTTCTGAAAAACAATAAAGCCACTTTTAAACATTCAGATGCCACTAGTGTTCTGGTAAGAGCATTCCGGAAGTTCAGAAGCTCTCCACCAAGTACCTGAACCCCACACCATGGTCCTTCACAGTTCCAAAATCTGCATTTGAGCTTTGCCTTAGTCATGTTTCAGGAACAATGCTGTCATTCCACTAAGGTCTACAGAGACATTTACCATCCAAGTTACACTGCAAAAAGGATCAAAACTTTACTTTCATATTTTTCTTTTAACATACTTCTGCTAAAATGTGTTATCCGGTAGCGCTCTTAAACAGTACACCACACTGACTTGCATAATCGCATTCCATACATGCAGGTATACATGGGGCATTTAAAAAAATTTAAATAAAAAAGAAAAAAAAAAAAAAAGAAAACCAGATCACTATCAAAGTTCCAGTGGTACATCTACTTACTTCCGGTAGCTCACATGACAAGTATGCAACCAAGGCGTTCAAGAGAAACCAATCTAAGAATAAGACCATGGAAAAAAGCGAACGCAAGCGGAGAATCGCAATATGTGGCGGGACGTACTCACCAAGCCGTGAGCCAGGAACTCAAACAGCCGGCTCCGTGTTTCCGAGTGCATGGCTGACAACGTGAAAGAGCCCCCTCGTCTCTCAGCGAGAGCTTCCAGAGACCTGGAGCTACTGCAGAGAGCCTCGAGCCCACAGCAGAGCACACCTGTGTTTGTCTCTCCTTCTCTCTCTCCGTCAGCCCCCCCCCAGCCCAAGCACCTCAGGATGAAGCAGAAGCTTGCAGGGCCACTGTAAACAATTCCACAGCACAAAGACCTCAAAGGTTCAGCAACGCTTCCTCCACGCTCAAAAGCCGGCGACGACCCCCAGCATTGCATCAGGAGTCTATACACAGCAGCACCTGTATGAGATCTGCTGCATCTCAAATAACGACATTATGCTCACTCACCTTATAAACTTGGATTTCAATTAATAAAATCAGAAATAGTTAGTTATTTCACAGTGCAAGAAAACAACATACTCAAGGCATATGTGTAAATATATTGCAGAAAAGCATGTTGCTTTTAAGCTTGCGTTACAACTCGCATTTTCCGCTTCGCAACATTTAAAGCACGAACCACAGTAAAAAGCAGAATACCGCTAACAAGAACAGCTCGGTATATTTTTTAACATTCCCGTACCTCACAGTTTTCTAAACTTTTTTTCTTCTTCTGTAACCTTGCATTCCGAATGCACAATTGGTAGTTCTATAATGAATAATAATTCTCTGGCTGACTGGAACACGCTGCCATTGAGACATGTTTTGTGAGCTAGCAGTCAAGGACACCGAGAGGTGAAAAAGAAAATCTTTTCACAAGGTATATTTCTCAGAAACTAACAAAGACAAGAAGGTTTCAGGGATAAGGGTGTGGCTGTGGAGGTGTGGAATATCACCTTAATAACCAGGCTAAAATGAAGGTGCAGTACCAAGAATGATTGTTCTATAAATAAGAAAAATATATTTTTGCTATAGTTCCAAAATAATAGTCCTTAGTGCTTATTTCACGCTCAATTAGTACTTACAGAATGTAAATTTCAAATGACCATCATTTAGGGATTTAAGAGATATTAAAGAAAAATTAGTCATTCATACAAGATAAACAATAGCCTAATGACAGCAAAGTGTAGCACTTTGATGCAGATATTATTTCAGATACTGATTTGGAAAAGCATCTGGATGATAAGGGGAAAAAAAGTGAATGACTACTCAAACGTGAGACCTTGTACTCTTTCAGTTTCACAAAACAGCAAATATAAATCTGGTGCCTGCTAATACGCTCAACTTAAGTTATTAGACTACTTTTTTCTAAATGACATTGCTGACCTATTTCCTAGCAATAGGTTACCTGACAAAGTTCTGAGAAATTTCATGAACATTTTTTGGGAAGTCTTAGGTATCAAAACTCGATGCAATACCTGCGATATTCTGGTAAAGTTTTATGCAGCTACTTCTGTGATGAACATTGGTGCAAACGATGGAAAGAAAAACCGTACTTAAGAATCACGCGTCTACAACTATGTCTCTCTTTCTCCTAACGTAATGCACAAATTGTATTTTCTATGAGATGTACGTTGCTTTGGAGAAAAGCGTCTGCTAAATGAATAAATGTAAATATCTTGCGAATGCCAGTAAAGGTCACAGATGCGTTAACATATAAGACCCTCAAGGTTACAGAACGTCAACCCTGTTGAAGAACTTCAGTCATCCTTGGAGTGTTCAGAGGACAATGTCCCTTAGAATTCAGCCCTCCACAGGGCCTCATCTTTAACTCTGGCAAGTAACGGTGGAATGAACTTCCAAACCGGAGCGCTGCTGTACAGTCATTTAAAGGAAAACAAATAAACTGCTCTAGACAACCTGGTGCATTCAAAATATGCCAGAACTCATTCCCTTATGATGTTCCCTTATTCCAAGACAGAACTCCCACATACAGATATGGATGAACTCAAATGATTTTCCAACCACGCAATCCTTCAACCCTCACAGCAATTTCAAAGCACCAGGAGCTGAGTAGATTTGCACCTCCTTAGTTCCTCAAATAAGTGGATGGCTTTCATCATTGAGAATGAGTGCAGTACTTTACTCCATGTAGTTCAGCACTTGCAGAACAATCAAGGAAAAGACCTAAGGCATTCTTGAGACAAAAAGTGGACATACTTCTTAATCATTTGATATTCACAGATTGTGTACAGTTCACATTTCAGCCACCACCTGTATTTCTGAAGCACAAGCTGACTATTCATCTGTTATGACTGCTCCCGTGCCCCAGAATTGCACTGCTTCTTCAACAGAACTCAGTTCCATTAAGCCCTTTTCAAGTCAGGGTCACTGCAATCCAGGGCCTATCCCAGAATCACCCAGCCTATTCTAGGAGTACAGACTGGCAGACTGGACAGAGTGCCAATTTACTGCAAGGTAGCCACAAATGCACACACTTGCTCACTCAGGCACGCACTATGGGAAATTAAACCTTGCAGGTTCACGTGAAACATGTCCCTGGAGTGTGGCACGAAACAGGAGCAACCAGCGGAAACAAACGTAGACACGAGGGAGAAGACGCAAACTCAAAGACCGAGCTGGACTTGAATTTACACTCGAACCGCTCAGATGCGGCGAGGCAACAGGGCTAAGTCAAAAATTAATATGTCATCAAAAACTTTATTTCCACCTACATTGTTCCTATGACCAACAGACACCAGATTCTCTTTCCTGCAGAGCATAGGGTATGCAGGCTTTCGTAGAAACTGATGTCAAATATCAGTCTTGTCAGTTTCAACATGCAAAAACAAGGATGTGTCTTTGTAAATAAAAGTCCTACTAATATTTTACAAAAAAAGATCATAAGGGGTTAGACTGTTCTGACCCTTGATGAAAACCATCAGTGGAATAGATGCTATGAGAAGGACTAGGACAAAAGGACAATGAACTGAGCACGCCTGCTCTAATCAGTAACACCACACAGCTACTAATCTGTCAGTTTAACTCATGAATTTTAAATTAATATAGTATGCTCTTGTACTTTCTCTAGCACTATCTGTGTTTAATATATGGCAAATTAGCACAAAGTTAATGAAAAACAGAAGGGAAAGAAATGTCATCCATGCGAATAAAATGTGAAAAAATATCACAATTTACCAGAATTACTATGCCTTCACTCCCCCAAGAATTTCCACCAGGACCTTCCTTACTTGCTCCTGGAGTGCTCACCCTACTTGCTTCCCCTCTCACCTAATGTCTGTTCCCTGTCGCATTTGCAGTAGAACCCCTGATGTAAACAGAGTCTAAGAGCTTCTGAACTAATCTTCTGTAACGCTCAAGGCTGACTCTTAATCGATCAAAATGGGAATTGCTTCCAATTGATTCGGAGGGGTAAAACATTCAGCCTACATTTCCATTAATCAAGTGACTAGAAAGATTCCTGGAAAGGTCTCTGGGATGCCACCCTAGAATAAAACGTGACACTAATAACCTGCCTCTCATTAGGACTTGAGCTGGGGGCTTGAACTTTGAGTTCCGGGCCGTCCCCATTCCGAAGACCTGCTGCTATCTGAAAACCCATGTAAGATTTGGTCTCTTGGTGGAAACACGCACACTTCCTGCACTCTCTCACCATATGTGTATAACATTTTTACACAATGTTCTTTTTGTGTAGGAGGAGCAATGAATGAAAATATCTGTAGTGCCTCTCCTTGATTTATTTCCCCCACATCTCCTCCCTCCAAGCACACAGGGGAGAATCTGCCTTCTTGCTCTCAAGGTACCGAATGAGGTTCCACTCAGCACAAGACACGGCACCAGTCTTCTCACTCCCTGCTTATTTCTCCAACTCTCCCGGAACTGAGCATCTCTTCTACGCACGATTATCCTCCTCTTAGTTTCTCACCCAGTTCTCAATCCTGACTTGTATATTATAGCCCGACTTTACCTTTCAGTCTTTGAATTGTTAAACTTCAACTGATTGCATCTTCATGGTCAATCTTGTGATACCTGTTGACATGGTAGCACAGCGAGTAGTGCTGCTGTCTCACAGCGCATGAGTGGTGTGAGAGGCCTTGGGTTTGATCCCCGCTCAGTCCGTGAGGAGTTTGCATTTTCTCCCCTTGTCTGCATGGGGTTCCTCTGGTTTCCTCCCACAGTCCAAAAATATGCTGTTCAGGTGGACTGATGACTAAGTCACCAATAGTGTGAGAGTATCACTGATGTATGGATGAGTGACTCATTGTAAGCAGTGTAAGTCACCTAGGGCGAATAAGGTGTGAGCTGGTAACACTACATAGTGTTAATTAGAGGTCACTTTGGCCAGAAGTGTCTGCTGAATGAAGTAACGTAAACAATATTTCACGCTGGATTGTCATCAGTCACATTACCTTGTGACCGATTAAAAACTTTTGCTTTTTCTAACCAATCTGTAAGGTAATTTAGACAGAGGTGTTAGCCTGATAAAAAATATCTGTGTATGGCAACTTAATTGCTTACATACTCTGGGAATGGAGAAGAGGCTCAAATTTTGAAATAGGCCGAGACACGACTGAAAATTTTCAGTGAGATCCTGCTGTTTTAGAACCCAGAACTCCATCGGACAACACGTGGACGGCTTTTTTTTATTCTCATGGTGTGACTGGAGAACTGCATTAGCAGGAGACAGTGAAAAGCCCCACTGACCCTGTGGGTGGCAACTCACTCATGGCCGCGGAGCACGTTGACTGTGGCTTACACGCTGGGTTGCCAGGTCTTCCATCTCTGGTGCGACAATTCGCCTATTCAAATGAAGAGCGAATCCCCCACTTTTCGCGCAAAGTCTGGCAACCCCTGGCCTGTGCACGTCTGCATGCCAACAAGAACTATCAAGTAAATCGTTTCATTTAACGGCTTGAACAACATATCGATGATCATTATCTCAATGCTTCGCAAAAATGATGTGAAAGGAAACTTTCACGTGACGTTCCTTCAAGTTATAAAAAAAGAGCCCGATCGATTTGGTCGTTCAGTGAGTGAGTAGTATTTTTAGACCATCAAATGACACTGAGTTTCACGGTTGTTTCCCAATTAATTTCAAATCATTTTACCAAACACACACGGTTACTTAGCTTGCAGCTTGGCCCGCTTGCGAAAAACAATCGAATCGAAATTATTTCTTTCCAAGTATCATCAGCTGTCGTAATAATAACCCGCTCGCAGACTGTGGAAGATGAGCGAAATTTAGAGGTGAACCGCGGAGCCGCACTTCTCATGTCCTGCTCTCCCCCGGTGGCTTCCCACCACGTCTCCCGACCCTCTCCTCCGCTTCTCTTTGTTCCCCTGTGTTTTGTCCTACCGGGTATCCGGGCCCGGGCATCGGCGAACGGTACAGATGGTTCTGTGCGCCAGTCGAGGGTCCCATTCTTCCAGACGGAGTCCCTGGGCCCATTCCCGGTGCACCACCGGTTACTGGAGGTCCCGGGCCCATTCCTCCACCACCGCCTCCAGTCGCCGGCGTCTGGAAGCTACCACGAGCCGCCATTTTCTCAGCTGAAAGTAAGCGCCTAGTTGTCCGTAGAACCGTAGTTGGAAATATCGCGAGATTTGCGACCGTTCATTCATGGATTTGGCGCCAGTAGTATGAGCACTGTATAGCGTTTGTAGATGTGGCGCGCATGCGCGCAGTCAGTGCCGGCCGTGCTTACGTGCTTTTTATTTGGCATGCGGGCTGTTTTGGCGCTTACAGCGTAACGTTTGGCTAGAACATTATCACTTTTAAATCATTTGATAATAATTTTTCATTACTTTAACGAGGCTCACATTGTGACATGTAAATCTTGGGAAGTAATGATGCGAGACTTTACAAGTGCCAAGATGACAAACTAGGCAAATAAGACATGAATGACATAGACATTCATTACACTGTAAAAACCTGCAAGCACTGAAGCAGGAGTGATTTTGATATAGTGGGATTTAAGTTGAATTTAATTATAAGAGGATATTTACTGATACAATTATATTGAGACATCCTCAGAACCCTAAACAGGACAAGCGGTTAATAAAAATTAATGGCTGGATATTGAGATATGTTTGGTGTTTCAGCATGACAAAGGCAGAGTACATTACACTTTTTACAGTAGTATTTTTTTAATGAATACATCCCTAACCAAGTGTGGCTTAACTGTGTATTTTAGATAAATATACATTTCTCATTAACTTATTTGAACAGTGTGAGCTCATATTGGACTATTCTGGATTATAGCTTTGTCATTTTGTTAAACCATTTTTCAGATGTAATGAAAGATACGAGTTGCCTTTCTTGAAGTAATGTTCTGTGTATCTGATAAATAGTATTATTATGTCTGGATTCAAAAATGTGAAAGTAATGACATCTAAAGAAAAATCCTTAATTTATCAGTGTACAGTAGGCATTTGTTTGAGTTGAATAGCTTTATTATAGTGTCTAATATTCTGTATGGTATCTTTGCTAAATAGTTTCACTTTAATCTGTTGTTTTTGAAATGTTGTAATACGGCAACAAGTATGGGGGAGTAACAGCTTCTCAGGGACTGTTTGGCTGAACCTTAAAACCTGCAATTATCCTCAAGTTGTGTGTTTTTTTGGGGGAGGGGGGCAATTTAGGCATAATTGAAAACTGTTGGAATGTATTCTTCTGTCCCCATTATCATCATGCACAAATATAATTCTAATAATAGGTCTCTCCACCTATTCAACAATTAATTGTTAATAACCACACACACAGACTGAAGCTGCTTGTCTTGAGTGGGGTTGGGGCAAACCAGAACCTAACCCCAGAGTGCAGGGCATGGGGCTGGAGAGAGGGACACCTAGGACAGGACGCCAGTCTGTCACAGGGCACCCCAGGCGGGACTTGAACCCCAGACCTACCAGAGAGCAGGCACAGGCCAAACTCGCTGTGCCACCGTACCTCCCTTTAACAAACACATATTTACATGTCTTCATTTAGCAGACACACACATTGTCAGAACCGCTTGTCCCATACAGGGTCGCGGGGAACCAGAGCCTACCCGGTAACACAGGGCGTAAGGCCGGAGGGGACACACCCAGGACGGGACGCCAGTCCGTCGCAAGGCACCCCCAGCGGGACTCGAACCCCAGACCCACTGAAGAGCAGGACTGTGGTCCAACCCACTGCGCCACCGCACCCCCATTTAGCAGACACTTTTCTAGTCCATATTCAGCTGACACCTTTGTACAAAGCAACATCTTATGCTAAACTCTCTATAATCATTCACCCATTGGCACTCATTATATAGCATAGTGGTGTAAATACAGTTACTATCTCAGACATACAAACACTATGAGAAGTTTATATTCCCCACTTGATCTTAAATACATGTCTTTGGACTGCATGTGGGAGGAAACCAGAGCACCTGGAGGACACCCGCACAAACACAAGGAGAACATTCAAATTAAACACAAACTGAGCTTGATTTAAACCCATACCCACATGTACCGCCCAGGTACTGAGAAGCGCTGCTTGCAATGCCACTGTGCTGCCCGTTAAATGTATATTACATTTTTTCATACATGTTGCATTTATTCGTTTTGATAATTACGGTACTTTTATTGTCTGTGAGAAACATACATCCCACAAAGCTTATCAGGACCTAACAGAACTGTTTTAGAAAGCATTCATTTTATTAAAGTTTCGATTGATTCTGTTGACTGATTTCAATGGCTATTTTAATTGAGATTAGCAATATTAGGTGTTCCTTTTAACAGGCTTATCTGTCTCTCTAAGTATTTGTGCAGCTATTGTCTAGGTTGTTGCTATAGCGACCCAGAGAGCTTTATAGCCACATAGAAAGTCAAAGAAGAGTTATAACAATATAACCAAGTACTCTAAGATGTGTTTTCCAGTTAAAGCAGTTATTTTTTGTCAGCTTTTGAAATGTCAGAATTTGAAGCATTCACATTTATTACCAAAGGAAAATTTACAGTATATTTTGAGCGTGTCACTGATGTAATCCTCACAGTCCAATACCATGTGTTTGAGATGAAATGGCGAGCAAGTCACACATAGTGTGTGATTGCTTTGTAATGGGCTGGTACCCCAAGCACTCTGCCTCACACCATTTGATTTTGGGAACATTGCGACCCTGCACTTGTCAAGCAGTTATTGATAATGGAGCTCATAGTCTATTACCTCCAGTTTGGTTTTACTTTACCGTCTTCTTTTACTGGTGGTGTGTTTATACCCCTTGAGATATTTGTTATTTTTGACTCTGGCATTCCCTATTTACTGGAATATTATTTTCAAAGAAAATACTGGGGTGCCCTAAGAAAATAAGACTTTTCTAAAAATATATTTAAGCCTATTATGAATGTAAATAAATGAATGGCTGTGTGTTCGATCCATTGTTGAACATATTGAAATTGAACTTGCCAAAAGTAGTCCACATCTCATAATACTAGTACAAACTGCCTGTAGTTGTGTGTGGTGTGTTTTTCATTGTTACCTTTCTGTTATGTCCTGTCGTCTTATTGATCCGATCAGCTGGCCAGCATCAGTTAACACTGAACAAAGTAAGTAGACTGCATTTCTTAGCAATGGCTTAGCAGGAAGAATAAAGAGGGGGCTGTCATCTTCGGTCACCTTAATTCGGATGAAGCCCTTTTTGAAAGGGATGACAGTAATGGTTAATGGTCAGATCTGCGCACTCATACTACTGAAGATAACTGCTTGACAAAGAGGTCATAAAACTGAAAATGAGATGGACAATGAGGACAAGACCCTGACTTATATAGTACTTGTTGCATTTAATACTAAACCAGTACACATTTTTAGAACAGTAAACCTAGCTTTTTAAAACTTTGTCAGTGTTATGTGATCAATGTTTATTTTACACTCTTTGGGTTCTGAAGGTATATAGTATTATTAAATAAAACATTAAAAACATAAATTGCAATTTTAAAACCTTTGAACTTTCCATTTCACTATGAATCAACACCTGAGTTTTCATATGGAGCCGAGTTCTGCCTAACCAGTGTGCCCATTTTTAATAACCTTTCTGAACTTTGACATTTATAAAATTTGTATCGTATGCAGTAAGCACTTTGAAAAAGGAATAAATAGTTCTTACATTCATACGTACTTACAAATATGAATCAAGCTGGCTGGAAGAACCTGTAGTGTTATACTGGGACCTTGTGTTATTAATGTTCGAGTTATGAATTTTCAGCAAACAATACAAACTTTTTTTCAGTTTATTTCTTTTTAACTGTATTTTCTCCACTTGTTTGTTTTCAAAAATTTGTTGTTGGATATGTCAGCTGTATGCGAGACGCAAAACACACCCAAAGAAAATGGGAGTGTGGGTCGTGATTAATTCATCTCACATCCACAGTTTACTGCCTCTGTCTGGTGTTCCTAACAACATTTTTCTCAGTCATTTTAAATTGGTTTTAATTTTAATGTAGCTCCAGGTTAATAAAAATGTTAAGTCTTGGCGTCTATTTTTGTTTATTATAGCTATAGACGGGACTCTTCTGAAACTGTAAATTGAGGTATGCCTCTGTTATTACATTGTCATTGATTGTAACAATAATAAAATAAACTAAAAACTGCCAGGCACTGATGAATGTTATGCATGTTATTTCAAATTTTTAAAAAGTAATAAAGCCAAAGCCCTGTCCTGCAGATACATCCTGCATAATATCTAAAGGATCCACTGTTATCTCACCACAAACTCCACACAACTACTTGTCCAGGTCATGTTGATATCCCACCTGGACTACTGCAACTTCCTCCTGTCTGGCCTTCTGGCCTCTGATATGAAACCTCTGCAGCTGATACAGAACACTGCTGCATGAGTTGTTTGACTTGCCGAAGCATTTCCATGCATCTCCCCTGCTCGTCTCCCTGCGTTGGCTTTCTATATCTGTCCAGATCAAACTCAACACTCTAGTTACAGCCATCAAAAGCATCAATGGAACTGCTCCCCAATATCTACAAGACCTGATCATCTGCTACTCCCCAACCAGACTGCTACACTCCTCCACCATTGCCCACTTGGTGGTTCCATGCACAAAGGTCCAAAATCAAAAACAGAAAGGTTTTTGGTTCTGGTTCCAATGTGATGGAATGACCACCCCCTCACTCAAAACTGCTGAATATCTGTACATTCAAGAAGGCTTTTAAAACTCACCTCTTTTGGACTTACTTCCTATGATCTCCTAAATGCCGTATAGACATGTACGTGTTTGCTATGTTTAATCATTTTTATAACAATATGTTTAATAATAGAAAAGGCAATATGCAGCAGCTCATGAAATATATTCTGGTCCATATGGTGGAATATGACGAACTCGCTATACTCAGGAATCGCGTATTTGCACCCAAACCTCTCGTTCCATTGATGTAATGCACTTTTTTGTGTTGTTCCCTACGATGTACATTGCTTTGGAGAAAAGCATCTGAAAAACTAATAAATGTATATGTAAATAATAAAAGTCCTGGGATGGACTGGTGTCCTTGCAACACTGCATACCAGCTTATTCCTTGTGTTTCCAAGATAGGCTCTAGAATACAGCAACCCTGCACAGGATGAGCAGCTGAGATACAGGATTGTTTATATAAGTATAAATAAATGAAAGTCTTAAACCAGATTTTTAATCTGGGGATTTCACAGAACATGATGAATGAACGGAGGGATGTCTGTATAATTAAGCTTTTATTTTTTGTGACATGGTGGAAGGACTTACAAGAAAATCAAGTTACGAACAGACTTCTGGTCTTAATTGTGTTTGCGAGCTGAGAACGCAATTGATACCATGTTAGTGGATGTCATTTACATTTATTCATTTAGCAGACACTTTTTTCCAAAGCGACGTACATCAGCAAAAGTAGAATTTATGCATTATATTGAGAGAAGGAGACAGAGCTGCAGACATGAAAGTCTCAAGCAAACCTAATTTGTTCCCTATCACTTACACCGAGGTTCATCGTTCAGGTAGGTGCATAAGACACAGACAAATCCCTATACCCACACCAATTTTTTTTTTTTAAAAAAAAACTTTTTTTCTTTATTAAATTTTAGAAAATACACAGATGAGGTCAGAACACACAACCCCCCCAGTTAAGGCATGAAGTTGTGATTCGTGCTTGAGGCAATCTGGTGATATCGGTTCACTCTCTGTGTATCAGAAAGGTGCAGTCAACATTGTTTGTCTTCATGCATGAAAGGCAGAGAGAAACATAAAGATAAAAGACACTTTGATGCAGCCCATTATTTCACACAACGTATTTTTTAAGGAAATACGTGATTACACTTTGACAAGGGATTTATTTATTTCTCCGTATGGTGACATTCAAATTTATTAGGTATGTAAAGATACACAGAGTACAATCAGAACATTGTGCCAGTTTTTAGGGGGCATCTTTTTGACCATAGCTGGAGAAAAAAAAAAAACTGTTTAATTAAAGTATTTTAGACTGGTGAAACATGGTGTGGTGTATGTAAGAACTGGACCAATTACATTTGTTTAAATAATTTTTCCTAAACAGACCACCAGTTAAAAAAAAAAAATGAAAAAAGTGCTCGTGACACATTAATATAGCCAGTGCTATTTTTGCTAAAGGAAAACGTTCGATTGCAAGGATAAACGACAAGGTTTTTTGTAAAATAAATATGTGATGACCTTACTGTGATAAATTGTGTGTTAAAATTAAATAGAAAAACAGACTAAACCACAATATTAGCAGTTATCCTTTCTTTAGAGGGGAAAGGTACTTGAGACTGAATACTCTAGAACCAGAATCCCTTTTAGGAGAGGACTTGGAAGAACATAATGAAAATGTGTTTGATAAGTACTTTATGACATTGCACAGAAGGTCTTTAAACTCTTGGTGCGCTCAGATCCACATTAGGCTAATACTCTGGGCTACAGGCATTTTGGATCTGATTAGAAATGGATTTACGTATGATATATTGACTGGAAGTACAAAGTATTTCAAGGCGAAGTGCTAAAATCTGCATTATTTTATAGGGATGGTGATGTACACTGGATTCAGGGCAATAAACACATGTTTCAAATTGCTGGCCTTAGTGAGGCATGGTTCAGTGCATTTACAGGGTAATTTTCCTCAGTCTTAAAAAAGCTTTTAGTGAAAGTAACATTTTGCTCTTAAATATGGTCATTCTGTCAGGTTTATTTACAGTTTTTAACCAGCCTTTGGGGAATACAGCCAAACTTCGGTTATCTTCTACTGCCATGTCGGGCTCCAAATTATTTTTTTGTGTAGAAATGCAAAAATAGTAGGTCTTGCAAGAATGGTTTAAAATAGTAAACAAAATATTTTGTCAGATAAAATATTAGTGAGTAGATTAAACTGAAACTGGGGGTATTTTTAAGTAAATTGTTTGATGGGAGGCAAGGAAAGTGTATCTAAAATGGGAAAAATGTGATTTTCTTTTATTCGCATTCTGGAGAGAATAATTGACTCCGTACAAACCGCTACTTTTAGACAGCCACAAGAAGACAAGAGAGAAAATATGTGAGAAATTGTATTGCGCATGAAAGTCAATAAAAAATAGATGATGAAAAGACCAGTTCTCTGTCGCTGAACTAGCCCAGGTTGCACTTTTTCTGTATTAAGTTCAATCAGTATTCTGCCCAACAGCCTATATGGCTGTAAATGTATGAAAAAGAAATGAATTGTATATAGTAAACAATGCTTTTGACATGTATGACTACAGGCTGGGAAAAGATTCCTTTTCGTAAGAGATAGCGGTTTACTCAGTTGTCATTATAATATACCGTATAGCTTCTTTAGTGCATGTAAAATGACATATCATGTTTATTTGTAGCACAGATATTACACTGTGATGAAAGTAATCCAACCATTCATTTTCATTAACTGCTTGTTGTCTGATTAGGGTCGCAGGGTCACCATGGATGGGATGCCAGTCCATTGCAAGATAAAAGTAATATTTATAGAAAAATACCTGTTTAAAGAGTTGGTATTTTACTAGATTAATTCAAATTAGACACCTTGCACTGCAGCCCCGAGGGTGCTTGAACAAGTAACCCTTGTGTTACTTCAGGTCACTCCTTTAACTTTTCAGTGTTGCTCCTCTGATTATCACACCACCAGCCCTGAGGAAGTTCTTCTCATTAATTTCAGTCCTTCCTTTTGACTTGGGCATACTTTCATTTTCTCAATTAAGCGAAAGAACATTTACTTAAAGTGTCCAATGGAAGCATGAAAGAAAAACAATTACTCTTGTCAATATTCACAGTGTAGCCTATTTGAGCAACCCCTTCTCCCTGTCTTCATTTTTAATTATTTTAGTTATGTTTTAATCTCAAGTTTTATACGTGCATAACATACAGAGTGATGCTTCTGTATTTTAGCGCCCTTCGCGTAATGTGAGATTATGCAGAAGTGTATCATCTCGATTGCAACAAATGCCCCGATCCATGTGATGCATTATTTCATTTTGAATAAGTCATCTTGTCTCAGCCTTATTGTACAGATGATGGTTAAGGGCGTCAGTACTGTGGAATAGTATATAATATTGACACACACACACACCCACACACATATACTCTGCAAGTGAGGTGTATCCAAACTGTGTATGATCCTAACTGAAGTTGTCTTGTGTGTCATCCCTGAGTCCCATTAGTGATGATTAAGGTTATGATTAAGATGAGTAACATGACTCATTTCTATCCAAGGGTTCTATCAGAATGATTTAGGTTAATGTCTGACACTCACAGCACTGAGACTCTCTAAAATCCCTTGCTCTAGGTCAGCCTCTAGTTGCCCAAGTTTTTATTTGTACTCACCGCAACAGCTTACCTTGTTGTCCCTTCTCTTACTGTGTTGTCCTTTATTCATCTGATCCATCTGGTTGCAGCCATAACGGTGGGCCAGCCCACGTTTTCCGGCAATAGCAGTCCATATGTCTTCCTATTTCCCTTGTCAGGGAATTAGATGTTAATAGCTTCATGATGCACATTATTTTCTCTGGTTGTTGCTATGGCAGAGGACAATATGGAGACAAATGGTGCTCTTGCGTTACTCTAGTCCTATCACTATCAGAGATGACAGCCTCACAGAAGCTCGTGATAGAAGCACACGCAATTGTCTTAAATATGTTTATTAATACGGGGAAATGATCTCCATCAGATTAGTATCTGCTTTCTCTTCTTTAGGCTATGCTCAGTTGCACAGTGAATTTTCCTATAAAAAGACTATTACATAAAACAAACTAATTAGCATGCACAACTAGAACAGGATGAATGACAATTTTTGCGCCAAACTCTAAATTCTAATGTAAAACTGTAGTGGTGTGTTGTTTTAAACATCTCCATTATGATAGTAGGTTCCTCATGGAAAGGCAGTTCTCCATGATCCTCCGTGGACTTCCATGACAAATGTTATTTGTGTTTTTGTTTCATTCTTTCCATTTAAGAATCACAGACAGCAATCCCAATATATTCGGTCCTGTTCATATTTTACAATGTTCCAGTTATGTGATTGGACTAAAGAATGTCTAGCTGGAGTAAAGAATCTTGTGATCGAACCTGTTTTGGTGAAAATATGGCCCAGCCAGGAACTTGTAAGAAGATAATATTGAACTGTTCCGTTTAACAGGCTCTAGAATGTGCGACATACACTAAAATGACCATTTTAACAATTTAATTATAATGCGATCAGTTAAAATAGCCGAGGAAACATGCAAAACCTTCTAAGGTATCTGAGATTCAGTTTCATCTTCCCTCTGAAGCCAGAGAATATAATTACGAACCCATCAGCAATGCCGAAACTCTGCTTCAGCGAATTAGAGCATCTACCACATTTTTAGGCAGCAAGAACATTTACTAATCAAAGCAAAATTCAGAGCGGGAAATTGTTATTGATGAGAACTGTGTGGAGTTGTTGGTGGCAAAGGACTGCAGTATTTCTTGCATAAATCAAGGGTTCAACAAAAAAATACCATAATAAAGCAAGTGCAGCTGCCATCACGTGCTCTGAGACTCCTGCCTTGGGTGGAATTATTAATCTTCCTAATGAGCAGGATGCAGTGGAGCCCCGAGGAGAGAGGGTGCAGGCTTATCTGTGACGAACGGCTTGGCCCGCTAATTACTCTGTGAGATTGGACAGGATAAATTCAAACCACGGCAAAAAAATGTGACCGACCTGACACGCTCGTTGAAAGGAAATGAAGAGTGGCAGGGCCCTCATTTATCTTGGACACGTTCAGCCGCACGTGAAAGGCAAAGACGCAGGACGTCTTATATTCAGTTGAAAGGGCTTATAAGATAAATATAATTAATTAGCAAAATATTATTCCACGACACAACGTGGAATCATGGAGTTAGCTGACAAAGAAATGGAAACAAAGGAAAAAAGGTATTGATTTGGGGACTAAACGTGCTACCCAAGATGGCATGGATACTTTGTGGCAAGTTGAAAACGGTCACATCACGAATACCGCGCAAGGTTGTCGCTCATAGCCTGTTTCATGCCAGGGAAATATTTCCTCGCGCCATTACTGATCAAGTAGAACCTTTAACCTGAACGTGTAGAAATGCTCTGTCAGTCTAAAACATGGCAAAGGATGACTCAACAGATCACATCTGTAGTCTTCAACCACTCCAGAGTAGCTGTCCTTACACCCGTTATAAAAGTCGGCCTGTGCTAGGTGCTGTTTAACAACTTGTGCACAGTCCCCGTGGGCTGCGGGGCCTAACCGTCACGCTTCTGGAGAGCTACCCGCTGCTGGTCTTTGAGGATGAAAGCTTCTTCTTCCCAGGGTGACATCCCCCTGTGACAGTTCCTCTTGACGAGACTGAAATTGTTGCAGACTTTGAACTGTCTGTCAAACGTATAAAAACGATAAAACCCATTTAAATCCAAGATCTTTTCATGCAGGCAGCTGAATCCTGAAACACAACTAGAGGGCTGGTAATGTCTATGCAGGTGGTATACTAGGTAAGACATGGACTAACACTCGTAATGTTTCTGTTAAAGCCCAAGGTGGGGCTCTGCTGTTGAACCTTTTAGCAAGGGCTAAACTGCTCCAGTAAAAAGAGCTTAATAAAATATCCTCCGGCTGCCTGAAAGCTATATAATAATACACAATGAGAAGATGGAGACAAAACCAGTAAGCAGTATTCCACATTCAAGGCACCATCTTTGGATTTGTAGCATAGCTGTTGTACAAAGGATTAAAATCAGCAATGTGTTTGATATACACACACATTTTCAGAACCGCTTGTCCCATACGGGGTCGCGGGGGACCGGAGCCTACCCGCAGTGGGTTGAACCACAGTCCTGCTCTCCGGTGGGTCTGGGGTTCGAGTCCCGCTTGGGGTGCCTTGCGACGGACTGGCGTCCCGTCCTGGGTGTGTCCCCTACCCCTCCGGCCTTACGCCCTGTGTTACCGGGTGTTTGATATAAGCGATTTAAAATGTGCTGTGATTGTTGGTGACAGATGTGATGACTCCACCATCTAAAAAATGCCATAGTCCAGGGATTTTTGTGTATTGTCGTGTCTAGAGCGTACAGAGAATGGTGCAGTAAACACCCAATCAGTGGTACTTCTGTGGTTTAAAACACCTTGTTAATGACAGAGGTCGGAGGAGAATGGCCAGATTTATTAAAGCCGAAATGAGGGCCACGAGTGCAAAAATAACAACTCAAAACAATGGTGTGCAGAAAGGCATCTCTGAAAGCACAATTCATCAGTTCTTCAAGGTGACGGGCTGCAGCAGGAGAAGACCATGCCAGGTTCATCTTCTGGGAGCTCAAAACAAGATGAGAGGTTCTAGAGGACATGCAGTCACCAAAGCTGGATGACTGAACAATGGAAAAATGTTGCCTAGTCTATCAAATCCCAGTTGCTGTTGCAACATGCAGATGGCAAGATTAGAAATTCTCATAAAAATAATTAATTCATAAACCCATCCCAGGGGGTGCGGTGGTGCAGTGGGTTGGACCGGGTCCTGCTCCCCGGTGGGTCTGGGGTTCGAGTCCCGCTTGGGGTGCCTTGCGACGGACTGGCGTCCCGTCCTGGGTGTGTCCCCTCCTCCTCTGGCCTTACGCCCTGTGTTGCTGCGTTAGGCTCCGGCTCCCCGTGACCGCGTATGGGACAAGCAATTAAGACAACGTGAACCCATCCTGCCTAGTGTCAAAGGTACAGACTAGCCTCTCTCAGATGGATAGTTCCAGAGAAGTGATGTGCCATGTCATGTAGCACAGGTCATCTTAGGATGTTTCCACAAACATGAGGCTGTCTTTATTGTCCTCACCACCCAAACCGGAGGTAAAACGTGATGTTAGCAGAAAGTGTATGCCTTCGCAATTTCTGTAGAAACTGTCTGAAGCTCTCAAGTCAGCATGGACCAGGAACCCTATGGAATGTGTCCAGCACATTGCTGGCAAATTCATGCTGTTCTGGAAGCAAACAAGGGTCTCACCAAGTACTCTCTAGGTTTACCTAATAAAGTGGCCAGTGAGTGTATATCAACAGCACAAATCTGGAACTTTTGGATTTTAAATAAAATAATTTAAATATTACATATTTATATATGATCGTCAATTAGTACAGGTCATTGATTTTTTTCCCCCCTTCCTCTTTTTTCAATGCTAATGAAGTTTTAATTCTAAATGTCATTACTAAAATTAGCTGTCCAGTTCACATTGATGAAGAATGTTGACAAAGGTCCTAATCGAATTATTGAGATGAATAGACTCATATTTCCACGTCTCTTGCTGCCAAAATTAAAACTGATAGGAAAAGCTGTAACAGGAAAATAGCTAGGGTTCTGAAGAGTTGCAGGAAACTTGTTAAGAGCATATTAATACATCAAAAAATGAAATACAAGCTATTGCTTTTAGCAATAACTGAAAAATTGGAAAAAAAAATGCGAGACAAGAGAGCTAAGATGTTTTTCCTTTATTTTATCATACCTCATTAGATATGTAGAACAGCCTTGTATCTAAAAAGGCGGAGACTGGACTATCTGGCAATATGCATGTTTTTGTGGTAGAAAAGTATTTAATATGTTTATAGAGATTAATATAATAGTGATAACAACAATGATAAGAGCAATCAGAATGGTAAGTATAGACTTTGTAAATACCACCTTTAAATGCTGGTGGTATAGAAATTGTGCTTTTGTATGAGATAATCACATAATTCTTTTTCCTAAAAAGATTCAAATCAATTAACAGATTCTCAAAGGGTTAGGGCTATTAATTACTGATTAGATTAGACAGTACTCCCTTAAACATTTCTCCCTCCCGAAAATGAATAGGTATAATTTAAAAAATGCATTCAAATCAACTAGAGACAATGATGTGCGCACTCACAAGTGCACTTGCGCACGCACACACACACAATGACAGCAGTTTGAATAGTTTTGTTCTCATTTTTGGCTTAGTTACCACCCTCTGAAAAGGAAATTGCTGAATTTTAGTACTTATTTGCTACCTCTTTTTGAGCATCTTGACAAACCAATAAGAAAGTTTAAACTGCCACTTCCAAGTCTTTATGGGAAGAAAAAAAAAACAATGCAATGCCCTACTATGTGGAAACAACTCTGAGAAATTCACAGATGTGTATATGAAAACCCAAAATTTCATTATAAATCAACTTTCTGGAGGCGTTCACCTACCTGACTAAAAATGGAGTAAACTGTTTTTTTTCCAAAGCCACCTGCCATACAATCACATGCAGATGCTCAAAATGTACTGGGCCAAAGCAGGACTCTGATGTGGGGGAGTAAACTGAAGGACTAAAAACAAACAGGGCAGGACAAACTGAAGCAGCATATAAGGAAGACAAAATTGAACTAACTTCGGAAAGATGCACTGTACAATATACATGCTCATACAGCGAATACTTCTGATCGGCTTATTCACCTTAACAATATGAATTGGAAATTTTAATACAAACTGCAGAAAAAAAGATTTTTTTGTTTAAGTGTTTAATTGTAACAATTTGAATTGTTTAATTTTTATTTTTGGTTAAACTGGTAAAGAAAAAACTGATAAGGAAATGCTCCCAATTTTCAGTTTTTCACATAACAAGATATTATTGTCTAAGTCATATTACAAATGCAGAAGAAAAATGGCACAACAGAAAAAAACCAACACACCTAAACTTAATGAGAGCTTCAGCCAATGGAAAAGTGTAAACACTGGCTATCAACATTAGTGCATGTGAGATATCTGAAAACACTCAAATAGAGGAATTAGTAGTAAAATAAATTCAACAGAAACAACTGAGCAGGTCTGGGTGGGATATATCCAAAAGTTAACTCACGTTTGGAACAGACTGCATGTCACTAAAAAAAATCTCATCTTAGGTACCAAACACAAGCAACATAAGGCAGTGTTATGACTGTTTTGCTATTTGGGATCAGATGGCCTATCATATTACAAGCCATTATGTTTATCTTGCATTTCCTAAAAGGTACTTTGAAACAACAAAGAAATGCCATTTATCACTTAAGAATAAAAGGCAATAGGGGCAATAATCAAAAGATATTTCCCAAAGTAGGATCCTGCTTAATAAAACTTTGACATTTTTGAACATTTCAGAAGTTATAACTCAATTAGACAACATAACATTATATAACCAGGTTTGCAGGAAGCCTCTGATAAAATACTACGTAAGCAGCTCATCATAAAAATAAATTCTTGCTGGGATTACAGAGGGAATCTTCCAATTTAGTCATAACTGGCTTCAGTGTAAGACACAGGGTAACAATAACTACAATCACATCAGACAGGAGGCTCCAGAACAATCCAAACCGATTCAGATCCCTCTCTTGTTTCTTATATAAGCAATTTGGAAAATGACACTTTAGGCAAAAGAGTGTGTTACCTACCACAGCAAACCAAGTGCAGCTGAAAATGGAATCTGGAAAATACTGAAAATATATGGTATTTTTGGAATAAGGTCCAGCTGAATGACAAGTGACAGATGAACAGTTAACCCAAATATACTTGTGATTCTGGCCACGAAAATGTAAAGCAGAGACATTTTATTTGTGGCACAGAGCCCAATGTGAAAAGCTTTCGTCATGGTAGCACAATCTTTTCGGGCAGGACACTTTCCAGACATTAGGCTGGAACATGTGAGTAAAAGACGGAATACCTGCTCGGTGGCGCTACAGTGAAAGGGTCAGCTCACGTCCGTTTTGCTCAACCGACCGCAAAAAGGATACCGAAGCTACAGAAAACAGCAACTAGAGTAGTCCTGTCTCAAGAAATTGTACGGAGAGAGACTTGAAGGCACTTAATCTTATTAGTCTCAGTAAAAGCTGACTGCGAGGGGATCTGATTGAAGTATTTAAAGTCTTTAAAGGAGTTAATGAAGAAAATCTGAGGGTGTTTCACATCACGGGTTCTGAGAATCGAGCCAAGGGACACAGGTGAAAAGTTACTCGATGCAAAGTTTCAGACTGACGTTATAAAACGGCGAAAGAAAAAACACCCAGGCCGACACCGGGAGAGATGCAATCTCGTCTAAGAGGCAAGCGATGAGCCAAGTTGGTCTGAGTAGCACGTTCTTCTCATGATGTGCATTGCACATCATGAGAAGAACGTGCTACTCAGACCAACTTGACTTGCACATGTATATATGTATGTATGTAAATATAAATATATACACACACACACACACACACACACACAATGATGTACGTGCACACAAGATATGTATGTATGTATGTGTATACAGTATATATATATATGTATGTATATATACAGACACACACAGACACCCTGACCGACACAAACGCACAGACACATTCAGAACAAGCTCGAAGCAACATCTCCCTTCCAAAACGTTTTGAGGCAAAAATGGCAGTTAAAAAAAAAAAAGGGGGTAAAGTACACATGCACTAGAGGATGAGAACCAGCATGCACATATGGGAATGAGACCTGAAGAAGTACATCTGTTTAAAGCAAACTTCCGGAAATGGCAGAAGTGGCTCTACTCCCCCCGCCCCCGGCCCACCCTAACCCAGCTGCTCTTTTCCCGCCAAGCCGAACATTTCCTCCTATTTACATCTGCTAATTCATTACACGGATACATTCTCAACTGAAATACACGGAGTCCTGCTGCAGCTGTCCGAGTGACTGCAGTTGTAATAAATGCTGCTACATTTACAGTGGAGTAAACACTATGATCCGCTAACAACCTAATGAGCCAGTTTTCTCTGTACAGTTCAGTGCCGCGGTCAGAAGCATTTAGGCCTCGGTAGGAGTCGCTCGCTATATTGCTTGCTTCAGATCGTACGTTTCCGATTCCCGTGAGTCACTTATATCCGTATTTATATCCATATTTAACAGACCTTAATAACAAATTTGCTGAAGGGTGTTCTCAATCTCTCAAAATGATTTTTTAATGGTTATATTTTATCACTGGTATTTTAAAATATCTCCATTCTCTATAACTCTCTTCTTCCATTTTGGTTAATATAGATTCTTACAAATAATGGTAAATACATTTTTAATATATCGCAATATCCAAGGTAACCTTGTTCCTCTGGTACATGGTGTTAACTTTGGTGGCACTCTGCAAGACTCCGCCTCCTCCCTCCATACTCTTCTGTGATTGGCTCAGCAGGTGAAGTCCTCAAAGTTGCCCTGCACAGGATGATGAGGTAGTATGTTGGCGGGATACGTGGAAGGTGTACGCAGGGCTTCACAGGGAGCCTGTGGAGAGAGCGATAGAGAGATGCCTTTATTTACCTGTAATGTAACAATCAACATCATCATTTTCATTACATTTCTTCGTTTAACAGATGCTTTTCTCCAAACTAACTTACAACGTTAAGCTACTTACAGTTACTCCCCCATTTATAGAGCTGGGTAGTTTTACTGGAGCAATTTAGGGTAAGTACCTTGCTCAAGGGTACAACAGCCAGAGATGGGAATTGAACCTGCAACCTTTGGGTCCAAAAGCAGCAGCTCTATCTATTATACTACCAGCTGTCCTTTCTCCATGAAGTAGGAGGACAGTTGTGAATAAGGTCATAAAACTAGAGGGTTCAACTGAACTCATGCATAATTGAAATAAATGCCCAAAAACAGTAAGAACGGAAAATGTAGAATAATTTAAGATTCGGAATGTCACAGTGAGAGAGGGAGCTAACAGGGGAAAAAAAGAGAATAAAACAGAAGCTCAATACGCTGAAAAAATCTGAATACCACACTTCATTTAGACCTGCCAAGGACTGAACCCACCTCAGGCTGAGAAATTCATTCTAAAAACTGTAACGCAACCATATGTGACCAGACACAAGTCAGCCTACCAAATAAGCACATTTTCAAATAAGGGTGTCCTAGGAAGAACAAAAAATGTCTGACCGTCAAGTAAGAGAAGTTTCTAAAGTTTGCACTCAGAAGGGTGTATAACATGACCAGCTCACAAATCTGTGTTCTTGTAGGGACAGCAGGAGTGGTTTTGTATAAATCAGCATCTTTCACACCCCCTGATGAGAGAATTAAAGCCAATTGCATAATTCCCCTAAGAGTGTGAAATGCACTTAAACAGGATGTTGAAGTATCAGACTGAAAAGTATCTGAAATGCCACATGGGCATTAACAAAAACATAGGCAAATAAGTGCCCGAATGGCTTTCCTTTTGACATTAATCCATGTAAAAATTAATATTTTTAACGGCAGTGAGTATTTCATGCAGAGTGATCACCAGCGTATTTGTGACTCCGCTGAAGAGCATTAGTATATCTGGAATGAGATTATAAAGTAATTATTTTGCCTGCTCCTTCCTTTATCTTTGACACAGTTTGTGTCTAAAAGGGAAATTCTCTGACAAGCAACAAAGACAGATGCAATAAAACGTTATCAAAATAGCCTAAAGTTTTGCAATAAAAAGTTGCTTTTAGACAAATGCCAGCTGTTTTTAATTACTATATGAGCATTTAAATTTTGATGGAATGCTTTCTGGCAGCCCAACTATACTTTATGTGCAAAAGTGTATAATAAATGTTTCCCCAAAAATGCGCTAATAGCTTCTTGATGTCCTAACTAGTGATGAAGGTATTTTCACTGTGCATTTTTACCCACAGAGGCTGTGTGTACATGGCTGTACATGTTCTCCTGGGAAGCTGTCTGGATGTTCTACTCAGCTGATTTCCAAGAGCCCCTCACACCCCCACCCCCACCCCTGCTGATCACGGTCCCGACAGGGCTCATGTTGCTTCCTGACAGCACAGATACTCGGTGATAGTTACTGACGTGACGTTTCACATCGTCCAGGCTGAGCACGGCTCCCCGGTCGTTGTTGGTGTTGCGCTTGCGTTTCTTTGCTGAACACCGACAGAGCTTGTACTTGATAACCTACAAATAAACCAGCATTTCTGAGTGGCGCTTTAATGATTTTAGTGAAACGCTGCAATGGATTCAGCTCCAAGAGACACTGCAATTAGGCATGATTTTAGCAAAACAGATTTCATTGTAATTTTGACATACCATTTTACATGCAATACTACGGCAGACATTCTGGGAGCATTTTGCCATGCTTTTTTGACCTCTTGGTCAAATTTCAATGACTAATTTGAAAATGATTTTAATTTTAAGAAAATAAAAATAAGAAATAATAAAATATTAGTGGAATAATTTTGCTCCAGAAAACAGAGGAAATATGAGCACTATTT
The DNA here is from genome assembly GCF_900964775.1 of Scleropages formosus. NCBI lineage: Eukaryota > Metazoa > Chordata > Actinopteri > Osteoglossiformes > Osteoglossidae > Scleropages > Scleropages formosus. Next base: position 13,316,608 of record NC_041827.1, read on the forward strand.
AATTAACAAAATGTTAATAAACATGAGACTTAAAACAAAGCATGCATATAGTTAGGATTGCTGAGATATTGAGTTTTAACTAACACAAAGCCAACCCAGCATAGAAATAACTATTTATCAATCAATGCGTTCTTCATACAGTGCTCTTCTCACCAATGTGGCACGGCACATACAGTTAATCGAAACAACTGATCAGAGACTAACACAAATATATTAAAAATATTTCGAACATTTTTTGCTGGGCAGAATCTGAGATGCCCATACAGAATTCTTTCTGGTACGTCTTCATTGTCCTGAAAAACTGTAGCAGTATTTACTCTAGTGCTGAAAGTGGATGAAAAAATGTTGCCTTTGACATTAGTAGATAAGAATGGATCCAAAGGAATACATCTATAAATCAGTAAATGCTGGCATATTTATGGTTCTTGCAATGACAAGCAAGGACCACATTTCACTCAGACATGTTCAGGATAGTAAATCCAAAAGAAAATGCACCTCCCTCCAATATGCAGCGCTTCTCAATTTTGAGAAAAGGACTCTGCTAAATGCAATGGTAAGATAGAGTACGGCAGCAGGCGGGTGTCTTGACAGTTGAGCCAGAGAGAGAGGAGCCTGAAGCCATGCCCAGATTTTCAAATATGCCACTTTCAGTCATACTGACTCAGATGTCCTTCACTTCACATTAACTAATGGGATTAAAAACTGGCTTTTGGCATAGAGTATGAAATGAAATTCTGCTAAAATGAATAATGTAAATAAATAAATCCTTGTCTTTTAAAGTTTATACGTGATGTTCTTCCATATAGTTTGCAGGTATATTGCTTACTTAATATTTTAGTATGATACACGGTCAACCTGTAGACAATGTAACATATGTAGTCAATCTTTAATTAAAATGCTTAATAAAAAATATAAATGTCATATCCATCTGTTTTCAGTGACTGTTTGTTCAATGTATAGTAACAGCGGTTCAGAATCTATCCTGAAAGCATAGGGTGCGAGGCAGGGTACACCCTGGAAAGATGCCAGTCCATCACAAGACAATAACACACAGCTAATCTAATCATTTGCTATGCCGAAGTGCATACGTAATTACAATGAATACAATGAACTCAGCAAAATTCAGTCAAACTGTCCAATTTCCATCCGCTGCCAAATGGCATAATATGCCCATATGCACCAATTTTCTCAATGATGATAAATGGCAACCGACTTCTTAAAAAATAGCTTATGAATACAGTGCTAACCTTTACATGGAATTGTAAAGCCATCCATTTTCCCTTTTGTAACTCTAGCCTGAAAAAGTGAATTATGAAATGCTGACATTTTTGTAAACAGAAGCACAGAAACTACTTTATCATATACCAAGCTGGAGGATATAATGTGTGAACAAAATATGACTTTGACGGAGTAAATACCTGAGTTATCTGAAATCACGGAATGGAAGGCTTTCACAAAACCACATGAATATTCTGTGTTACATGTGGAATAGAAAGGAATCCTACCTCATACAGATAGTCAAACAGTTCCAGAATAGTCAAGATACTGGCTCCAATGAACAGTCCCATCTGGCCACCAATATCGCCTAAAAGAGAAGTATATCGGGAACTCGGCACATGATTTGTGAGTTTCAGCGATACAGTGTCTGTGTGAGAGCGCACATAATTTGAAATGACTCAGTCAGTAAATGGGCCTTCAGAATAATGACAGAAAGAGAATGATCATCGGCTTACCCAACAGCCCCGCCAGCTCGTAGGCTTTCTTCTGCTCTATGGTCTCGTAGTTCAGTGCCTCGAAGAATATATCCAGCACCAGGATGTTTTCCCTGTTAATAGGCGAGGAAAAGATTTTAAATTGTTATAGTACTCTGTGTCGACACACTCGGTGCACATCTCATGACCCCTTGAAGCAGAAACTGGCAGGCTTCCCACTGGCTCCGGTTCTTTCCTCAATCAGCAGATGAAAAAGCAGGCCTTTTACATCGAGGAAATAGCCTGTCTCTTCTAAGCTGAGTGTATCAGCAAGTCAAGCAAATTAGGGCGCATCCTTACTGTTTCACTTCGATCTCACATTTTATTCACTTCCCAAATATGTGGCTGTCAAGCATTATTTTTAATTCACTTTCTTTTTAATTACAGCGGTAAAAAGATTACAGGCAGCAATGAAGTCGTTTCGTATTCACTACCAAAAGTGGTTCGTCTCGAGCAATACCAGCTCCAGAGCTGTGGATTGGCTCGATGACTTCCCATTCTACTACTATACACAAGCATAAAAAAGTGATGTCGTTTTTCCATCAGCGTTCTCTAACCCAGGCTGTTTTTCCATGTTTGTAGTGACCTCTATGAATGGGTATTTATAGAATTCTCACCAACAAAACAACAACAGCAAAAAGAAAGCCTTAATCACCATCTTACTCTGAAAGGATGTTATCGCTTTATGATATGCATTGACATTCTTGGGCATCTTCTTTTATTTGTGCAGCCAGCGCTCGGTCAAGTGTCATACTGTACTGAGCACAACATCTCCAGACAGTGTCCGTCTGTCTCATTACGTTTTCAGTTAAACACTGTGATTCAACCATTTCTTCACATAACAGCTGCCACGCGAGATACCAGACAAGGCCCTTATTGGAACCCGGTGTGCTGCTGCTTCCTTTCACAGTCACACGTTGATGCACACACCAGCATTGCATCCAGAGAGACAGATCGTTATGCAACAAAAAAAAAGAAAAAAAGACATCTAAAACCAAGTACAGCAAATCAGCTGCTGGGTGTACATGCTTATCCAAAGTGAATTACACAGCTTACAGATTTACATTTCAAACATGAAAAAAAAAAAAGATATTTGCTGGAGCACTTGAACTTGCTGGAGTAAAGCTGAATCAGCCCCCAACCCTCCAGGTACTTAAGCCTTAAAGACTCTGACAAATCAATCACTGTTCCCAGTGAACACTACCGGCTTCGCTGATGTTTTCCCTCTTTTCACATCTCACTCGTTTCATTACTTTTCACGTTGCTTCCATGCTATTATTAATGGTTGTTAATATATTCCACAACACGTGTCAGCTAACCCATGTATCCCGAAGAATGAAATAAGACAGTCAATTTGTTCTTCTGCTCCAAGTAGAACCCCTTTAATCAATTACACTTTTAAAGAGATGAGAGTTTCAGACACACAATTATCATCTTTCATTACAGTTCAATTACATGATAATATCTATTATTCATCATCATGTCAATGATATGTTCTGCTGCCATTTAGGGTTTGCATTTGTAGAATACAATAACAGACTATTGAAGGCTTGTTTATATATTATAGTATATAGTTGATTAGCTAACACTTTTATCTAGTGAATATAAGTGACTCTGAACATCTTATACATTTTTAGAGATGGATATTTACTTTGGAACAATTCAGAGTTAGTACTTCGCAACAGTAGTAGCAGGGATTGGACCTTGAATCGAAAACTCTCAGGAAACAAGCTCATGTCCTAAACTGATATGCCACCTGTTCCCAACAGGACTTACGAGATGTATTGCTCAGACTTGTTGAACTTCTTGGCTAGGTACTTAGCAGAGGCCTTGCTGGGAATCTTCACAAAGGACAGCTCCTTTCCATAACGGGTCATGCTGCATGGTGTCTCACACACGCAGTAGTCATTATCTCGCTCTACCAGGAAGTCTGAGGGAAAGAGAAACAAGGAGGCCTTTCCATAAATCACAGCAACTGGGCAGGAGCTAGTAGAAGGAATGGGATGGTCAATGAGTGAAAATGAATTAATGAAAAAGGAGGAGATATGAAATTTAACGTTGAGGAAATGTGAAAGAAAGCAAATAAGTAGTAAGGAGCACTCTGTAAGTCTGAATTCAAAGCTTCTGTAAGTGGCTGATGAAGCCTGAACACAGGTGTGGCTACCACACCTACAGTACCTACCTCCAGCACATACATTGTCCTCAGCAGATGCAGTACCAGTCAAAAGTTACACTTCCAGAAAGCCTAGTTTTTAATATTTTACAATATTTTATACTGAGGCAATTAGTTTGAGTTGTCCTTCACTTTCCCTCTTTGCCTCTTTGTGATTTGGATGATTGTCTTGCTGAAGAATGAAGGACTGTCCAACTAGCTGTAACTCTAATGGAATGGCATTCCTCTGAAGTGTGCTACATCAGCCATGCTGGATGAGATTGTCATGGTTTTGGTATAGCTCACCAACTCTGTGACCAGCAAAGCATCCCCCTGACCATGACACTGCCACCTCCATGCTGGACAGTAGGAACCACATGGACAGAATTCATACGTTCACCCTCTCTAAGGCTTAAAAGTATTTCTAACTAAATATTTCAGTTTTACTCATCTCTCCATAAGAACATTTTCCACACCTTTATTTTCAGTTCTGTGCTTTTTGGCCACACTGAAATTTGGTTTCATACAGGTATACTGAAACTTTTGATAGCACTGTACTAGGGTTCTTACCTAGTGCTGGATCAGCACAGTCCTTGTACTGCTCTGGAGTGCAGTATGGAGCATCACCTGCAGGAACAGAGAGCAAATTGGATGAGAATAAAGGTCGGATAGTCCTCAGCATAAAGAAGTCCAAACTATCCCTGTCAGTAACTGTCCTTCCAGTTTTACTATGTGGTCCAACACTTTGGAAGAAAAAAAAATCCTGGTAAGTAGAATTGCTTGTAGGGCACAGAGAAGGTGATTTTATTCCAAGAGGTACACCTTTAATCAGTTATGGTTTAATGTGATGGAAAAGCTGGACACAGAATATTTTTTTGTTCATTATTATGTCATTACATTCAGCTTTACTAAATATGTTCTTCAGAAATTAATAGCGCGTATAATATTCTAACTGTTCTGTTCAAGTACAGTTATCCCAGAAACGGAGTGATCTTTGCTGTTCATACTGCTCACACCTGGTCCTGGCCACATAAGCCATATGGAAAGAACGACACAGATCACCAAATCAAAATCAACATTTACACACACACTAACCTAAGCACTAAGCTTTCTTAAGGTAAACTGTAATAGTAAAAAGCAATAGGTCTGAAGTTTAGAGAAAAATTTACAATAGAATTTTTTAAGTCACTTCATCTGTGGAAATACCCTCAAAATTGGGTGTGAGAATTCAGTGACCCTCCTCCGCGTCACTTTCGCCCACCTCCGATTTAAGTGGTAACAGTAAAAAGTGTACCTGGGAAGGGGGGTTTGTCGTGGAGGAGCAGAAGTAAGAACTCTTACCTGGCATGTGCACCATACGGCAGTTGCAGTTCTCCACCAGGTAGCGTGTTTCACAGTCTATGCGACATGCTGTGATGCTGTAGGTGCTAAAAAAGTCAGAGTCCATGGGCGTAGCTTTGCAGTCCCCCCAAGGAGGGGGCAGGTATGTCAGCTGGAGGAAATGGAGGCATTACACATAAGTTAACGCATATTGGCCTCACAAAGCAGGGATCTGTCATCTCACTGTATATCTGAATAGTTGAAACATCAGGAGGGAAGTTTCTGGCACTCCTTGTATGTTACCCACCTGTCTTAGGGCTTTACTAGAAACTGAAGACTTCACTTAGCGACTCCCTCTGCATTCAGCCCTTCACCATTCTATGTAATTGTTTGCTCAACCACCTACGCTGCTCTTTCCTCTCACAATCAAGGGCCGGAGCGTACTTCATTGTACGAGGAGCTTGCGTCTGCGTTCTTATGTGTGTCTGTGTCTTTGTACGCAGATGCAGGTGCTAAAAACGCTTAGAAAAGGCGGAAAATCTGTGCTCTTTAAATGAAGATGTGCGGTTTTCAACCGCTGACGCGCTCAAAGTGAAAGGGAGTGAAATGGAAAGAGACCGCTGCATTTACTTGCAGTCTCAGCTTAAACACCCCCCACCCACCGGCCCTTTATTTCCAAAGGTAATGACAACTGCAGGCTCGTGCAACAGCCTTAAGGTGGATAATGTGGCACGTGGCGGCATCTTGGTGCGCCGCTATTTTGCGCCCTGTCTCTCGGCTTGGCTTCAGCGCTTACTCGTTGTACGGGAGAGCGTCGCAAACCAAAGCCTCGATTTGCCCGAGATGGATCGATTCAACGAGGGGCGGGCTGCAGCTGCGAGAGCCAGACTTTGGGAAGGCACCCAAACTCCCGTGACTGTGGCTCAGTGAACACGCAGGAAAAAAAAAGAAAAAAAACAAAAAACATGCACGCGCTTCAGTATGTCTCATTAAACACGTGCGCACATGCTGCACTCATTCGTTTACGCTATTTTTTATGTATAGGAGCTGACTGAATGTCACATGGGGGGATGAATCCATACACAATAACTGAAAATAATACACAGTATTATATAACTGCAGGATACAACGGCGCACCTGCACTGCCTTGCTCATTTCCCGCAGCGATCGGCTCAGCAAGAGCCAGTGATTATGTGTATGACAACTGCTAACTCGTGGTGAGCTGCCAGTTAGACACACGCCGACTAGTACATCAGCAGGGCCGCCTGCCGCAGGCCTGCAACTACATGGATTCGCCGCGTGCGGCACGTTCTGTCGCGTGAGTCTGCATCCCCTCCCACTCACATACCCGCTGCTCCTGGCAGGACACAAAGGTCTGGAACCCAGGCGCTACGCCGAAGCCCAGCTGGTCGATGAACGGAGGCTCATCCTGGTTGTGGATCTGAACTTTGATCCCTGCTTCGAATGACGTTTCATCTGTTGAAGGCCAATCGCAGAAAAAAAAAAGAAAAAAAAAAAAAAAACACACTCACTTACTTCTTTTTGTTTTGTTTCTTTAAACACGTATGGGAAGAATTAAAAAAGAAAAAAGAAAACGGGTCAGCTGTAGTAACTGGCACCAGTTTTTGGATCGGGTTGAATTATTTTAACAGACAACGTGTCATAAAAAGAGACGAAGAACTACAGCGTATTGAAAATCTGTCTATTAATGAATCACTGTGCTGCCTCATTATTTTAAGCAATTTGGCAAAAGAAAGTAACATACTGACGTGCGCTGACGTTATATTTTTTATATGCTCACTCAAAGGCAGCCTTTATTACCTGTTATGAGTGAAAAACAAAGTAAATATGTGTATAGATTAAAATGATGGAGGAGATTAAAAAGTATCAAAAAATTTATTTGAGCAATTTAAGTATACTGCTTGTAGATTAATCATTATCAGAATTGTGACTGAATGGTTTAGTGCAACTGTGAGAAACTTTTTTTTGACTTCGGGCATCCGTGATCATAAGGTTAAGGCTTCAAAACTTATCACTGCAATTACTGAGATGCGTTTCAGCTTTGCCGTGGAAGGAAGAAAGCTGTTAAAGTTTTGTGATCCTGTCTGGTTTTTGGTCTCATGATGTCCCCTTATGCGATGGTCCTCTGAGCCCCGATATTCGACTGTGAGGTCAGCGACGAGGACTACATTTCCTGCGTGCGGCAGTGATGAAGAGCAGGCGAAGACAGCACGAGCACAGCTCTGGGCTGAGGTTTGCCACTTTTGCCTTCCGCTCATCTCACTGCGAGCTCACGGACAGGCAGGTTCGACCGCGGCTCGAGCGTCTGACAGGTCTGCCTTATCCACCAACCCAGACGCACCCCTGTCAGTTTCGCTGATCTCCCCTGGCAAAGACAGCCAGGGAGGGCAGGAGGCATGTCTGGACTGAAACATAAATAAATGTTATCACCCTGAGTACTGTATGCTCCTTTCCATACGCTCGATCTTAACATTCCAGCCTAGAATGTGCTTTCAGAGCTAAAGATGTTGGTCAAATGCTGAACTGGTCCACTCAAACATCTGACAAGATGTACTGTTAATTAAAAGTGCGGCTAGACGGTTAATGACTGTGGAAGCCGCTCCTCAGAAACACAAATGAAAATAATAAAAACACTGAGAAAAGGAGAGATCAGCCATGGGTTCAATATGCGATTACTACACATTACTTATATTTCCTATTTTCTCACTCTAATTGGCTCCGAGACAAAGGGGGATTATACAACTTGTATTTCACCAAGCAGATTCAACAGTTTTTGATTTCGACCTTTTCCAGCATGGTGCGCAGACAGCAGTTTATTCTCCTGCATAAACACACTGTTTTGGTCTCATAAACACATTGTGCTGTAAATACACCAGCCATAAAATTGCAAGTAGAGTTTTGTGGAAATAGCCTTTTTTTTTTTTTTTGCAAACGCTAAGATAGGTATGGACACCCATATTAAGTGTACTCTTTGCCTGGCAGCAGCATCAAAGCAGGAAAATAAAGGATTATAGCACACTGGAAAAAAATGCCTCTCGTGTTGTCTTATTTTGCCAGGAAAATCGCAAAACAGACTGAAGTCAACAATTAGCTTTGATGCGTCTGGTTGGTGATTTGCATGACACAGGAACAACACCGAGAACACACTCTTTGAAATCAACTTGAGCGTGCGCCGCTCTTCTCACCCGTCTCTCCCCAGACGGGCAGGTATTCATCCTGTTGTATGTCCAGCATGATCTCCAGACCGTTTCCCGTCCCGCCCTTCGTGGTGATCAACAGAGGACGTCCATCTTGTCCCGAGTTGAAGGTGTAGCACTTGCCGTAACGTGTGAAGATCTAATAAAGGAGAAATATTTAACAAGTAAATGAACACTGACACGGTGCAGCAACACATTTGTTCATCCATCAGGACAGGAGGCAGGGTACATCCTCGACTGGACGCAAGTCCATCGTAAGGCAATCGCACACAGGCCCTCACTCACACATACACACGCTGCTGGCAACTTAGAGCTACCAGTTAACCTGGAACATGTCTTTGGACCGTGGGAGGAAACCAGAGCATCCACTGGTACCGTATGCGAACACGAGGAGGACATGCAAAGTCCACACAGATTGAGCCAGATTCAAACCCATATCACAACCAACAGACCAAGGGCTATTAGGCACCAGTGCTACCTGCTGTGCCAATGTACCTTCCTGCAGCAAAACAGAAAGTATAAATTCTGTACAATCTCTAGCTTGATCTAGGACTATATTGTTTTTATTAGGCTGCAAATAGACACTAACACAATTTCTCCAGGTATATAGTGTACATTTGTCCAATTCACACTGATTCACATCAAACAGAAACCACAGTAGTCACTTGTTGCTGGAACTCGATTTCAGCATTATATTATTATGATAATGCATGCAAAATTCAGTTTTACAAAGGTATCGTGATTCTGCCCAGCATCTGGTATTGTTTGTCAACGACGTCGGAAATTTAAGGTGGGCTGCACGGGTTTGACTGCCCACTCGAGTGCAGCCTGCAAGCGAATGGATCAATTAGGAGAGACCTTACAAGGCCTACCAACAAGGGAGATTCCTAATGAGCAAGAAAGAACAGATTGTACAGAAGAGGAACGGGACCCAGATGGATGAAAATGTAACTGTTTCTATTCAAAAAGAGCCATCTCACTAATTTAACAAAATTTTGCATTTAATAGCTCATTAAAATGCTTTGTTGTCACTACAGGGGGTTAATAATCAGTCAGTAGGATGAGTTGAAATCTGACCTTTTCAAAGCATTACTGGTGGAAACAGAAATGACAATCTGCCACAACAGCTCACCGACAATGACTTCAGACTAGAAAAAAACATTGTATGGGAAAAAGCCAAGTCCTCAGATTCACGTCTCGGAGTACCGGGTTGTTATCTGAATCATGCTTTTCATTGTTTAGCAAAAAAAAAAACACTTGCATCCATTTTGAAACAATACAAAACACTTTGGTTTACAAAGAACAGGAAGAAAAGAGATGTTAGAAAAGGTCGCCATTCTCATTCTTCAGCCACACACGTGTAGCACACGTTGATTACAAAAGGTCGTCACGCTTACAGGTAGGGACCCTGAGGGCAGACCAGGTTGTACCCTAGCACTCCCATGGGCTGTATTTGGGTTACTTTGCAGTTGTCATATTGGATGACCAGCAACTGGATGGATGGATTCAGCTGCAATGAGGATGGACCCACCCCTCTTAAGCCTTAAGACACAAGTCAGGGCACAACATTCTGAACGTGGCCAACAGTTGATATCAACTCAACAACAACATACAGCACATGTTGAATCTTTTGATTGCTCGCAGTATGAACTGTTAGTCCAATCATCATTCGGGGCGTGGACCTACACACACATTTAAATTTGTTCATTTAGTAGATGCTTTCGTGCAATAAGAAGCAAAATGGTTATTAACAAATATTTCTTTGACACCTTCATCCAACAAAACCTACATTGCTAAATACACAACATTAAACTCTACTCACTTCCCCACACACGCACATACACGCTAAGGACACTTCACAGTCTCCAGTTCACCGGAAAAAAAAGGTCTTTGGACTGTGTGAGAAAACCAGATCACCCACCTCAACATCAGTAGAACTTGGCAGCTGTACAGTAATCAAACCTACGTTCAATCACACAGGAAATCGATGTGAGGTACTACCTCCCTGGCCACCATGCCACCACACAAATGAGACGGACAAAAAACAGTTGGCCACATCAGGGATATCGATTATCGACGTTGGCTATGAATCATTCCTCCTACTTCCATAAAGAAGGGAGTAAAGCAAAGTGAAGTTGTGATTATTTTGAAGACATCTACATTTTGGAAATTCAAATATGTTTTGCTATGTATACTCACATTATTGACTAGGAACCTCTATACATGCTCTCCATCACCTCTAAAGCAATCTCAGTAATTTAAGACACTCTTAAGTCATACTTTGATGCAAAACAGTGAAATTCATTAAATTAAAATATTAAATCAGTCAAAACATTTGTTCATAATTTGTCAATGGATGTGCTTAATGTGAAAGAAAAATTGGCAAAACAGTAATGATTTGAAAATGTCAGGACAAGATGGAGATACAGTAAGAGAAAAACGGGTTAGTGAGAGGTGGGTGATGCTAGAGAGAGTTGCTGTGGTAACGGGGGGGTGTTAGTGGCCTTGGAACAAGGGACTATGAATGTGCTGCAGCAACTGGTACACTCTCACAGTGCGCTTCTTCATCCTCGTACCTCCTCACATCCCAGCTTTGAGAATGGTGCACAGGAGTCCTTCGGCCAGACTTCTTCTGCATTCAAGGCATGGTCTATGACCGTGAAATTCTGAAAAAGTGGTTCTGCATTTTTTGAGACAAGCTGCTGATTGTACTGGGGTAACTTCAGGATGTGTGTACAGCAATCGCATTCAGAAGGTGCCTTTCACATTTATTTCTTATCACAGCGCCAGACAACGTATATGTTGAGTCAAGTTACAAACAAGGCAGAGATGATGCCGCACTGCTGTTAACTGAGGTGTCAGACTTAGATCACGACTAATTCAATTAAATCGGAATCAAACCTCTGCATCATCCTTCTGATAATGTATACTGGCACATATACAACAAGCACTTTATGTTCAAAATCACACTGCTGCACAAAGAAAGGCAAAATTTGTTCTTTACACATCTTCGCTGTAGTGTGAGTTGGACTTGATATTTCAGATTTTCTTGAATCACGTAAAGATGAGCCTCAGAATCAAAATGCATATATTATGTAGAACTGCTGTGATTACAATTTTTAAACCTCACTGTATGCCCCAAATACCTACACCAGCTGTATAATTTTTACACAATAAGAAAAAGTGTTCTTCCCAGGTCCTGGTTTGGAAATTCCATTTAAGGCTCACATCTGGAACGACACATAAAGGCGATAGCAATTTTTTGGGCAATTTCAAAAGTTGACAGGACCTTGCGAAATATCAATTTGAACTTTTAAATCTAAGTTTTCAGAAAAACCTACATACCCATTTTATCTATCAAGTGTGGCCATACCACAGTAGCTGAATCATTTAGAAGGAAGGCAGAATGTCTTCTGTGAGCTTGCCTGAGGCTGGCCTGGGCAACCAAGTGAGCTCCAAGGAAGGCCAAGCTGTTCACCAGAGCTGCCAAAGTTCTACTGCAAAATCTGGGTCCCATTTGCCTTTGTGAACGTACACAAGTTCAGCGAAAAGCAATCAAAAAGGTGGCAAAAGAATTTTGACAAAATAATTAAAAAGTGCTTTCAGAACAAAGTGTATGTCTGTTACTTTCTCGATTAGTCTCACAATCCTGTCAATGTAAATAGCTCTGACCACATTTCTGTTTAGCACTGGAGGTCTTCTGGCCTGAGTCTTTTCCGTTCAGCCGTGCGAAGATGGGGAAGTAGAGTAGAGCGGATCAATACAGGCTACAATGATGCCCGGGAGGGTTGTTTTGCTCAAAGATGGCCTGCTCACAGAAATCTATGAGGGGAGGCTTTGGAAAATGGAAAGGGCTGGCGATTTAGGGATGTCCATTGAATCCAGGACAGTGGGGCACACGTGAGATGATCATATTTCATTTGAGAGCGCTTGCTGGCAGAGGTAAGCTGCTGTTCATCAATCAATTCCCCTGACCCTAGGTTCTAATCACTGCTTTATCCACCTTCCTCAAACCGTGCCTCTCAGAACAGTGCTCCTGCAAACAAGATGTACAAGATCTCCCTAGGGCACTGAAAAGCCTCATCGATTCTTAATGTTGCCACACTTTCCACACACCAGGCTCTTCAAAATACTTTATACAGGGCTGTCAAACATGATAAAGCCGTCTTTAGCGAAAGTTTAAAGACATCTTACCAAAGCTTCACTGACAAGTATTAACCCGCGTAGTTAAACGGTTTCCCCAAAAGACGCTGAAACGTACATTCTGTAATCCGTCTAAACAACCCCCCAGTTATACAAGATTTACGCAGGGAAGGCCGCGCAAAATTTGTGGTTAAAGAATGGGACGACACATACTGTGTTAATAAGTGTGTAATCAAAAACATGACAACACTGCTTATGGCAATAAATAAATGAGATTCAGATTTGACTCCTTATGATGAACGACTTCATAAATCCCATCCCCATCACGAGGGAACTCAGTTCTGTATCTCGGAAATCTGCCTCATGGATAAACAACCCTAAAGCTAATATGGTAAGACATCTCCAAGGGCCCCATTTCTTTAACGACATGTCAGAAACACGCTATCCAGCCGTGCCAGATTCATATGCATAAGTCCTCTACTAAGACCACATCAGAAGTCTTGAGCTGCCAGTAGCTAAAAACTCAGCAAGCCTCACTTTCAGCCAAATTGAAGTAAACCCCAAGGGCTCCATATTATGTTACTGCGAAATGTATTTCTCTGCAAAATGTGTGTCTAAGAGGAACTGATACATAAAAAAGAACATATATATGTGCATAATGTGCATCAGCATTGTATATGAGATATTGTTAGTTCTGTGATTTGCTCCAGATAACAGCTTCAGTGGAAGCAGTGTATGCAAATACACATTTACAAATTATACAAATAATATTGTTATGTAGTTCTTCCACAGTATGTAGCCCTCTGTGACTCAAGGATAAATACACTGCTTTCCAGACCATAATCACAATTCTTGAGGAGACTGAAACTGTTTAAATGTTTGATACTGTGGAGCACTGTGCACTGCACCTTCATGAATCATGTATGACCAAATTCAGAATGACAACCTTCCCCAAAAACCAAGACTAAAACTGAAACCAAGACTAAACCATTTCTGAGTTTCTGGAAAGCACGGCTTTCTCTTTTATGGAACAGGAATATGACACCAAATTGCATTAATAACTCAGTTTTAAATACAATCATTTTAATTAAAACAATATTTCAAAATATCAGCTTTGCTTCTGTAATGGACAAAAGGGCATGTGAAGCTCATAAACAGATTAAGTTTCCTAAATAATTCAAGTCAAGAGCTGAAAATGACATGCCAAGGTCACCTAAAAATTGCCAGAATACAATAATGCTGCATCCCTTTTCCCTGAAAGGTTATATTTAGGATGATTAAGTACTTGTAATGGAGTATGAAAGGTTCAGCAAAATCAGCCAATATGTATATCCCTGATAAATAAGCTTTGTAGGTTGACAAGGCCTCTAAATTAACTGGAGCAATCCTCTATCCTTCCAGTCTACTAAATGACATCAGTGCACTCCACATCGTGGTGCAAAAGCCAGAAAGCAAGTAACAATTCCTGGAACTAGCCCAGGAACAATTAGATGATCCAATTTGCAATTTAAATTATCTCTGTCAGATGCTAACGGTCAGCAAAGTTTAGAAGCCGAAAACACTGCAAAAGCAAATGTGGAAAAGATGTAATGACAAATAAATGCATAGAACGTGGTCCAATGTGCTACAAGCAATTAAGTACTATTTAATAGGGGACAATAAAATTATTCCATTATAGCAGCGACGTTGAAGGACACGATGCGAACAGGCTGATTCAAAGATTTCAAAGCAGACTTCTTTATGAACCTTTTACTTGGATGACACCCGAGTCCAGCGCAGACTGCAGAGAACAGACGGACAGTCGGGTTCACTGACCGGTGTCAGAGGAACATCTGCAGAAGTCCAGGAAGGGCGCTCACTAAGACCGGAAGACCACCTTATGAAAGCTTCCGGAGGAAAAAGGAGAAGGACTCCTCAGTCGGTGTGACCGGCAGTCTTGGAGAAACCCAGACTGAAAGAAATGGCCCATCCAGGGATTTACCCCACACCCATGTCTAGTGCAGACGGCAGTGTCGGACAAACAAGTGCGCAATGATTCACCTGTTTGTACAGCAAAGTATTAATTAAAATGAATTAGGGGCACTAGGCACCTTGTAGTTGTTAGAGCTTCCCCCTTGGACTTGGGGGCTGCAGGTTCAAATCCCATCTCCTGCTACAGTGCCCTTGAATAAAAAGCCACTAGCAAAAGTTCCTGGTGAAATGACCCAGCTGTATACACAGGTCAATCTCACTCACTGTCAGAGCTGCTTTGGAGAAAAGCCTCAGCCAAAGGAACGAATGGGACTATTATATTGCAGCAGGAGCGGGATGAGAAGCATCGACCTTCAGATCACAAGGTGAGAACCCAAGCGGTACCCAACCTCCTAGCAGCTCCACCCTTCCGCGACACGGTGGGCAAACATCCCGCCCCACAGCGGTTTGCGTGGCAACTTGTTGCAGCAGTAGCAGGGGACCCATGATTCTGGCCCGGCATTGCATTGGGTCCGGACCCCGGTACTCACGGTGCTGAAGTTGCGCGGCCCGCACTGCTCCCCCTGGAAACGGCAGAAGAGCAGCATCTCCTCGAGCTGGTGGCCCAGCCGGTCCAGCAGCTGCTTCATGGTGGGCTGCGACTCGCGGGGGGGCGGCAGAAAGTGGTTAAAGTCCAAGATGCGCGACAGGGGAGACCAGGGCGGCTCGCTGCCGACTCCGCCGCGGCCGTCGTCGCTGTGGGACGCGAGCGCCTCTTTGGCCCCCGGGGCCACCTGCCAGTTCTTGCCCAGGAGCCCGAGCCACCTCCCCGCGCTGAAGATGTCGGGCTTCTTCATGCGCCGGGGCAGCAGCAGGTTCTGGTTGCAGATGGTGACGGCGGGGAAGACGAGGCGCTTCGCGTACACCATGTGCGCCTTGGTGTGCACGGGCGACGAGAGCAGGTAGCGCACGCGGTTCGAGGACCAGGTGAAGAGGAGCGCGAGCGCCGCCAGGAACGCCAGCAGCCACGCGAGCCGGCGCGGGTACGAGCCCGACAGGAAGACGTGCCTGAGCCCGTGGAACGTGGTGTGCCTCAGGAAGAGCTTGCCGGCTTCTGCGAGGGAGCCCGCCGTTCTTCCCCTCGGATCACACTGGCACATCTTTGTTTGTCAGCGGAGGGTGTGCGCGGTGTGTGTGTGTGTGTGTGTGCGTGCGCGTGTGTGGGGACGGGGACAGTCAGCGCGCGACTGAGCGCCCGAGAGCCGCGCGGGGAGCGCGCAGGACGCCGCTCCACATGTCAGCGCGTCCGCGTCCGTCGGCGAGCAGCGCGCAGCGAGCATCCAGGTCCAGGAGGAGGACGGCGCGCTTCACACACCGACACACTCCAGCGGGACCATCTCTCCGACTTTTTTTTCCTTTCTTTCTTTTTAAAAACCCTAATAATTAAGTGTTAATTAATGCCGCACAGCCCACTTACTTCTTCTTGTGTTACCGTACAGATTAGACTGAGTGACCGCGAGCTCCGCTAAATACCCGCCGCTTCTCGGACTCCACGAACACGCAGGGCAGCTGCTCCTTCTACACACGCCCCGTGTGGCATACATTAAAAAAGAGGAGGTATACATCAGGAGAAAAAAATCATACTCATATTCATATTTAATATCATGCAGTCATCAACAGATTAACTTTATTATGTAGTTTACAAAATTTCCCTTTGTATCGATTTAAAATACTATACCTCACAATGGGATAGTTCTTAGGTATTAATAAAGTAAAACACTTATTTGCAATCGAAACGGAGAAGTAGAAATGCTTGTTAAATAATAATAATAATAATAATAATAATAATGGTTATGAGATATAGTACGTCTTCAATCGTAAAAAGTTCTCACCAACCACACAGACACTGGAGTCGATCCCGCTTCAAATGGTTAAAACATCGATCATCTAAATATTTCCCCCCCAGGAAGCTGAAATAAAAATGCTAATTGTGTTAGCAGAAGAACCATCGGGAAGGTTCTCGGAAGAGACTTTAACAACGATGTGCATCTAATGTCTCCTGTTAGAAATTCATTAATATTTCCTGTCACTTCCACGCTACAGACAGTCACTCCCACACTACAGACAATCACTTCCACACTACAGTTACTCCCACACTACAGACAGTCACTCCCACACTACTGACTCTCTGTTTCACACTATGAATAGCCACTCCTCCACTACAGACTGTCTCTTCTGCACTACGGACAGTCACTCTCACACCACAGACAATCTTTCCCACATTACCGACAGTCACTTCCCCAATAGCCACTCATACAATACAGACTGTCTGTTCTGCACTACAGACAGTCACTGCCAGTCTATGGAAAGTCACTTCCACACTGCAGACTTTCTGTTCCACTTCCACAAGGACTTTGTGTTTTGTACCCGTCAAAGAAAGCCCATTAATACATCTGCCGTCTCGTTCACCCTCATTTCTGCATTCCTCTTGTTGTTTGAAAAATGTCTGTGAGCTCTGGCTGGTTCTCCCTCAGAGCCAGTCTCGCCCTCCTCCTTCTCCTCCTCCTCCTCCTCTCACCATACCCTGTGGACACACTCTTCACTGCCACCCTGCCTCTCCTCCCCGTCTTCCCTTTCTTCTCATGCTGCTCATGTCCCGGTAGTGTCCTCTTTAGACCTGCTGCTTTGGAATGTGAAGGAACTTTGTTCAAATTCCAGTCCTGTTGTAGTACTCTTGATCAAGGTACTTACCTTCAATTGCTACAGCAAGAATACCTTGCTGTATAAAGGGGTAAATCATTGTGTAGTTGATTATATAACATTGCAAGTCACCTTGGCCAAAGAAATCAGCTAAATGAAGGATGATAATGTTACCGTCCTACAAATGTTGTTTTCCCTGAAAGCTTTGCTCTTTGCTGTTCCTTCGCCTCTCACTCCGCTTGGCCTCCAGCTTTCCTTCACAGTATTAGTTTTTTTGTTAGTCTTTTTTCTCCCATCCAACTCTCAGCCCCATTTTTCCGCATAACCTTTAACTGCTGTGCATGTTTGATTCTGTAGTGTCTGCTGGGCCTCCATCCCAGAAGCAGACCCTTTAACATGCACCTCTGACTCTCAAGCATTGTAAATTATACCATAGATACTTGCAATCTGCAGAATTTAAGGTCACATCTTAGGTTGCAATGATAAACAAAAGGACATAACAGACAAAAGATATTGTGTTTTTTTTTTTTTTTCCCCTGCAGAAATGATTGCTATATAGAAAATGACAAAAAAATTAATAAAAAACACTATGGGTAATCTAATAATAACACTTTTTTGCATTACTATACTGAAAGCAGACAAACTTTTTTTTTTTTTAATGCAGTCCAGTTTATTTTGCCACTGGGAGAAAATGAGCTTAAAAGCACATTAGAATGAACGCATCCCAAATGGGTTTCTGCCAGGCCATCAAGAGAGCAGAATGGTGCTCAACCAGCACGGAAAAACCAAATACAGTCCAGCATCTTACCTTGGGAAAGCTCACTGAAGGAAGACTGAAATGGACATGAAGAGCTCAGCCTGCATTTAAATGCACGCTCACTGGAGACGTGCAGAACACTGATGTCTAGGTTCCTTGCACCTTCCTACGAGTGTTCCTATGGAATACACACTTTAACTGTTAGATTTAATAAGCCGTAAAGTTCAAAGTATGACTGCTGTAATTAATTATACACACACACACACACACATTTTCAGAACCGCTTGTCCCATACGGGGTTGCGGGGAACCGGAGCCTACCCGGCAACACAGGGCATAAGGCCGGAGGGGGAGGGGACACACCCAGGACGGGACGCCAGTCCGTTGCAAGGCACCCCAAGCGGGACTCGAACCCCAGACCCACTGGAGAGCAGGACCCAGTCCAACCCACTGCGCCCCCCCCCCCCTTATAATTAATTATATTTATAAGAAATATAAATATTTCTTAATTTAGAAAAATTTAGCTGACTAAATATGTAATTAGCTGGCTCAGCACCAACATTTGTCTTGATTTATAGACAACAGCATGTGAAACAATTTCACCATCCCTTGAAAGGGTTAAGTAGGTGTAACTTAAAGCTCCACTGGTTTTAGGTCACATATAGGGATTCCTCACACAGCTCATGTGTTTCTCAGGCTTTACGGCCTAGAAGAGGCTAATAATGACTGAAACAAATGAACTATACCGTTTGGCTCCCACCCATTTACAGCCCGGACCAGTACATTATGATGTATAGTAATGCCAGTTCGGTGTAAAGTACCATCATGGTCCCTATCTTCCAGACAGTTCAACGAATGCTGTTCGACTGAGGTCCGGTGACCAAGAGTCCCGTGAAGAATGGGTAATTTATCTCCGAAAACAAAAGGCCGCTTCACTTGATACAGATGACAGCTCAGGAAGACATTTTAACAGAGCACGCCAACTCCATCTCAGCACTGAATGGGGAGAACAAGCAACCACAGAGAAAGCTGGGAGAAATCACAGCGCAGTGCTGCAAAATCAGCAGATTGTACTTTTCAGCTTATGGGATTTGCTTCCTGGGAAAAGCAGCATTTCTTGGGCCCTTGCCCTATCCCCAAACCTAATTTTGTTTTTAATGTCATGATGACAGATGACCTGTGAAGTCTTAACATAGTGCTCGCTTGATACACTTCATTTTCTTGAGGGCAAGGTGCGGTAGGTGAGCCAATTTTTTAAAAAAAAAAATCACTGTTAGTCACAACCTGCAATAAACGATCTCACAATGAAGTCACTTAATTTGGTTTTTAGGACATCACTTTCACAACTAGGATTATGGAAAATAAGCCACACACTTTGTACCGGCACCGATATTTTGCAGATTTACTTAATATTTCAATTTATTACATAACAAGGCGCAAATATTAAACAATGTTTTTTTTTTTTTTTTTTTTTTACATCTAGGCTCTTTTACCGATTGTTTGATTCAGGACGAAAACAGTATTTCAGGCTAAATGCAGAATGCAAAGTGCATAGCATCTTGTTTCCAAAAGCAAACAAATATGTGACAAAGTACAAAAAAATGAGATGTTACAAAAATATGTTGCTAACAAGTTTTAGAAAAATTTGAACATCCAACCTTGAAACCTTCGCAGTCATTATGGTTTGCAGGCCAGACATATTTGAGTTGAAATTAACCTTGTGTAACAATAACTAAAGCATTATGCACAATAATTCCTGTTCACTATAAGGGAATAAAAAAGGTAATTTCAAAAAGGTCGTTACCTCAATATGTGCATTTAAACGCACATGCTGCTGTTTCCCTTTTCTCAGCTCTGGGCTCTCTATCAAATTATAAAGTTTACAAACAGCTTCCACCAGGACTCCAGTCTATGTAATCTACTGTATTCTCGACTTTACTGCGTTTATCCTACCGGGGAGAAAATGACCCACGTTACAGGGAAGCATGATCTCAGGGTGCAGCTGAATTAACATTCCCTGGCGTTTCTATTACAGCCATCATTATGATTAATTATTAGGAGAGAGAAAGCTGCGCTGCCCCTCAATGTGACTGTATGAAAGACAAGAGGAAGCAATGACCAACACTGTCAGTGTCCTCTAAGGACAGTGAGGAGTTGGACTATTTTATCATGTCTAACCAGCATCCACTATGCATAGAATTTAGTCTCTACAAAAGAAATCATGATGTATTTAAATAAAAAAAAATCTTAAAGTACTCCTAGGCTTTAAATGTTATTGAAATATTGTATTTACTGGACATCCAGACCTCTATATGTGATCCTAGGTCATAAAATAATGAAATAACATAAAAAAAAATCTTTTCATCACATTGGAAGAACCACTTTGTATTAACTGCAAAGTAATGTGAGACAGCAGGCTGTCAAGACAATTTTAATATAAGTAGCTGTTTGCACCTTCCATGTAGAATCATAGAATGTTCTGCCACAGACAATTTTACCTCCTGGAGTCCATGCAGGGAACTAAATGTTTGTTTGCGTATTAGGCCAGTTAAAGTGTATTAATAATAAACGGCTTCGTAATTCCACAGAAGACACAGAAAAAAATGAATAAAACAACTGTTTAAATTCCAAAATTAAACAAGCTGAAGCACATTCACTTCTTACTGTAGTAAACACTATATTTGTTCTAATAGAAGAGCCCTGCTTAACATGCCACCAACCTTAAGTTCACCGGAATGTGGGTTCTGACGTTCGGATTGATTCATTCGAATTTTTAAGAACAAGGGAAATGTACTGAACAATGTACTGCATTAACAGGTTAAAAAACAACTTGCAATTATTTGTGTCATTAGGTAAAAACACAGTATGCGACAGTGATTAAGAAACCGGCTGAAGTCCTGGTGTGCTTGAGAGTTCTGCAGACAACTGCTGAATGACCATGTGTTTCCAGTGAATTGATCACTCTAAAATTGCCCATTGTGTATGTATGTGTCAGGGGGGCATGGTAGTGCAGTCGGGTCCTGCTCTGTGGTGGGTCTGGGGTTCGAGTCCCACTTGGAGTGCCTTGCGACAGACTGGTGTCCTGGGTGTGTCCCGTCCCCCTCCAGCCCCTTGCCCTGTGTTGCCGGGTTAGGCTCTGGCTCCCTGCAACCCCATATGGGACAAGCGGTTTCAGATGATGTGATGTTATAGTGCGTGTACTTTTTTTTTTTGAGGCAGAGTGTAAAAGAGCGTGTTACAATGCACTGGTATGACTGACTGACTGTAGGAAGTGTACCACAGTGTACACTGCAAGTCACTTTGGATGAAAACGTCTTAAGGAAATAGTGCACTGTACTCAGCGAAAGTTGGTTTGGAGAATAAGAATTGCTGAATGAACAAATATATGAATATAAATGTAAACTGAATACAAATGAGGGGGTGCGGTGGTGCAGTGGGTTGGACTGCAGTCCTACTCTCCGGTGGGTCTGGGGTTCGAGTCCCGCTTGGGGTGCCTTGTGACGGACTGGCGTCCCGTCCTGGGTGCGTCCCCTTCCCCCTCCGGCCTTACGCCCTGTGTTGCCGGGTAGGCTCTGGTTCCCCGTGACCCCGTAAGGGATGAGCGGTTCTGAAAATGTGTGTGTGTGTGAATACAAATGAATATAAATATAAATAACTACTGGGTCACATATTTACTTAATACACTTGTTGTCATTGTTACTGGCATGAATTATGAGAGTCAGTAATAACAGCTCAACGAGAGCACAGGACAATCACTTCTTCCACTGCCATCTCACACAAGTCGGTGGGAAAACCTTGTCTCAGACTTAGAGAAAACTGCTCCCACTTCCCCGCAGACACACAGCAGGCTCACGGAAGAGACGCGCGGCTTTGGCTGCGGAGAAGTGTGGAGCTCAGAGGATTTCCAGCTCTGCTATAAGAGGTGTGCAGCCGCCTGATTAGCGCACCCGGCCAGCGCCGGGAAACAGGCTCAAACAAGGGCGGCAGAGTCGAGCTGTCACTCGTGCCCGTGCGCACGGCGCACACGCGCTGCTCCGGAGCAGTCAGCCAACAGAGCGCATCATCTCACCCTGCCCTGCGAACCCTGGGAACCCTGGCCTGGCCCGCCTCTTCAGGTGAGGAGGATCTCTGAAGTTCGTTCCCGTTTTTGGGATTTATTCCCCATGCCGGGCATGCCACGGCCACGCGCGAAGGGGCTCGTGGTGAGTTTGCCCCGATTTGCCACTCGCGACACAGAAAAAGTCGCTGTGTCGCAGCACGAGGCGAGGGCAGCCTGCCCACTGCGGGAGCGGCGCAGCGGGGAGAAGGCGCGCCGCCGCCAGCGCTACCGTACCGGTGCTGTTGCTGCTCGCGCGCGTCCTCGCCACGCCGGCCCCTCCCTCCTTCCCTCCCTGGAGCGCCTCGTACCTGAGTCCGATGGAGGGAAGCGGGCGCCGCTCGCGCCTCGCGCTCATTAATCCTGACAGATAGAGAGTCGGACAGCGGAGAGTTCTGATTAATCCCTTTCAAAGGGCCGCGCCAGTAAACAGGCTTTTTCTCTCGCGCTCCCCCCTCCCCCTCCCCCTCCGCCTACTCCAGACCAAACAAGACAAAATGCCTTCTGGATGACAATAAACTTTATAAAGAAAAGAAAAAGAGAATATCACTCTCTGTGATGTTTACACATGATTTAATGCCTCCTCGCTCCGCCGCGCGCACACATGGCGCACCGCATGTACAGATCCTTGTTTGTACACACGCGGCTGTATCTTCCGTGTGTGTGTCAACAGGACAGCGCTGTGGATCTAGTGAAAAGAAGGCAGGAAGCGCTGAGAAAGTATTCCCTTGGGTGTGAACCGCTGCGGAAAGGGCCAGAACTCATTTATTATAACGTGGGCCAGCAGGTGGCGTAGCGGTTAGAGCTGCCGCCTGTGTCGATGAAGGGCCTGGGTTCAAATCTCATCCCCTGCTGCGGTACCCTTGAGCAAGGTACTTACCCTATTGATGCAGTAAAAAATTGCCCCGCTGTAAAAACGAGCCAGTCACTCTAAGTTGCTGCGGAGAAAAGTGTCAGTTAAATGAATATATGTGAAAGTGCAGGCAAAGAAAGGTCATACATCAATAGTTCAGGCTCCTTTGAGTGCGGTACTTATGAAAGCTGTGGCCCAGGGTGATGCACAGTCCTGCAGTTTACTCTGCTTTAACCCTGCTGCTCGAAGGCGCTTCGCAGCCATTCCAAATGTTGACTGCGGTGCTCCGAAGGTGCCGTTTCGTACCGCGGATAATCATCCGGAGTGACATTTCCGAAGGCCTTCAGCAGCTATGACTCTGATGAGCAATGGCAAAAAAAGACATGAATCACGTATCAATTAATGTGACACATCCCAGTGTAATTCCACTTCACCGCACACTGGAGAGTTATGGAGGAACTTCGGATCTCCGACTTTTTCCCTTTCATTTCTCCCCTTTCACTGCGTCTCCCTGCACCTGCCTCCCCAGCTGAGTGATCCTATTAAACTGTTGGCGAGTAGAGATGGAAGAGAGCTAAAGGCCGCCCAGGATGGGTGGGGGGGGGGATCCTCCACATGTCGAGAGGCTGTCAGACATGAATAAGGAGCGGGGCTAATGAGGCAGACTCAGTCTACCGGGACCCAGAAGCAGAAGCATGCCTTCACCCAGTAAAAGGGAGAGCAGCCGGAGATCAACACACACACACACACGCACACGCACACGCACACACACACACACACGCACAAATACACCCTCCCAGGCCTTGCTGAATTACTGCAGATTACACCCCAGCATTTCATTTCAATTTCACTTCATTGCAGAGCTTAATGGCTTTTGAAGATACATTAGCAGACGGCAAGAATACCCCCACCCCCTGCAGCAGACACCCTGCCCCGCACCGCGGTACACCGACTATGAACAATGAGGAAAGTGACACTTCGGGGGGGATTAAGTGCACTGGAGTTCCCCACAGTTGTGCTTCCTGCGCTGTGAGTATGAATAATGTTATCGCTTCTTTTAATCACCCAAGCTGTGTGACACGGGTCTGAGCGCAAGAAGCCTGTGAACCAGCAGACTACAGCAAAAAATTACACACACACACGTACTGCATCCATCCATCCCTTTTCATTAACCCCTTGTCCTGGTCAGGGTTGCTGGGGGCTGGAGCCTATCCCGGGGTCACTGGGTGCGAGGCTGGCATGACTATACGTATGTAAACCCACTGTATCACAGGATCAAACACAAACCACTTGTACATAGCACACTGGGGCGGCAAAGAAAGCCTCTGAGCAGCAGAATCCCTTCATTCATTGAACTTGAACCATACAAATTAAACACACCAATCCACCCGTCACTCCAACTAGAGCTGCGTGCAGAGGAACATTCTCAGTTCACACCATGATTTACTTTTCTGCTACTGGAGCCGATAGAGTCAGTAATAAAAAGGGTAAAACAGTGAAATATAAACGCAATTTTTTCCTGCAGTTTACCCGATGTCAGTACGAAGCGGTCCGACAGGCCGAGAGCACAGCGATGCAACACTGCCCCCTAGCGGTGAGAACGGGACTCCGCGCGTGTGTTCCGTGGAGAGCGACACGAGGTACTGCTGTCATACATAGTACTGTGACACATGGTACTGCGCTAAATGATGCTATGGTGCCTGATACAGTGACACAGCACCGTGATCAGTGGTGTTATGGTACGTGGTATTGTACCATACGACACTGCATTAAATAGTATCATGAGACAAGTTACTGGGACACCTGCCTGCTAGTGTGGTGGTTCCAGCTGCTGCCTTTGGATCCAAAGATGACAGATTCGATCCCCACCTCCAGCTGTAGTACCCATGAGCAAGGTACTTACTCTAAAAATGGCTCCAGTAAAAATGACCCAGCTGTATAAATAGGTAGATAACTGTAAGCTTGTAATAACTGTAACCTTAACATTGTAAGTTGCTTTGGAGAAAAGCATCAGCTAATGGATTAATGTAAATGTACTGTAGTACATGTCACAAATATAGATGATACTGTGACGCATGGAATATGATACAAGGTATTGTGATAAATGGTACTATGATACCTTGTACTGTACTACACGTTATTACTAGACATGGTACTGTGACACATGGCATAGAATAAATGGTACTGTACTGAAAGATACTGTGATATATGATACTATGCTACATCAAATGGTATTATGATACAAGTTACTGCACTTTGAGGTAGAGAGACAAATGGTACTGTGATAAATGGTACTAAGACACATGGTACTGAATTATAAGGTATAGCGACAGATGGTGCTGTGACAGTGGACTATGAAACATGGTACTGTGATCAACTGTGCTATGAAACATGGTGACACATGATGCTGTGATACATGCTACAGAGACACACAATCAAGCTGCTTCCAAAAGGCTGCTGACAAGGCACCCGAAAGAGCCGGCGCAGTCGATGAGACGTCTTTCCGTGTTCCGTGTTAATTTCTCAGCCATGTCGACAGGCATTAATGTCACTACCTTTGAACTGAGCTTTAAAGCGACTGTCTAAAAGCCATCAGTCATTGTTACACGCTGTGATTATTCAGGAACAACCTGTCGCTGCGCACAGAAACGAAGGTGTGACAAATTAATTGTTCTATTTATGGAAAAAGCTTTTCGGAAACGTTGAAGTTAACCATTCAAAATGTCTCTGAAACATCAGAGTTAAGGCCCCTCAAAGGACAGTCCTGGCTGCCTTGCTGTTTACCCTGTTCACCACAGACCTGAGGTACAATACCAAGTCGTGTCAACGGCACAAGTCCCCAGACGGCACAGCGATTGTTGTGGTGGAGTGGTGTCCCGCCCAGGCTGTATCTGCCCTGTGCTTCCAGGAAAGGCTGAAGACCTACGCTGGACAAGTGCTTGATCAATCAATCAATCAATAAGGGATCAATCAACGGACAGGGCTATTTCAGATTTAAAAAAAAAAGCAAATTATTAGAGTTTTATCTGAGCTGATGACAATAACCCTCTGATCCAATGAACCTAATAAGGAAAGGGACATCAGCATTATGCAGCTTTACTGGTTAACACTCAGTAGTAAAGTATCTTAGTACATTTACCTGATGCTTTTCTCCAAAGCAACTTAATGCTTACAATCATTTACACAGGTGGGTATTTTTTTTTTTCTTTTTAAATTTATTTTTGTTTTTTTCACACTGGAGCAATTTCAGGGTGAGTACCTTGCTCAAGGGTACTACAGTCAGAGGTGGGGACTCAAACCCACAACCTTTGGGTCTAAATGCAGTAGCACTAACCACTACACTACCAGCTACTCACAGCTTACTGGGCCAGCAGGTGGCATAGTGGTTAGGACTGTTAAGACCATCTTACCGCCAGAATGTTCTGGTTCGGATGCCACTCTTGCAGTAATTACGTGGTGAACTGGTGGGGTATGAATACTCTGCTGGATGAATGAACAGGCTGTATTTCACTTTTCCACTGTCACGCAACCTGCGGTGCTGTCTGTCTGTCCACATACCTGTCTGTTACTGGAACAACCAAATGTTAAGAGACCACAGAAACAAAGGGTCTGATCCACAGGCTTCATGCGGCACAGTGACATCAGAGGGCCGACAGTTTCATAGAGACTCTGGATGGGTTCCTCAATGAGCAGACGGGAAATTTCGGGAAACCTCTTCTGCAGGCCCAGACTGTGTGTAATCATCTTGACAGAATGACCTCTTTGCCAACATCTCGGGATCACAGCTGGAGTCGATGGGGAACCGAGGGAAGGTGGATCAATACCAGGGCAATTAACACCATCGATAACAGAAATCAGTGCTTTGGATTCGATGTCCAGCGAAAGTGTCAGTCCCCGTTAGTATTAATCCTAAAATCTTATCCAGTGTCAAGTCACTTTTCCTCCAAGACCACCTGTGAAATGTTTCGAAGAACATGAAACGTTCACCATTCCTGTAATTTGATTGTAGCCGACATAGAGCAGAGTGACGTCAGTCGCATCTCCTCAGTAACACAGCGGCTGCAGCCCTTGTTTCTCTTATCTGCGACGCATTGTGTTCTAGAATTCGTCTTCCCTCCCATCCATCATCAACAGCACCTTGCGGTAATGCAGCGTTGCAGTGCTCCGCACGCTACTTACATTTACATTTATTCCTTTACCAGATGCTTTTCTCCAAAGCAATCTGTAGTGAATATTAACTAGAATAAACACATTTATCAAAGGTGACTTACAGTGTTAGACGCACTGCGCTGAACTCCCTACAGCCATTCACCCATCTATAGAGCAGAGCAACATAACGCAAGCACGCACGCACGCACGCACACACACACACACATGCAATTTAGAGTCACAATTTCACCGGAACCGCATGTCTCTGGGCTGTGCGAGGAAACCACAACACCTTGGGAAACCCACATGGACACGGGGGGAACACGCAAGCTCCGCACACATCGAACTGGATTCCATCCCATGTCTAACCCTACAGCCGTACTCCCGTGACGCACTTCCAGCATTGTGAAAAAACTACTACTAATTAGCATCAAGATCAGTATATTATCATGGGAATACGGTGTCATTTGATATTACAAGTATTACGAGTATTATATTGAAGGTAGAAAGTGGTGTCGCCCATCTGACTGAAAACCCGGCGAACTCGCTGGGGGGGGAAACGTGGCGGCCGTATGTCAGAGTTAGAGGAGAGCGGAGCCGTGGACGGGGTGGGCGATGGGGTGAAGCGGGCCGAAGGACCAATAACCACTTTGCAGGCTTGTTAATGTTTAATGGCGTGCTGATGTCAGCTCCCGGTGCAGCAATGCGGAGCGGCATCAGCTTACAGCACAAGGGCAGAGCCCACGGTGCGCCTCCAAAACCCACCTCCTCGAGCACCCCCCTCACTGCCGGAGGGTCGCGAACACACTCGGAAGAAGAGCAAGCAATACACACCACAGGCTCCATCCAATCCGTTAAGGATGACTGTTGGAAGCGCATCGCGGGCACATGGACGCAAACGTTTGCCGTATGGGTAACAAGGCTACTGTAGGTGGTGATATCATGTCCTACATTCAATCACAAAGAGCTGGGAGTCAAGTTTCAAACGCTTATTTTTCTTAACTTAAAAAGAAATGCCTGATAAGTTGCTTTGAAGTTTCACATCCTTCTTTCAGACTTGTCCGTGCAGTACTTAGTACTTAAGACTGATACCGCCTCGATGCTCCGAGCAAATATTCCAGACAAGGCTGTTAGATGGAGGAGAGAGAGCAAAGCGCTGTCGATGGGGCCGTGGCAGGGGGAGACAGCGAATACATTAGCAGAATATTTCTACTGCAAACGCACTAACGGGCCCAGGAGCCGTCTATGCATCGCAACGTCGAAAGGTTTTCCGAAATTGCATTTACATAATTGTCTTGCGAAACAGACTTTTTCGCCCCTTTCGCATCGATCCGAGCTTTTGGCGTTTTTAAAACAAAACAAAATAAAGAGGGCATGGGTCATTGCTGTCACCCTCTGATCCAATGGATATAATAGGCTCCGGAACCATTTACCATGTTCTTGACCACAATTTTCCCAAGACTACCCTTAGTTAACAATGTCAGCCTGTGAACGGCGTTCACAGCAATTATAGCCCAGAGTCACCCGATGTTTCTATATTTTCACTGAGCTGTTGATCAGTTTAAATTAAGTTGCAATGCATAATTGTTTACATTTTGTATACAATTTTCCCTCATTAACTGTTAAATGAGTAATAAATTATGATTTAAAAAATGTGAGAAAATACTTTAGCTGAAGCACAAGTAGGAATGGCACAGTGCTTAAGAAACTTGGTCTATTATAGGTTTATACAATACTCTAGATTCAAGTAAATTAATTCTAAAATTTTGCCAAATAATGCAAATATATAATATAGTTTTAAAAACACACATTTCATATTTGCAGGTCAAAAAAATATATAGTTTAATATCTAACTAATTTAATGAACAACATACCAACGGGTGATAATCTTTGAAGGTAACTGAAAATAACTGTCCGTCATTAATTTTTGATGCCGTAATAAATTTCAAATTTAATTTCAAATAAAATTAAATAAGTTAATTTGAGTTAATTTAAATTCAAATTAAATTTAAAATTTTGTTTCAGCTGCTACTACGGAAATCCAAATATGGCTGTTAACTTTGCCATTTCAGGAAAAAAAAACACAAATGCTTGAATAAAAGTAACTACCCAGTCCCAAATGACTGCAACCGACAAGATTATTATCATAACAGCACTTTTAAGGAATTTTTATACCTGCAAATAATGTGAGCTTTTAGTGAAATTTAGCGCAATAAATATTTAATCTTTTCCCAAATGATTTCTGTAGGAAAAATAACAGAAAAGAGCATACGGAGGACATGTACGGTATAACTTCTAAGATATATCCACACACACAAAAGAGGCCAGGGTCTACAATGGCAGACAGGACCCAAGGGGCAGGCTGTGCAAAGATGCCCCTGAAAGAGTCCAGCCCATAGTGGCAGGGTGTAAGATCCAAGCTGGGACAGCGTACGCTGAGAGGCATAACCAAGCGGCTGGGATAGGAGCATCCGTGCAGAAAACGGACTGGAAGTCTCCAAGTCCAAAAGGGAGACACCACCGAGGTGTTGAAAACAGCAGAGCGAAAGTCCTGCGGGACTTCAAGTTCCAGACTGACAAGCAGTTGCTGACCGACCGACCAACCAGACGTAGTGGTGGTCGACAAGGAGGAGAAGAGGGTAATTGTGATTGATGTAGCAATCCCAAGTGATGGCAATATCAGAAAGGAGGAGCATGAGAAGATCGAGAAGTACCAAGGGCTGAAGGAAGAATTGGAACGGATGTGGAAGGTAAAGTCCAGAGTGGTCCCTGTGGTAATAGGAGCACTGGGGACTGTGACCCCCAGACTGGAAGAGTGGCTCCAGCAGATTCCCGGAACAACATCTGAAGTCTCTGTCCAGAAGAGCGCAGACCTATGAACAGCTAAGATGCTGCTCGGAACCCTCAAATGCCAAGGCCTATGGTAGAGGACCCGAGCTTGAGGAGGACGGACACACCGCCCCATGTGGGGGTGAGAGGGAGATTATTTTATATTTATATATATTTGCACAAGGAGAACGATGAAGGATTGCACTGATATTAAACGCATCCATTAGATGTTCCCGCTGACTGCTAATCGATTTGCGCTAGGGTTATCCATCTCGTTACCTATAAATATGTGGATGGTCTTAATATGGGCACGACCGCGCGTTATTGTGTGTGCAGCACGTGGGAACAACGCTCAAGCGCTCAGCCTTCATTTAATAAAACAATGAGTTGAATCAATAAGTAATATCACCTACCGTTTAAACCCGGCACTTGAATCTATCACTGTCACAGAACTGTTCTCACACCGGACAACAAAACCAAAATACATTGATGTGTTAGTAAAAACTAATTAGGGTGTATCGGAAGAAGCCAAAAGTGGAATTATTAATGAGATGATGAAAATGCAACGAACGACGTCTGTAGCTATATGTGCTGTGAAAAAGTACAGTCGGCAATGATTTGAAGGCGGCGCTGCTCTCGGCCCGTCTCAGGTTTTCGCCGCATCCCCTTTGTTCCCCTGAAAACTCTCACCTCCTCGAAGGGCACCATAAATAAATAAATAAATAAAATAATCTCCACCCCGATAGAGGCTCGTGTTTCCTAAACCAACTTTGGCTTTAATGGACGGCGACTCGGAAGCGGGGGCTCCGAGTGAGGAGCTCATATTCTGCCCCTGGACGGAAAGCTGAGCCCCTCGGCTGCCAGTTGCCATCTTAGCTGTCATTGATCCGGACAAAGTGTTTCTTGGAGCCATCGGTGATTTTCACGACATATCTCCGCACTGAGCTTTCCCCGCCATGAGCTACTTGTGTGTATTAACAGAAGACATGCAGTGTGTATAAGTAAGTGTCCTGCTGGGACTGATTTTATTATCCCATATTTCTGTATTCAGCTGATGCTTTTTCCAAGGGCACTTACAACTTCTGCGTCAAGAGGCTATTAGAACAGCGCAGTGTGTGTTATGCAGCGAAATATTGCAATGACCAGCAGTCAGGACAATGTCTCCACTCCTTGAGAAGAATGACCTAAGATCACCTAAGAACCCTTAAGTGCTTCACTTTGACCAAAAGAACAGCACTGATTCAGCATAAGCGTCATTAGAATACATACTATACAACACATGTAAGCATTGCAGCGCAGCAACAGCACAATATTATGGTATTGACCATCTGTTTTAGAGGTGTATAAATGGTGTTATCCAAAGTATACTTTATTTTGGTGGTCGTTAATATCATTAGTTTATTCCAATGTCCTAGGTGCCTTTGGTTTTAGAGGCAATCTCCTGTTAACCATGTACAAATTACTTTTTACTCCTTGGATGGACTAATGGGTGCACAAGTGTAGACGACAGAGTACGTTCAGCCTTCCAACCCATCTGTAACGCAGGAGTGGTTCTTAGTGTAAACAGAGGTGTTCGTCTTGGTCTGAGCTGTTTGCTGCTCACGGCAATAATTCCTAATCTCAGCGCTCAATTACGAGATTAAAACTGGGCACGCAATTCTATGAAGTGGTGCGGACTGGAAGAGAAAATATTTCAGTCTCACACTGTAACCCACCACAAACGCCCTCAACATGCAGCGACTTTAAATAGACAAACATCCTTCTTTAGGAGGATAATGATCCAGTGAAGGGCATATTATGTACACGGCTCCCTTGGCTGCTGAACCCTCCAGAAGATTTGCCTGCAAGGTGATTTTCAATTAAACGAAAAAACCATTTCCATTATTTCTGAAAGGAATTTCTCCACCCCCAAAAGTCAAATTTTACTTAATAATGAGAAATTAATACAAAGTAAATAATAATAATAATAATAATAATACAGTAATAAGGACTGTAACACATTGCTATATAACAACAAATTGCGCAATATATTCTAATACACTCTGCAATCCACACAAAAACGATAATAATATTAAGCAGCCGAAGATGGGGCTATTTGTCATCATTATCATCCTTCCCGTTATCATAAGAACAAAGAAATTCAGCTTAGAATAAAACCTGACCACTATCCCACTGTACTTTGTACCCTGTGTTTACTTTGTTAGGGAGTGTCCTGCTACCCGGAGAAATAAAAGACATTTTGATGGAGAAGCTCTCACGTAAATAAGAAATAGGTAAAAATTGTCTTGGTCCCCTGTAACAAATTTCTACAAAATTACCGTCTGCTAACAGGGGGATTAGTGTATTTTATGTTTGCCGCATTAACTAAATTTAACATTTCATCGTTTTAAATCTGACATTTCCCAAGTTCATTTGAATTCAAGTACACTATAACTGTAGAATCCCACACAAAATATCATTTATTAAAAGCAGAAGAAATTTTGTCTCTGTATCCTCTATATTTATAGTTTCAGGAGGCCAACTTCCCGTTGACTCCTTTTATATTTATGTCCTCATATAGGACATTAATTCTGTATTTTCGTACACTGGCAACATCTTGGTTGTCTGGTTAATTAGTGCAGCTGTTGTCTGGCTCGCTCCGTGTTTTACTTGGCTCAGAAATCTTGGCAGGGCAAATACTTTCACATATAAACTACATGGAATGGGTCTCAGAGGTGACGCTCGGAATGGTAATGAAGGGAAGTGGCACTCTGGGGGGTTGGAAGCATTTAAAATAATGTCAAACAAAGGCCACGAAATAGATTTCCAAACAAGTGATCTGGAATTCAGGAACACTGATATACTTTATGGTAAGGAACGGAAAGGCGCAGAAGGTGCTATTACGCTTGCTTGCTCTTGCTTTTCCGAAGGAGAAGACGCAATGTGCAGACACAAACACTGCGCTCTGCGGCTGCTAACGTCATATTGTAAAAAAAAAAAAAGAAAAGAAAGAAAGAAAGCATTAAAAACAAAGGGCGACGTCTAAAATAATCATTTTTACAAGTTCCTTAAATATGCAGTGGGAAGCAAATGGTTTTTAATAAACGTGTGGGAGAGCTGGGCTAGTAATAACGTTGAAATTGATACACACATCGCTTGTTCATTTTCTCACCTCTCTGAAATACTCGGGACCGCATTCGCGACCGCGAAATTTGCAGTCCAGCAGCATGTCTTCAATGCGGTGCCGGGTGCGGTTAAAGAACTCGGCCAAGCTGAAGCGGCCCCCCTGACGGTCCGGCTCGGGAGCCAGCGGGATCCCAGGGGCCATGCTCTCCTCGTAGCCCAGGAGCTGCCCCATGAACAGCAGGTCGCTGTAGCTGATCTGGGAGCGCCGGAAGGTGTTGTAGTTGCAGAAGGTGATCGCCGGGAAGACCATTTCCTTGGCCTCCCGCTCATCAAGCATGGTGATGTGGTCATACTGCAGGTAGTAGATGACGCGATCCACAACCTGGACCACAAACATGGAGACCGCCAACAAAAAGACCACTGCCCACAGCCCCTGCCGTACCCCAAACTTCTTGCCTTCCACAAAAATGTGGTTGGGTCCATGGAGGGAACAACCTCCGAAAAATTCGGCAAGATCCATGAGAGGTTCGCCCTCGGCTTCCTCATCCTCACGTGCGTTGAAGTCATCGTACCGTTCGCCGTACGTCGCCACTTTGCTATCGCCCACGCTTCCCACCCTCACCACCCGCTTATAGCGATCATCGAAGGGGTCCAAATATGCCCCACCGCTGGCGGGTTCGTCATCGGTAGAGAAGGAGATCGTGCAGGTGATGCGGACGGGCATGGTGGCTCCACGGCTGTTAGAGGAACCCAACGCTTGGGGAGAACTTCTCCAGGTCCCAAGGCTGCGCAAGGTCAACTTTCCGATATGCGCTTCTTTCCTGCCCGCTGATGAGTACTCTGTAGCTGATCAGCCTTACCTATAAATCTCCATCCATACCATTGAGACAGTTAATGGCTAGAAGTAAAAGTAACTCAGGAAATTGCTGTCCACAGTTATGTTCAGCGGAAAGGCGACGAAAAGCAGTTAAAAAAAAAAAGGAGACTTTCCCTCGTGACGGATCTTCTAGCCTCGCGTTGTTTCCTCAGGCTTGTAGTATCTCAGAGTGCAGTCCTCTGATGAAGGGTGCTGGAAGACGTTTTACTGTGGTAAAGGCCAAAGATAAGAGCAAAAGCAGCAGCGAGGACAGCTGGGGAAGGGGACGGTGTGAACGCCTTGCGCAGGAGGAGGTTACGTGTTGTGTTCCGCTCTGAAGGCAGCGTCAACGGTGCTGTGACGGGTTTCTGAGCCCAAGCGCAGTGCTGTCCTTCCCCTGGCGATAGCACGGCACGCTCACTGTCAGAGAGGAAGAGATCAGTTCGGCCCGGTAAGTTATACCCCCTGTGGGCCCAGCCCTGGCCCACTCATTAAAAGCCTGAATTTAACTGTTTACAGGCACCGTTCTTGGCTTTTTAGGCTTGTGCTGCGTTTGGAATGGCACTCTAGTCCCTTCAGATCAAATTACACGCAGTCATCTCTTGGTTGCACCCTGCTTAGGGATGCAACCAAGAGATTCGCAACTTCAGGGCAGCACCCAGATCAGTCGATAAGAGCATGGAATATACAAACATACGGCTGGTGGTTCAACTCCTGGGACCTTTTGCGGTACCTTTCGGAAAGGCAGTTCCAAAAATCCAAAGGCTGAAAGATCTTGGTTCTGGCTCCAGTGTGGTGGAACGAACTCCCTCTGTCCCTCAGAACTGCTGAATCCCTCTCGACATTCAAGAAGGGTCTCAAAACCCATCTGCTCCAGACTCACTTCTCTCCTGACCTCCTATTATATCTTCTGCATAAACTTTCACTACATTATCTGCTAAACAACACTTCTGCATTCCCCATCAGTTCAACATGCAGCAACCCGCCTGATGTATGGTGCCAAAGACAGTGACATTATACTAAGTGACTGCACTTTGCGTCTGCATCTATATCTCTTTGCCTCTTTGTGAAACGCACTTTTGTTTTTTTCTGTTTTACGTCACTTTCGAGAAAAGCATCCGCCAAATGAATAAATGTAAATGCAAATGCATGAGGGTAAGTCAAAAAGTATCCACAGTAATCTGTATCACTTTGAAACCGAATTCCAAGAAATGCAGATTATTGCGGATGCTTTTTGACCCGCCCTAGTAGTAAAACTGCTTTGCTTCGGTAAGCAGACAGATGTGTTGCAGGGGAAGTAAAGAGTTACTTTGGTTAAAAGGATCAGCCACCCAAAAAACATAACGTGATTGTAACGGACCCTTCCCAGCGTGGTTACCAGCTATAGCCGACAGTATGACCAACTAGAAATGACACTGAAATGACTGTATTTCATAGTCATGCCTGGCAAATCAAAGCTAATAAAATTAAATTATATGAAAAAGGAAATGGATGGGATTAGATAAAAAAAGGAAGTGGTTGGGATTTGCACATTAGCACATGGCTGAGTAATTTATGAGTCTCTGTTGTATTTAGAGAGGATCATTCCACATGCAGTAGATTAGGATGGTTGAAAAGAAGGTTTAAATTTGTTCAGCCTTTACAGGGCTGCTCGGTGAGCCAACACTGATATGACCTCCTTATTGCGTAAGTGTTTAGCTGGACTCATTAAAGACGGTGACATGTACTTTATTCCTTTGGTAAGTTAACCGGAAAAGAGTCCGTAATTTTATGCATTGCAATTTATTTCTTTATTGCTGGAACATGAAGTCTGGTAGCGCAGGATCATCAACAACAATTCAATAGAGGGTTGCGTGCGTGAAATGGAACTTCAATCTCAGTTTTGGATTTTAATCAACTATCTGCTCATTTGTGTAATGACTTTCCATCTAACCACAAGCCCTGAGTTTTAAGCAATCTGAAATTTGATTAATAGAAAACAAATACAAATTAAGACAGTACTCAACGCGCACCAAATTGGATGTCAGTGTAATTTAAAAAAGTGCCTCCCAATTCATCATCGGCTGGTTCGAACAGCTGTGTTTTCAGTTTTCTTTGAAGGTTCATGGCACACTGACCAAGGACCGTGTAAGGAATTTTCACCATAACCAAAAGAACAAATATTAACTCTGTTATTAAGTCTAGTTTCCCTAACGCTTTCGTCCAAGGCGACTTGCATTGCGAAACAGGAAAATTTACAATGATGTACCCATTGATGCAGCAGGGTGTTCTTACTGTATCAATTCAGGATAAGTACCTCGATCGAAGGTACTTCAGCGGGAGTGGGATTCGAACTAGCAACCTCCAGACTGTAAAGCGAAAGGCTTAAGGCAAAAAAGTGTTACGTTATGTTACTAAGGGATTAGAAATTATGGTATTAGTTAAATTAGACCTGACTGGTGTTTTTTTTTTAAATCTCTGCTCTCAACGATTGGTTTTGTCTTAGTTCAGACTTTGCTTTGGCTGTTCTGCGCACCCCGTCCTGGGTGTGTCCCCTTCTCCTCCAGCCTTACGCCCTGTGTTGCTGGATTAGGCTCTGGCTCACCGCGACCCCGCTTGGGACAAGCAGTTTCAGACTCCATGTGTGTGTGTGTGTGTTCTGTGCACTGAGCTTCACGTGAATCGTACTGGTAAGAGCGCCAAGTAGGTCGAGGAAGCCACAAAACCCGAATCCACTCACAGACGCCTCGGGCACCAGCGGTGGCAACACGCCAGCGTGTCACCAGGTAGATGCCAAACACGCCAAGGCAAGATAAACACCACTGTATGGCTGTCCCTTCTGCCAGAAGGAGTGTTCCCGACTCTTCTGCTCTCCTCATTCCAAGCCCCGAAGTAAAAAAGCTAAATTTACACGCGTGTAAAGTCGGCCAATTAAAATTGTTTTTATCTCATTCTATTGGAAGCGTAATTTTAGATAATACATAATCATTCTATTGTTTAAATATTTTCTTTTTAATTTAAATCTCTGGAACATGCTAAATAATTACGGCAGAAAGCATTTGCGTGCCGATTGCTGTGCTGCTAAAGCCGCACGCAGCACCAAAGTCTCCTTTGTTTGCGCTATGAGCTTTTCTCCGTGTGCCGTGTCCAGAACAGACTCCCTACATCCCACGCCATCAGGGATGTGTACTTGGGGTGAGGGAGTTAGCGACACTAAGGACATCCTGGCCACGCTCCGCTCGGCACCCCCCTTGTCCCCCCCCGCCGCCTACTCGCTCGTCCCCCCGAGGCACAGTGACAGCGCTGTCCTGTTGGAATGGCCTTGTCCTCGGCCCGCCGTCCCTCACTTAGTCAGGCTCCCTGAAAAGGTCACGCTGGCCATTAAAAATAAGGCAAGCAGTGTGAGACCACGGCGACAACTGCAGCGGAAAAGGCTAATTCGGTCCACAGCGGAGGACAGCTGCTGCACCGCGGAGAGCCGCAGAATATTGCTCCCTAAAAGGAGCCTTTCATCCCTTCAGTGGCAAAGTACAGCGATTAAAAAATAATGCATTGAATGAGTGTTTACAGCAGCCGTCCACTGGGTGGCAACACCGAGCCACGGGTGGCGCGCCAAGTGTGAAGTTCGAGGGGAACCAGCAGTGAGCGGAGGGACAATGGAGGGACAGTGCAGCAACAGTGGAAGGACAATGGAGGGACAGTGGAGGGACAGTGCAGCGACAGTGCAGGGACAGTGGAGGGACAGTGGAGGAACAGTGCAGTGACAGTGCAGGGACAGTGGAGGGATAGTGGAAGGACCGTGGCGGATGTGTCCTGTGTGTAGAGCCAGTATATCTGGGCAACACTGCAGAGACTTTGTACTCATTGTTATGAGAATTTGTACCTTTACTGACGGCACACGCCTTCAGGGACAGGCAGCACCGCTACCACACAATTACTGACTAACTCGCTGACAATGAATGAATGAATTAATTATTAACTGATAATCAATTAATCACTGATTGACTGACAATGAATTAATTCATGATGAGTGACCCATTGTAAGTAGTGTGTCTAGCAGTGTAAGTCACCGCGGTGATAAGGTGTGTGGGCTGGTAACACTACATAGAGTTCATTGGAAGTCGCTTTGGACAAAGCATCTGCTAAGTGAATAAATGTAAATATAATTAATTACTGAATGATACTGAAGCAACGCATGACCGACTGACTGACTGACTACTGAATGAATGAATTACTGACTGAACAAATGAATGTATGAACAACTGATTGAATAACAATGAATGAATGAATGAATGAAAACTTCATTAACCCCCAGAGGGGGACTGCTACGGAAACATACAAACAGCAAAACACACACACACTTTCAGAACCGCTTGTCCCATACGGGGTCACGGGGAACCAGAGCCTACCCGGCAACACAGGGCGTAAGGGGAATGGGACACACCCAGGACGGGACGCCAGTCCGCCGCAAGGCACCCCAAGCGGGACTCGAACCCCAGACCCACCAGAGAGCAGGACTGTGGTCCAACCCACTGCGCCACTGCACCACCAGCAAAACACTATGAAGACATTTAAACATAAGAGCAGGGGTGGGGCTGGAATAAGGGAGTCAAGAGGAAGCTCAGTGTCACTCAGTCAGTATGAGGTCACCACCCTGACTGGTATCTCACGGTAAACCTTGAGCTCTGGGGCAAGAGCAATTAGAGCACGAGTTACAGTGGGAGACACGCGCATGTCCACTGAAACTGCCGGGAGAAACATGTACGGTGTACAGTCAGAAGTTTGAGTACACTTGCTGGAAACCCGCTGCCCCACAGGGTGTTCGGCTAACGGCGTTCGGCAGGAATTGACTCCGCATGTCATCCCGGCTCTTCCGCAAAGATTCCCAGAGACACTCGTGCGTTGCTTTGCTGTCACTCTTCTGTCCCGGTCACACCGTGCAAACATTACTCCGGGGGCCCAAGTGCACACTCTGTGCTGGAACTGTATATTCAAAGAGGGGACACGTGGCACAGCAGGTGCAGCCAGTGCCTCACAGCCCTTAAGCTCCTCGCTGGGTGTGTGGCGTTTACCTGTTTCTCCCTGCGTTTACACCCCCCCAGACATGCAAGGAAGAAGGCACTGGAAAACCACCCTTGCTTTGGACACCACGCGAGTGGTCGCTGTGAGCTGGACAAGACGGCACTTCCATCCATCCGTCCATATATAAAAATATCATTTTCTCATCATAATGCTGTCTGTTTAAAAAGCGAATCATCTGACAGGTACAGGTCGCCTTTTTCCTCCGGTCGAGTGGCCTTTTGAAACCCGTCGCCCTTTATTTGCTTTTATGCATTTAGTCACGTCTTTCGTGCGGAGTAACACTTGAGATGAACACTTGCGCTAGCTGTCTCTGCACGCGGCGGAGGGACGCGTGGAGACACACGGTTACAGCGCTCCGCTGCACAGCACTCGTGCCCAGCGCTTTTTCCTACGCCGGGCGGGTTTGCTGCGCTTGCGGAACACTGAATCAAAGCTGCAGAGAAGGATATAAATTTAGCCTCAACAGTTCAATAACCGTGCATCACGTGGTGTGACGGAAAGCACGGACGCTTATTAACTGGACACAGTCAAGGCAAGACTCCACTTCATTAGCTAGGCATCATGGAGAAGAAGGGCAATAATGGGATAAATGGCATTAACCGCAGAGCTGATATCGTGCACCTGGGTTCAGATAAGCTAAATTACCTCTGCATATTTAATAGCACAGGTTGTTTAAACTTTACAAGGGGGTTTGGACGTGTTTTGTTGTCCCAACGCCACTGGCGGCCACTAGGGGGCGTTGTTAGCATTTCTGGGCAGTGCCCAGAGTTGGCGCTTCAGCGGAGAGTAAAGGAGACTGTAAAAGAGAGGGATTCAACATTTCCTTTCAAGCTCCTCTGACGACAGGCTCATGACAATTATGACAGACCTGCGGTTGCCATGGAAACAGAGCATCCTGGGAGAAACATGCAGGGAACAATTCAGACGCACAGTAGCACAGCTTGTGTCCAACAGGGCTGCATTTCCAGGGAAATATGAATTTGAACTTGAGTTTATTGGCAGTCTTGTGGGATTAGGCGAGGCAGGGCGCGCAGGGGGGGGGGGGACTTTTCGGTTATTGCACGGCTGCCGTCGCCGGGAAGCTCGGGTATTATTTCATGTGGGTTAAAGAACCAGACGGAAGAATACAGAGCGGTTTAATAACCATTTCTTAAAGAGGAGTGCTGGAGGCGGGTTGGAAGGTGGGGGTGGTGGCTAATTGAGTTGTTTTGGCAGAGGAACACGCTCCCCTCTGGAACACACACAGAGGAGTCCAAGTTGCGTCTGACCTTTCCGACCCACCTAACAACGGCGCCAATAAACTCTCCCGTTTTCCACGGGAATTATCAGCTGGCGACTGTAATCAGCCTCATCGATTCTGAAAAATGCTCACTTGCTCTTTGTCGCCCCCGCTTTCCTGCTGGGGGTCTCGGCTGAGATAATAATGACATAATTAGCGATTTCGCAGTCGCTCCTGAAGAGACCCGGTGTCTAGTCTTTGCTGGACGATGGTTTTATGTGTGTGTGTGTGTGTGTGTGTCAAGTGACCTTGTACAAGCAGCAGCGACTTATGAAAAACTTTAAAGCGCCCCCTTGATGTACCTGTGCGGAGGGGGGGGCGGCGCGAAGGACACGCCGATTTCTGCGCAGGGAGGGACTGCAGGAGCGCTGCTCTTCCAGCAAAACGCGCTAATAAAAGCGATTAACGGAAAACGTCACTGCTCGCATTTTCAAAGCGGAGCAGGTCAGGCGGTACTCGTGTAGTTAGAGGAAAGTTTCGCGTAAACTGTGTAAAAGTTACCTTAACACACAGTCAACAAGATTATGTAAATAAGCAACGACCGCCGTGTTAATTCTTGTTGAAGTTCCCAAACAGTGAAAAAAGCATCTTGAAAAGACCGAAGATGTTAAATGCGATGACAACATCTGGCTTTCAACTGCTCAACATCTGTTCTGTTAAAGAGGTAGGTGTCAAGAACACGCACTAACAGCGGCTTTAATAAGCCGTAAGTATTTGCCGGAGAGCATTTTTTTGAATATGGAAGTGATCGTTGAGGGGCTTGACGCGAGACTGAATCGCACACGGCAGGTGGACGAAATGAATCATCTCTCACGTCTCGTTGGAGCAATATGGGACGGAGGTCAGAAAACACGGGTCTGGGGATAGTTTGGACGTCTTGTCATGATTGCACACGACTCATAAATCAGCCTGATTATCCGATCCATCCATCCATCCATCCATCCATCCCCAATTGTCTAATAGAGTCACGATGATCCGGAGCCTATCCTGCTAGCAAAAGGTGTAAGGCAGGGTACACACTGGATAGGAAACCTGTCTACCGCAGGACACACACTAACGGCAAGAGCAAGCTCACACCGAAACGGCGAGAACGCATAAACCCCATACGGACTGAGCTGGATTTGAGTTCACATCCAAACCTACATCCCAGGAGAGCGGCGCACCGGCACCGCCCGCTGCACCGCCGTGCCTCCCCAGTCCGACCGCCGGCAGCTCGGACTGGGATCGTCCTCGCGTTTTGCCCCCCCCGTGCTCCGCCGCAGCTGTCCGCCGTGATGCGCATTCAGCTCAGACATCGGGAAAGAGGAGAGGGCCTCTGCTCTGTTAAGGATGACTGGAGCTCGACATCAGATCCTGCTGCTGCCTGACATCATCGGCGACTTTCAGAAAAACAATACATTTACCCGCAACACCGCGAAATCCCTGCCAGTGGGGCTGCGTCTCGGTCTAAACGTTACGTCTGATACACACCGCTGAGGACGCGCTCGCAGTGCTGCAGGTACATTTCTAATTTCCCTCTTTGTCTCATCTCTCTCACACACACACACACACACACACACACACGCGTGCGCGCGGCCTTGCGTCTGCTGCTATTATTATATCGCTTTGGACGAGTATCTGCTCTTTTGCGTCGCTCCTTAGCGACTCTTCTAGCAGAGCTGCCCGCATCGCACACGGTGACCACTGACTCAGCGGCGCAGCTACGAGGTATTTTTAGAAATACGCAGTGACAAGGTTGGTGACCACATCCGGCACGCAGCCACAGACAAACTTGTTGACAATCCCGGCCCCCTCAGGCGACCCCCCCCCCCACCCCACCCCACTTCCCCAGCCCTGTCCACTCCTGTCTTGACCAGAGACACCGTGAGGGCTGATATTTACTCCTCCTCGTCTCCCGCAGGTCGAAGGTGCAACGGCCGCAGATGGTAGCCGAACACCATATAGGCGCAGAATCCGATCCAGGTTTCTGGGTCTGAGTCGACGCACCTGGTACTCTGTTCGGTAACTCGGCGGCGTGTTCTTCGGAGGTCCCCAGGGTGCAAATGGAAGCGCTCGAGAACTAATCTATTTGTCACACCATATAAAATAACACGTGTTTCATGCGAGAGTCTGCAGCTGGATTAATGAGAGCATCCATATTTCTTAACATTAAACAGAGGTATTGGGAATCAATTGTCTCATCAGTGCTAAATATAGCTTCTTACCATGCGCTACCCTGTTTTCCCAGCAATGCTGCCAGGCAGAAAGTCTCTGCAGTCCAATTACATTTATTCATTTAGCTCATGCTTTTCTCCTTACTGTGACTTACAGTGATTTACCCGTTTATACAATAGGGTATTTTT
This sequence comes from Scleropages formosus, assembly GCF_900964775.1. Classification (NCBI taxonomy): domain Eukaryota; kingdom Metazoa; phylum Chordata; class Actinopteri; order Osteoglossiformes; family Osteoglossidae; genus Scleropages; species Scleropages formosus. The sequence continues at coordinate 13,359,168 of NC_041827.1, forward strand.
TTCCATAGCGATTCAGGGTAAGTACCGTGTTCAAGGATCCTAGGGCTGTAGGTGGGATTCAACCCAGCAACCTTCGGATCTGAAGGCAGTAGCTCCAACCATCGTGCAAACTGGCTGTCCTAAAAGGAGCTGGTGTTAGAACCTGGGTTTTTCAGCGGTAAGGCGACACTTTTAACAGCTACACTACCCACTACCCGTCGTTTTAAAACGAGGCTTCTGGACACAAATTAAAACTAGTCTCGGACTAAAAGGGATTTTCAGTGAAGAATCGCTATTAAGAGTGTAGTTTCATCCGCAGCAGGTAAACCTCCACGAAATAGCACTGATACAGGCCTCCCTGAAAAACCAAAATAAACAATAACTTGGCTGTAGAATTCACACACACACACACATTTTCCAAACCGCTTGTCCCATACGGGGTTGCGGGGAACCGGAGCCTACCCGGCAACACAGGGCGTAAGGCCGGAGAATTCCCAAAATTTAATTTCTAATTATTATTTTGGCGACCCCCCCCACGTGGACGTAAATATTTATTTCTTTTATTTGGTCTTATCTGTGACAAAATCAAGTTATATGAGCAGGATATCTAAGAGTTTTGAATTGTAATTAAAGTCTGGGAAAGAGCAACCTCTGACAAGCTCACAAAAATTTTATTCATTTCTCCTGTCTTAGTGCCATTAATTGCTCCACTTGCTGTGGGTGTAATTGCTCCAAGATTAGCTACTGTAATAATCTTCTGTTTTATTTTCCCCCCTTCACGCCGCTCAGAAAAGCTAAGGAACCGAGTCTTTTCTTTTCCTTCCTACCATCAAAGATTTCTCCTCTTATTCACCGCTCACACAATTTCTACAGTAAGAATAGGCAAGTCGATTTGCTATTGAAACTTTTCAACGCTGGTTGTCCTTTTGTGGCCAATGAAATGGGTAACAATAAGAGAACCTGAGTCCATCCTAGTCTGGGGTTCGAGTCCTGCTTGGGGTGCCTTGCGACGGACTGATGTCCCATCCTGGGTGTACCCCCTACCCCTTCGGCCTTGCGCTCTGTGTTGCCGGGATAGGCTCCGGCGTGCCGTGACCCGTTCCTGACAATGGACGGATGGATGGACGGATGGATGGAGTTCTTTCTACACAGTGCTTCATTCCCACTTCATTCTCACCATCAAAGACTTTGTTCTGGAACGCATTTAATAGATAAGGACTAATGACTGTCCAGTCCTCAGATGGTCACATTCTCTTCACTGCTCCTTGTAAATAAGACTCATAAAAACCCAGTTGCTGCCAAAGTCTGTTAAGTAAGTAATTTAATTGATGCTCACGCTAGAGACCAACCGTCAAGAATCCGAGAGCCATTACAACATTCCTTAAAAAACTATTGAAAAATACAGGTTGTCACCCTGTGGTCACACACACACCACCCCCCCCAAAATGCTTTGATTACAAATTTACCAGACGCATCGGAATGTAAACAATACTGAAGAAGCATATTGGGATAATGCCCATTTATATGCACAGTGTGCAGTGTGACACTCATTTCAAAGTATGAAAGACTAATCTTGTGTTGTGAAATTTACACCGCTATTGTTTTCCCCACAGTATAATTAAATTCAGAAAAGCATTGTTTGTTCATTTTAGAAATCACAAAATAAGCTTCTATGCATGTAGATTTATACATACACTCCGACTGAAATCATTCATTACGAAGTAATATTTGCGCAGTTCTACCCAGATGTACCGCGCACCCTTTGCTGGTGGTGTGTGCAGATTATTTGGACAGATGACTCGTTTCTTCATGTTCGACTGTGCATTAAGTTACCATATGGAGTGCTGCGTTTAATCATAATCATGTTTTTCAAAACGTCAATATAATTTACTGTTATATGGCCATGTTTTAGCATGATGTACTGCGAAAAACTTTTTTTAAACATAGCTGCATACCCCAGTTGCATTTTAAAGAAGTTGTTATTCACGTCGATGATGCAATACATACACACACACACACACACACACACACACAGTCTGAAGCTGCTTGTCCCAAGCAGGGTCGTGGCGAACCGGAGCCTAACCCGGCAAAACAGGGCGTAAGGCTGGGGGGGGGAAACCCAGGACGGGGCGCAAGTCAACTACAAGGCACCCCAAGCAGGACTCGAACCCCTGACCCGCCAGAGAGTGGGATCCAGCCAAATCTCTGCACCACCACACCCCCGTAGCTCACACAGGGCCTACTAAACAGCAGACACAGGGATTAGAAAACTCCAGAGGCTTCATTTATAAAATTTGCTTAGATTTCATTCCAAACGTAAGCATATGAGCACATCCTAAAATGCAGCCATAGGCCAAATATTTTCCCACACTTGTGTGTGAAAACATCAGAGTTTTGAGTATGCGTTTCAGAAAGAAATAGCTGGTGTTCATGTGTGAAAGTTGCATAAGCACAGTTTGATGTCACTTTCACATTCTATATATATATATATATATATATATATATATATATCACAAGGTTGTCTAAAAGTTCTGCGTCAGATCAACCCAAGCAGGACTCGAACCCCAGACCCACCGGAGAGCAGGACCCGGTCAAACCCAGTGCACCACTGCGCCCCCCGGGGTGTAATATATTTTAATGTCTTATGTTTTATGTTTCATGGGGGGTGCGGTGGCGCAGTGGGTTGGACCGCAGTCCTGCTCTCTGGTGGGTCTGGGGTTTGAGTCCCACTTGGGGTGCCTTGCGATGGACTGGCGTCCCGTCCTGGGTGTGTCCCCTCCCCCTCCGGCCGTACGCCCTGTGTTACCGGGTAGGCTCCGGTTCCCCGAGACCCCGTATGGGACGAGCGGTTCTGAAAGTGTGTGTGTGTGTGTGTGTGTGTGTGTTTTATGTTTCTTACCACTGTTTTCAGTAATGACATCACGTGCCTCTCTCCATCAGTCTCTCTTCACAGAGATGGATTTCGATTCTCATATATCGGGACTTGAAAGCCACTGCGGCTTCGCGTTGTTTCCGCATCTATCTTAGCACCTGCCAGACTGCGCGGATCACCCGTTCGAATGCAAACGCGCCGCTCCTACTGTAGCCCCACCGTATCCCACGAGCCCGATGGATGAACGCAGGATCGCGGCGAGCGGCCGGTTCCGAGCAGCACTCCTGTTGCGTTTGCTGCCGTTGTCGCAGATCCAAAAGTCATCATTCAGCCAATTTACTCACAATCCCATAAACGTACGCATCGCCTTTATCGGCCGTGACAGTGACAGAAGGGTTTTCAAAACGGTCAACATTTATCATTCAAAATGCAGCCTCATTAAACAGGAGTGTCATGCGCCATGCTTATCTCTCCCGGTACTTGGTTTCTTGGTGTTCATCGCACCATCATTATCCCTCCGTCCTTTGTTGCTGTTCCCTGGGAGGGGTGTCACATATGCTAGGAGTAGAATGAAGGCAGACAGCCTGCTGTCTCTTCAGCACCCGCTGCAACCGGGAGTAAGAACTTCATCAACACGGATAGCAAATTAGGAGAAAATAATTCAGCACCGTGGGCTCGCAATCATATCTTGCGCCAGCGGCGTGTCCTCGACCACGTGCGGGCAGCACCGCGTGCGGAGCGCTACTCTAATGCGAGCAAAGGAATCAATCGGGTGTACGTGAGCGTTACTTGTTTCCGGACAAATAACAGGCAATTCCTCCTCGTCTTCTACTTCTCCGTAGGTTACTGTTATTTTCGAGTCATGTTTAGCTGAAGCCTTAGTGCCAGGCAAACTGCCTGTGTTAGATACACCGCATTAAGCTACAATTATCTTACAATCATCTACAATTATTGTTTGACCCTGTTTGTCGTCTTGCCCGTATGTTATAACGTTTATTTTGTACGGCGCAATAAAATGAGACGGATGGCTTATGCCTAAAACGATCGAAATGTTTGGACTACATATGTCACGCTTTGGACTTCTGAAGTTTAAAACAGCTTCATAAAAGGTAAGTTTAAAAGGCTGAACATAAAAGGTATGCAAATTTTTAAAAAAAGAATCAAATGTTTCTGTGTTCAGTGATATTTTTTCCATATTTATTTTTACAATCAGTGAAACAAATCCTGAAGGTCTGGCAGAGTGCAGATCCGTGATGGACCTTGGGATCTTGCTGATGGACAGCTCTCCTTCCAGCAAAGTGTCACCCCCCCCCTTTCGACAGTGTGCTCCTGTCACGCAACGACACCATGCGAGTGGATGTCTAATACTCTGATTTCATCATGTGTCCCACGGTGCTTCAAAAGTGAGCGGTGCAACTTCTCATCCGCAATCGGTGTGCAATGTAGGCCAGTTCTGACCAGACGTTAGTTAACAGCAGAATGGCGACTATAATAAAGCTTATTATGCTGATTTGGCCGCTGGATGCTGGCTCTGGAGTGTGGCCAGCATCCTGTGAATTTGCTAAAAGCGCTGGGGCATCACTGGAGGTCAGAGCCTGGATTTAAAGCCCTTTCTGCAGGGCAGCACTACAGCCTGTGTGTTGCCCCTGCAGGGCATCTGGGCTCATTTGGTCTCCTCAACCCCGCCTCTAAAAACCCCATCCACCCTAGCCAGGCAACTAATTCCTTCATATACACACTTGAGCATGTGTAACCCTGACTGCTTGCAGAGAAGGCGTTGCTCGGTGGATGCCGTCACTGTGAGCATCTAACATTCAACGCATTTGTATGGTGCGCTGCACCACAAATAAATAAATAAATAAATTAAAAAGCAGGCTGGCTCTGAACCAGAAATGACTACAGCTTTGAAACGTCTTTCCATAAACTTGAGGGAAATTGTGATTAAAAGCGGGAACCTGCTAACTGATATTCCTGCAAGAGTCGCAGGCACCTCCGCCACGGGGAGAATATAATGGATTACTCAACGTCAGTAATGGCCATAAACATATAAATCATGAAGAACGCAAGGTCTTGTGGGGAAAATGAACCCGCCACCGCTATGGGGGAAACTGAACGTAGTATCCAACTGCCACACTGCAGGAGAGAGCGTGGAATCGTACTTCGGTATTAGCATCGATAAGTCACACTAAATTATCCCAGAGCTGCAGTGTTGTGAGTATTGACCGGATATCCTTTGTACCTGACCGAATATCCTTTGTATCCTTTGAGTGTGGTCAGCCTATCTTGGTACGGTGAGAAAACATCCATCCATTGACAATCATCGCTGGTCCAATGTAGGGAACCCAAAAAAAAAAAACCGCACTGAGCAACGTGAGCTTCGTTGAAGGTTCTGCTGTCCATATTTACTACTTCTAACTAACTTGGCTGGGTCTTGGTGTCCGTAGGCCTTGGGTGCTTTTACTTTGCAATGTGCAAAAAGAGGGGTAAAAGCCAGTAGAACTATGCTACACTTAAAACTAATCTATTGCTAAACCATGTAATTGATGGAGAAGTTGGAGAAAGAACTTTTCTTTGGAAATGAATGGAAATTCTGGAATTATGATTTTGAAATATAATTTTGAAGTTGTAGATGCATTAAATTTCTGTGTCACAATCTCCCCCCCCCCCCTCCTAATTTTCTGCTTTTTAAGTTTTTCCTTCCTTTGCAGACCCTACAAATTTCATAGGTCTAGACAGTGTGCATGCAGTGCCTAATGGGAAATCTGGCACTGCTAACTACTGTATTGCGTATCATTTCCCTGCAAGGAAATACAGACCAGCATGCGTCTTGCCTCACACAGAAGACCTGCCTTCTTGATCACCACGGGATTAATCGAAATCATGTCTGATAAGGGTCACAGATGGACTAATGACTGCTGCTTTACTGGAGACCACCAACGCTGCCTGTCCGTGCCCATCTATTTATAGTGAGCTTTTTGCGTAGCTCCTGAAAGCATTCAGATCCTTGGGGAAATACATATAGCTGACGGAGTGTGGTCAGACTAATTAATCCTAACGGTAGTCAATGAGACCCGGGAGCTTAATTGCTGCAAATCACAGCACCTGATGAGGTTCAAGGAGCGCTTGATACTTAGGGACTTCCAATATTCTCTTGTCAAACAATTGCAAAGGTCTGGTGGTGACGGTTTTTGTTAATGAATTCAGCATTAAAAGTGGGGGGAAAAAAAAAAAAAAAAAAAAAGAGTGCTATAATTATCATTGTGATCATGTCGATTGCTCTGAAGGACCGCTGCCGGGCTGCCGTTGATGTGATGATCTTTCTCTCGCCACCCTTCAACCTGCTTTGCGCGAACATATGGCGGGTGGGGAACAACTGACCATAAACACACTGTTGAACAGATGTTAAGAGGAATGTATTAAGAATACAAATAGGGCACTGTCACTGGGGAGCTGCAGTATTTTTGATATAGAAGAAAAGAGATATTCAGCCACACAAAGCAATATGACCAGTGTGAGAAACAACACATCCTGTCCCCTTCTCATGATCAACAACCACCTTTCCAAAGAATGATCACGATGGTTCGAAGGTTATCCTGGAAACGCAGGGTGGGAGGCGGGATACACCTTGGATGATATGACAGCTTATTGCAGAATGACCATGCACACTCATTCACTGAAACATATAGACACTAAGGGCAATTCAGGCTCGCTATTCCGGCGCAGTGGGTTTGACCGGGTCCTGTTCTCCGGTGGGTCTGGGGTTTGAGTCCCGCTTGGGGTGGCTTGTGATGGACTGGCATCCTGTCCTGGGTGTGTCCCCTCCCCCTCCAGCCTTATGCCCTGTGCTGCCTGGTTAGGCTCCGGCTCCCTGCGACCCTGCATGGGACTATTGGTTTCAGATGATAATGATGTGTGTAATCCACTTGAAATGTCTCAGGAGTGTGGGAGGAAACCACAGCACCCTGAGCAAAACCATAGGAAGAACATGGAAATTCTGCATGAGTGAGGTGGATTTGAAACTATAATGTACAGGAATGAGTGTTTTATGTCTTTGTGCGCTTCTGGAGACTCGTCTCCATGTGCCCAGCTTATGGGATGTGGCCATTCCTGGTGACTGGGAGGTGAACGTAATCTGCTGTCTGAGTAGGAGAACCTCAGATGAGAGCTTTGTTTATCACCATCGGCAGTTATTGTTTTTAACAAAAGGACCCCCGTGGTTAAAGCGGCTCATTAGTCGGCGCAAGAAACAGAGAGCGATTACACCTGCCTTGGCACACCTCCATTCTCCGTAGTCCGATGAACAGCTTTGTGGCTGTGCTCTAATCACTTTTACACTCCAGCACACACACATATACGTGTGCACAAAGACACAAACACACACACACAGCAAGCGCCGACACATAAACGCTCATCTCAGATGCACACACGGACATATGCAAGTACACAGACAGGCACGCGTACACACACGTGCAGTGACACACACACACACACACACACAACGTGCACGAATCTGCACTTAAACATAGAGACACATGCACAGAATCACAATAATATAATACATACAGGTCACACGCACACAAAAGTGCACAGCTTTCATACACACACACACACACACACACACACACACACACACACACACATTTTCAGAACCGCTTGTCCCATACAGGGTCACGGGGAACCGGAGCCTACCCGGCAACACAGGGCGTCAGGCCGGAGGGGGAGGGGACACACCCAGGATAGGACACCAGTCCATCACAAGGCACCCCAAGCTGGGCTCGAACCCCAGACTCACCAGAGAGCAGGACTGTGGTCCAACCCACTGCGCCACCGCACCCCCAGCTTTCATACATTCATGCAGAAACACACAGACACAACGACACACACACAGAACTCGCGTAGCGCCGATTTGGCTCATTAAAGAAGGACATTTCATCTAAAGAGATCACTGGAAACGATCAGCGGTCTGGTTGGTCTCTTGTACTCGGAACAGCAGGGAGTGACATCTGAGAAGTATTTAACATCCTAAAAGGTGTAAATTATTAGTGTCAAACTTAACGCCAGCAGTTGCCATGCAACACTGCTTACTGACGGCCCGAGGTGGTGGCAGGGGCCTTTTGAATAGAGTAAACTCTAAATATCTACTGCCTCATAATGGGCTATTACCTGCATACTATTTAGTGGGAGAGTTACGCTGAACGCTTTCATTAGACTGTCTGGGGGTGCGCTGTCTTTCGCATGCGAATGGTATTCATTACGTCCATTACATCTTATCAATTAGACTTTGAAGAAAGGAATTCCTTGCTTGTAGCCTGCTGAGCCTCATAGCGAGTGAGTGCACTGCAGAGCATCTGGAGGAATTACTGGAGTGAACGGGCAGCACTTGCCTTCTAACGGCTCATCGGCACCTTACTGCGTGCTTTCTGCAGGCTACCATGGAAATCAGGTGAAGGGCATCTTCTGGCCCAACTCTAGTTTATGACTCTAAGAAAAATACTACAGTCCTTTTTCCTGTTGAAGTCTCATCGCTTAATACCTGCAATTTGTCTCGTTTAAAAAAAAAAAAAAAAAAAAAAAATGTTTTGAAACATTTGCCGACATAGCACTAGCAAATGGGCTTATTTGCATATTTATATGTTATTTGCATATTTATATGTTTGCTGACTTAGCAATAGCAAATACGCTTATATATATAAAATAATATTTACATTACAGTGGTAAAAACATTTTTCGCTCAAAGTGCAACTGGAATTGATATACATACTTTCCAATAGTGTGACTGAAAATAAATGTGTCAACTCATTTGAAGGACAGCAAGATGAGATAGTAGTTGATATGCTATTAGGCCAAAGAGCTGTTGATGTTTTCATGTTTTGACAAGATACATATTTATATAGTGACATCACTGTCCTAAAAGCTTCTTAAAACTGAGAACTGGCATGGGGTAGGATGACCCCAGATGGACAGCTCCTCAGTCTCTATCTTAAGCAAAATTTACAAAATGACATCCGGCTGCTGGAAATTAGGACGACGGTCAAGCCCAGTATTTAGAGCAGCTGGCCAGAAGAGGAGAGGGACACTTGTGGAAAACAGACAACTCTCATGGGACACAGGGAATCAACTATAGTCAAATAAGATGTATGATTCATAATTGTTATTGTCTTGGTCTTGCCCTTTTCAGTTTAGTTCTGGTTTTAGTTCTAAAAGAGGCTTCCTTCTTGGCCTATCATTTATCATTTTCAATAAAGGCCCTATTGTATTTGGAAACCCTGTCCAAAACCTTTATTATCCTATATGGCCACCTGAACTGGCCAGACTAAAGCAGTTTGAAAGTGGTACAAGAAAACAAAATATCTAAATACTTGTATCAATAAATGTTTTTCATTATGTCCTATTTACGTAAATCTATATTTAATTTTTTTTTCTGGTATTTAAAAACTTTTTAAAAACCTCTCATTTTTCATTATTTTAAGCTTTTTCTTTCTTTTTTTTTTTTAATCTATGGCTTTATTTACAAAAGCTTTGCTTCAATGGATTTCATCAGAAATTGTACAAATTTGATCTGACACAAATCTCAACCTCATGATATACACACACACACACACACACATTTTCAGAACCGCTTGTCCCTTACGGGGTCACGGGGAACCGGAGCCTACCCGGCAACACAGGGCGTAAGGCCGGAGGGGGAGGGGACACAGCCAGGACGGGACGCCAGTCCGTCACAAGGCACCCCCAGCGGGACTCGAACCCCAGACCCATGGGAAAGCAGGACTGTGGGCCAACCCACTGCGCCACCGCACCCCCGAGTCCTCATGATATACTGCATATAAAATTTGAAAGTGACATCAAACTGTGCTTATGCAACTTTCACACACGAACACCAGCTATTTCTTTCTGAAACGCATACTCAAAACTCTGATGTTTTCACACACAAGTGTGGGAAAATATTTGGCCTATGGCTGCATTTTAGGATGTGCTCATATGCTTACGTTTGGAATGAAATCTAAGCAAATTTTATAAATGAAGCCTCTGGAGTTTTCTAATCCCTGTGTCTGCTGTTTAGTAGGCCCTGTGTGAGCTACGGGGGTGTGGTGGTGCAGAGATTTGGCTGGATCCCACTCTCTGGCGGGTCGAGGGTTCGAGTCCTGCTTGGGGTGCCTTGTAGTTGACTTGCGCCCCGTCCTCGGTTTCCCCCCCCAGCCTTACACCCTGTTTTGCCAGGTTAGACTCCGGTTTGCCATGTGGTTTCAGACTGTGTGTGTGTGAGTGTGAGAGCTATTTACTAGTCCCAGTATGAGCTATTTACTAATTCCTGTGTGAGCTATTCACTAGTCTCTCATGGCAGAGCGGTCAGGGGTCTACATTGCAGCTGGGCAACATGCCAGGTGCTCAGCAGGCAAAGCTATCAATTATTAATCTTTCTCACCCTCTCTGCTTTAAGGTTTATCCCATCTCAAGGGACAGACCAATACACTGGAATAGAGCACCATTCCTAAGCATCACCAGCTTTGATCCGAATAATACTCCGCAGTACACAGGACTGATTAGACAAACGTATTTAGCAAAGGGAAGACTTAAAACACCGAAAAATTCACTTAGCAAAATATTTTACATCACGATGGACAGATAATCAATGGGGCCTAAAGCCTTTTATAATGATGACACTATGTGGACTGTGCTGGTCTTTGAAGAAGTGTACTTATACTTTGCTTCTGATCTAATGGTCATCATCAGTATAAATGTATTAATTTTTGTGAACAGTGTACACATTTGCTGAAAAAGTGAAATCGATGAAATTTCACTATCGGGAAAAGCAGACTGTTCCGGCCGATTGAAACAATTGTCAGGTACGAGGTACACCTGCTCTTGACTCCTATATAGAGCATAATGAAAATAACAAAGCTTGATTGTTTATGGACAGGCAGAGCCTATGAAATTACAGGCAGATGTTTTGTGGCTTGGCAGGTACACCAGCTGGCCAAAGGGCACATCTTGGGAGCGGGAAGTGGGCGGGGGGGGGGGGGTTGGTGGTACGTGCTCGTCCCTTAGAAAGCGAAGGAGTGACATTTCATAACACTCCCCCCTGTGTCTTCCTGGGCTGCCTTTCTATTTCACTTTCTCTGAAAGGACAGTCTTACCCCTCCACACTGCCGCCGCCGCCCCCCCCCCACTCTTATAGCAGTCGATCCAGGATGTGCCCTTGGTAACACTACCCTTTTGATAATATCATGGGGCTGCAGAGAGAAGAGTGTGTGTCTGTGTGCGGCTAAGAAAGGGAGAGTCTATGAAAGAAAGAAAGGGTTTAAAGTTAAGCATGAATAGCAAAGAGAAAATTAATTAAGGCTCCTTCCGCGTTCAGTATAAATGCAGATAATGCAATATTTAAGAATTTAACAGTTACAGTTCTCTATGTTGCGAGAAGAATGTGCCACATAATGGAACATCTTGCTCTTACAACTTCTGCAGTTTCATAATGTGACATGCAACAAGTTTGCTTGAAAGTGGTCACTTTAGCCTGACTGTTGGCGTATTTCAGGATCCGCGGAAAATATTGCTCAGTCATTGTTTACTCATTATCGTCGAATGGATCAGCGGCAAAAAAGACAGATCACGCTCCCCCGTCCGCAATATATACAACATTACACAGGTTGTGTAACACCGGGCAGGGGGGTGCGGTGGCGCAGCGGGTTCGATCGGGTCCTGCTCTCTGGGGGGTCTGGGGTTCGAGTCCTGCTTGGGGTGCCTTGCGATGGACTGGCATCACGTCCTGGGTGTGTCCCTTCCCCCTCCAGTCCTCCGCCCTGTGTTGCTGGGTTAGGCTCCTGCTCATAGCGCTTTCAGTCAATGTGTGTGTGTTACACTGGTGCTTTTTATCATACTGAGAACACTTACTTAAGTGTACTGTTTTCTTAAAATACTTATTTCACTATTATTAGACAGTAGATTAAAAATATTAACACTTGCACACTATCATTACCCACTTGTTTTCTGCAAGGATATGGCAGTCTGGAGAATGCCCCAAATACATGGGGCACTAATGCAGGCAGGATACACCCTGGATGGAACCCACTCCATCGCAGCGCAGCAACAAAGACACACATTCACTCACAAATACACAAAATACAGCAATTTAGTCACCAGCTGACCGGACACACTTACCTTTGGTTTGTTGCCGGAAACCAGAATATCTGGAAGAAGCCCATTTAAGAAGACAGAGAACATGCAAATCCCACAGACTGAACAGGGATAAAACCAATCACATGGCATAGCTACTATGAAGCGCTGGTGCTACCCACTGCTCCACCACATCATCAAAAGTTACTAATATTTAAATTTTTGTAACACCTGCAATAAGTCATTTGAGGTGTGCAGGCAAGCATCAGTATTTATAAATTATGTCCGTCATTACTTTTTACAGTCCTAAACAGCTTTTGGAATTACAATGTAAAAAGAGCAAGTCAGCAGAAACAAGAGCTGCGGAAACTCTTTTCAAACTAGAGGAAGTATGATAATTATGCAAGAGCAGAACTCCCTTTTCATCCATCCATGGCGGGTTTTCTACTGGGAGATCATCAAAGCTGGTGGACTGACAGGGTCTCCATTGTGAGGAAAGCTGGATTCCAGTTGCCACATCTGTTTATCCTCTTTCTCTGTGTGCGGGAGACAGACAATAGGCAGAGGGGCTCACGGAAAGACCCACGCTGGATTACTGGGAAGATCAACACTGTCTTACTAGAGGGGCTTACATGGCCTCGTTGAAGAAGTCCGCACCGGCACAACGAAGAGACCAATGCCGTTTTGCTGGCGAGATCAGTGCTGACCTGTCTGAGATGCCCACACTGAGCTCAGATTTTCTCAATGAAGAGGCCTGCTCTTGATCAGTAGAAACACACTGATTACAATGAATAGGTGTAAACTGGTTCAATGTATTGGCTCACATTGGCTCAGCGGACAGGTCCACATTGGCTCAAAGGAGCTCGCCGCAAGTGCTCAGTCTCCGTAGACGGTATCAACAAATCATGGAAACGCGCTCCTTGATTTTCATTAGGATCTGATATGTAAACCTGAGGACTGCTTACCCCTCTGAGTATGTTTTATGATGCTTCCCTTGCTCCACCTGTGTCTTCTTTTGACCAGGCCGTTACTCTGGGAGAAGGGGGGGCAGCAGGAATTGGTATGGACCATGCAGCCTTCTATCCAGATGGCGGACCACTTTTGCCACTGAAGTCTTTGATATAGGCCAAGTCCCAGTGTGCGTGTGTGTGTGTGTGTGTGTGTAAATGCATGAAAGAGAGAAAGCCAAGTCAGTACTCCAGAGAAGGCTTTGCATCCAACAGACCTGACACAGGTGCAGGTGGGGACCTTCTGTAAGCTCACAGATGTGACCAGATGAAACTCCTTTGCAACGCTGCATTTTCTTTTCAAACACCCCAAAGAAATGGGCTTTTTACAAGAGTCACACATCACTGAATAAGTGAGTGTCTGAGATTAGTATTACCACATGTACGGTGAGCACTTCAGACGGTAAGAGAACTAATGCTCAAGGACACGAAACTGCAACTCAAGGGTTCAAGTCACAGGTAGAGATCCTGAAGTGGTAACACTGATCAGTGCACTACATCGGTGCAGTAAAATATACACAGATAATAAATGCAGAACTGTGCATTTCTTTGCATTAAGGTCTTAACTACGCAAAGTGATAATAAATAGTAGTAGACACAATACTTATTTAATTCTGGATTTGCTTTTCTGACATGTTGCTTTTTAGCGCAGCACGGTGGTGTAGCATGTAACGCCAGTGCTCTCGATTCAAATCTGGTTCAGTTTCTCTGGAGTTTGCATGTTCTCCATGCGCTGGTGTGGGTTTCCTCCAGGTGCACCAGTTTCCTCCCTCAGTCCAAAAGCTTGTGTTTCAGGTCAGCTGGTGAATCTTAACTGCTCATAGTGTGTGTGTGTGTGTGTGGTTTCCCTGCGGTGGACAGGTTTCCTGTCCAGGGTGTACCCTACTTCACAACCTATACTCCTGAGATAGGCTTCCAGTTAGCCAAGTGGTTAACGAAAAAGGATGGATGGATATCACTCATCAGTCAAAAAAAAAGAAATCACTGTGTACAACCAGTAAGAAGGAAAGTTACCACAGCAGCATGTCCCATCTCAGTGCACAAATCTCTTTTATTAAACCTCCCCGCTCCTGCCCTCGGAGAAGTCGACAGCAGGATGAGCCCTACTATTCCTGTGTGGCGCACATACTCAGAGGGGCTGAGATGGAGAGCTGTGCTGTCACAGAGATGTGAACAACGGCAGAACGGATTGCACGCAGACACATAAAAGATGAGTTCCCAGCGGTGGCACCTTGGGACCTTCCTACACCTTTCTGGCCCGGGTCCCACGCTTACGTTATGGGCCGCATCGCTCGGAGGCCACGAATGGAACAGAAGGTGACAGGCCTGCTGCGAAAGACCGTCCCCCCCTTCATCTGATTGCATCTTATTTAAAGGCTGCGATCAACATGCACACTTGCGTGCTTCTGCAAATACGCGAGTTAAAAAATGAACTGCGTGAAGTGAGCAATCGTTGACATTTTACCAAAAGATATGGCTTTCGCCCGTCTGGGTTTTTTCAACCCCCGTGAGACATTACTGTGCAGCTGCCTCAGCCTGTTATGTAGATCTCCTGAATCATACTCATTTTCATTGTATAGTGAAAAATGCGCATGGGACAAGTGGCGGCGACAGCAGGGAAGCCGTCGTGTGCCGTAAGGTGGAGGGACCCTCCAGCTTCCTAAATGCACCCAACCTGCTCATAAGTCATCATCGGAGAGACACTTTGCTTAAACAGGAGGACAAACCTCCAGACACTCTGCAGAGCGCATCTCATCAATCTTTGCATTACCTTGCACTTCGAAGACATAAAGTTAATACAAAAGGCCACGTGACTTGTGAATCGTTAAAAACTGGGAAATTCATGCACTTTTTTGTTCTTGAAAATTGCATGACCCAAATATATAAATATATATTTATTTAAATGCTTTTTTCGCAGAATATTTCTTGCAGAATATTAAGCAATATAAATGCTCAGGAGTTTGTTTATTTATTTATTTAAGCCACAAAGTACTGCAGCCCAATTTGTTCCATCTGGGAACAAACCCAGTTTTGTATAGCCGAAACCATGCGAAATACACACTGAGCAACAATCCAACCGATGACCGAGAGGTCATTTTGGTTTCGGGTGAATTGCGAAACTCTGAATATTAATTCTTATTTAAAATATGCGATACCGTACAAAACAGAAAAAGAGAAGGAAATGCGCCCAGCAAAACAGAACATTTTCTTCAGTTCAGTAGACTGTCCTGCTTTTCAGAACAGGACGCCTTCTCGAAGCACCGCTGACCCACAACCACACATAGGGCCTGTTTTTCTAGCCCTTTGCACAACCTCGCACCACATTATGAATGCACAAGTATTTCTTTCACTCAAAGCCACTCACGGTTTTGCCCATTTCATAGAACTGTAATTGTCCTGAATCAATTCAACTCAAGATTTTTCCTCAAAGAAAAACCCAAAAGAGCACAGCATGGAACTCAAACCAACAACCTTCTGGTGAGACGTCTGCATCTATTTCACTACTTTCCCCAACAGCAGGAGGAAAATATACATCGCTGGTGTGCGACATCATCCCAGGGAGACGAGCAGGGGAGAAAAAACTCAGAAACAAATGGTAAGATTGCTCCTGGCCAGTCCTGGGCTGCAAGCCAAACAGATGAAGCTCATTAAAAGCTGACTGACTTTAGCAAGTTGGAAGATAATGGGAGCAGAAAGGCCCCCAGCGGCTGCAACCTGGCCAAAGGGAGGCGCCAGCAAGGGCGCCGGGACGGGACGACGCGACACGGGGGACAGCAGGTGAAAGCGATGGAACTGGTTACCTCTGCCTTTGTTCCCGCGGTAATGAGGGTATCGCACGGTTGGACACGGACGGTGGGGCTGATGGATCTGCCGCAAAACTCCTCAGTGCCGTGCGAGACAGAAGACTCACTCGCACGTGTGTAATCTCCAAAGGTAAAACCACTTAAAGAAATGCGCAGCGCGCGGTTTTTCGGCAGCGCAATACGAAAATGTAGACATGGAAATGGTTTTGCTTCGGAACAAATGTCTTTGTTGTGCAGCGAGTTTCCCTTGCAGTGTGTTTATTTGTCTCTCCAGATCTGGCGAGATAGGGAATGGAATTGGTGGTGGTTGGGGGAGGGGAGGTGGGGGGGGCGTTCACTGAAGCAGCAGCCCCTTGCAGCGTGACAGGTAGAGGCCCCCAGCTCAGGGGGTGGGTGAAGGTTAGGTTTGTCATTATGGCCAGATGATGGTCTCTTGCCCTTTGTTTCCCCCTCGCTATCGATCCTCACATTGATTCAGCACCAATTACTGAAAAGAGCATTCACTGCCCGCTCCCGGACAGACCTGCCCCGCCATCTCTGCATTATCATGTCTCCGTCCTTTATTGCAGACAGACTGGGCAACACTGTTGAATAACTGTAAATATGCATGTTAATAAACACAAAGAACGCAGCACTAATGACAATAAGCGTCATGACGGTTATAATGATGTGTTTATGCTGCTCTAATGATTGATAATGATTGCTATTGTCAGACCTGAGCTCCTGAGGCATCGTCGATCTGTTTCCTCGAAGTATTGTAGGTGGAAGCAGCTTTGGACGAACGCTCAATAATTAAACTGTAGGGGAAAAAAAAATAAAAAATCTACCAAAAAAATTGATGTAAATGTGTTGTAGAAGGATCGGGGAACAAAAAGACAAATGTACAATTACAGAAACTGTCATACATAAGGTCACTTTATATCGCACTATAATTATACAGTGCTGTAGCCCACCGTAAGAATTAGATACTAGTTATTTTCAGTTACAACTTTGAACATCTCAACAGCATTACTGTCGTTTTTCCGGCGAACGCAAGGATGAACGCGAGGTTTTGCATATACGGCAGAAATGCTCGCACTGTATGCGAGATACGTTAAGTAATTTGTGCAAATCGTGTAAATACGTGAGAAATCCACAGGTCTTTTTTGCTGTCATGTGGTGCACAAGATGGAACACATCCTGCTCGTCGTGTCTCTTAATTCCCCATTTTAGCCTTGAAAAAGCAACAGAGCCAGTTGTAAACACTTCTCAAATTGCTTCCCCGTCAGCAGCAAAGAGAAAGGGGAGACGCTCTTGCTCTTATCCACATGTCACATTCGCATCTGTTTGCTGGATGGCGCAGCTCTGTCACGCAGCGGGCAGCGGTGATGGGCTGCCCTCTTCTAATCAGGCCCTTCTGCACTGTTAGAGGGGAACAGGGGCTTAAGGCAATGCTTTAAAGAAAGAACACGGAACTCCGAATGAGATTCCTACCCTCTGCAGACATCCAAAAAAAAAAAAAAAAACCCACAGATACTGATCCTGCACGCTGGCACACACTTTTTATTTAGGATCAGTACCACATTAAAAATGACTGACACTGCTTACCATTCAGTTGCATGTATTTTTTCTAAATATGCAACAGGAGATCAGCATGTTTTCCTTGTTTATTTGTTTAAAGGATGCTAATTGCTTAAAGGATGCTCTTTATGCCCCTCATTGATTTGATTAAAGCCAAGAATAAACCTGCAATTATTCTAATGCATTTTAAATGCGTCGTGTGTTTTCTAGCATCTGTTTTGTTTATTTTTCCATTAAATATTGAAAATGTTTATTATACAGACACGTATATCCATATAACCCTGTTGTACTGCAATATTCAGGAGAAGAGCCATTCCAAATCTGATTTTAGAAAAATAATCCATAGTTAGGTCCTGAACAATATTTGTGACAAGTTTACATGAAACATGAGTCAGAACAACATAGAGGTGTTAATGTTACTTTTTACATTGTTTTAATGTTACTCTAACTGTAACGTTAGCGTTACTTAAACACACACGTCTTTCTACATTCATTCATTTAGCAGATGCATTTCTCCAAAGCGTGCTACAATATTTATCGATCAACATTAACTGACGTTTTCGTCAAAAACAACTTACAACGCAAGATGAACCCTCCCTACCCTCAAGCCTCCCTGCAGGCTTTCAACCAATTTAAAGAGCTGAGCAGTGCAACACACTCAGTCACTGAGACACACACACACACACACACACACACACACACACTACAGGCAATTAGGAGTCAATAGTTCACCGGAAATGTGCGTGCTCGGACTGTACGAAACCAATGAAGATGAGAGTCGACTGCCCAGACAACAAAGGATGTCTGATCTCACAGCAACACAAAGCGCAGCACGGACTGCAAGCCGTCTTTGACTGTGTCGCACCTTTGCTCTCTGCGCTGCAGGGTCCGAGTAATCAATATGATTCATTTCCCCTTTGAGAAGGGGGTAAACATACATCTTAGCTTTGCTGATCTTGTGCAGAGACGGATAGCACCCGCAGGAGCAGCAACACTTGCGCTGTTTACATTTCAAGGAATCCCAATTATCATTTTACATTCCAGAAAACGACACACGTCTTCGCTCGATGGTGAGTGTTTCAGGGTTGCACGCTATTTTAATGACTTACTATACAATCAGATGACATACAGCAAGGAGGCCATTAGTATGAAATGTAGACCTCATACCTGGGGCAGGAGGTAAAGGCTAAGCAGACAGATTTATAACATGGTTCCAGTCCCAAGAGGGGTGTTACCGCAATAACCTCAAGCCAAGTATATTTAACCTGAATGACTTCAACAAAAACATCCACCTCTACAAATGGGTGAAAGAGTCAAGTGGACATTACTTAAAGAAAGTCCTATTAACACAGAAAATGATAGAAGAATATTAACTGTTATACATTTATTAATATAATGTGGCGTGCAGCGCTGTAGGCTTGGATGGGACGAAGAAGGATGGGGAGGCAGCGTTCATGACGAACAATTTATTTAAACGCCAGCACGAAAGAAACGATGCTCTCGGCCCGAGGACCCCGTTTCCTCTAGGACCTGCGCTTACAAGCAGCTTTCCCAGCCTGCCTAGCACCCCCAAGCTCTCTCTAACACAATGACAGGCACAGCCACCCCATTATTTTCTCCGTAAGTGCCCCCAGTGGTTACAGACATTATTTACAGATTTCCCAGAATGCAACTATTTACACAAAAACCAGTAACGTGGGTCGTTACAATAATGCAGTTAATATAACAAAAATAATATTTATAGTATGATTCAGACAAACCACATGGGACAGCTGGAAGTGTAGCGGTCAGAGCTGCTGGACTGGGCCCCAAAGGTTACAGCTTTGAATCTCACTTCCGACTGTAGCGCCCTTGAGCAAGGTACTTATCTTAAATTGCCTGGCTGTATAAAAGGGTAAATAGCTGTAGGTAGATTAACATTGCAAGTCGCTTTGGAGAAACGTGTCAGTTACGCGAGTAAATGTAAAGAAGCTGCACTGCTTTTGCATTAAAAGATACCACTTTGGTTTGCGCCGAGCGCTGTGTCCAGCCCTACACGTAGGTCGCACGCCCTGCCGCCTGTAGTCCCTGTTCACAAATAAAAGGTTGCGGAGCTGCGTGTGTGAGGCTGCCGAGTTGCTGTTAACACCGCCCATGCCCCGAATGCCTGCTGAACCATAGCCGAGCCACATTTGTCAGCGCCGCAGAAAACCTCATGGGTTACAGGGCGAAGGAGCGCAATCCTCCCGTTCTGAGGTGCGGGCTGAAAAAAGGGTCGTGATCCCGGGCGTCGTCGGCGTCCGTTTACCACAAAACAACCTGACGTGAGATCTAAAACACCACCTTCCTCGAAACACTTCAACGGCTCTCCTCATCACCCTTTTCCAAGTCAAAGCAGTAGAACATCAATTTTAACCCCCAAAAGCCTTCAGATGCGTATGAAGGCACCGGAGTTCCGAATCGCCCAAAGAGGACCTCGAAACCTGCAACCGCGATCTATGCTGAATCTGTGCCGGGTCTAGAAATGGAGCTGAGGGAAGCTGAGGTGTGTACGTGCGCTGTTTAACAAACCTGAAGTGGACTCAGTTGTCACAGTGTGTCAGGCTTTACAGCTTCTTCCATGTGCCCAACATTTCATAACAACCGAAGCGCAGCCTGTGAACTAATGAGCTCCTCTACAACTTTATTATCATCACGGGCTTTTGTTTTTATGACTTCCTCAGACCCCCTCCCCTGACCGTGCCCCTCCTCTGTGCCCCCATGATGCGGAGACAAACTTCCCACATTTACATGCGAGCCGCGCGAACGGGGAAATCATCAGCTGGCATTTCCATCCTCGACGCAAATGCCATCGGAGTGCAGCGCGGCAACAGAAGTGTGTGTTATATCTTTTGCCAGTTGTCTGCCCAGATATTCATGCGCACGTGTGCACGCACACACACGCACACACACACACACACACACACACACACACACACACACACAGGCCCTAATGGAGAAAATGCGGCATCCAGGCCGCTCGCTCCACCTATGCCAACACCGAGGGAGTTTACCCATCTGTCCATTTGTTACTGTATTGATTGGAAGGGGAACTGGCCTTGTGGATTTTACGGGCTCACCTGGCTGTCCCTGTAGCTACGCACCGTTGACCTGCTGCGAGCTGGCACACCGAGGGCTGGGGGGGGGGCACGCACCGCGGTCAGTAGAGCGTACGGTAAGACCGGATAAACACCGGTGAGTAAGCAACCCAGGCACAGGGCTGGGAGATGGAGGGGAATCAGCGGGACGGCCACCATTTCTCTACCAATGAAGTCTGAGCCCGGCAGTGCTGCGGTGTCTCGAGGGAAGTCTTGTGGAGCGCTCCGCAGTCAAGGGCTACGCTCTGCCGCAGCCATGTCTGGGGGCTCCTCGCTAATAATTAAGCTCAGCATTTCTGAGTACTCTTTGATTGCCTTCCCCAGCTCCATGCCGAAGTGAAGTCAGGCAGTCAAGTACCGCTATCTATGCCGATCATCCGGCAGCAGCCCAATATGCATCCGGGTGTGCGTGTACGTCCACGTGTGTGTCTTTCTTTGAGTGTGCTGGTTTGGCGGGGCGTGCCACAGAGTACGAGAACGTGAATGCATATGTATGCAGAGTATGAATACCAGACTAGGCATAACATTGACTGTGCTTTTCTTCCCTATAATTATTTTGTTGTGTAGCCCATGCGTTTATCTAAAGCAACATACATTTTTATCTGGTGCATTGCTGAATATTGTCACAGCCACTGCTCGAGAAAAGAATACCCTGCTCTGTGGTATTATAACAGTATGCACTCATGGCCTCGAATATAAGTTCATGTCGATGTCACTGACACGTGTGTGACCTGCTGCCCTTTTGCAGAGAACTGGCTTATGAAGAGCCAAAAAATGTGAAAAACACAAAACAGAACATAATCATGATATCTATTAAATCCCCAATACCACTGACAGTGTTACTACCAGTCATTTTTGGACTAAGATAACTCTTTGTGCCTAGTCTCTGAAAAAATGCAGGCCCAGTCAAAGGCAGACATGTAAAAATATTTTATTGAGCTACTAGTCTGTTCTAAAACCTAGTCAGAGTGTTAGATATTTAGCCTCTTTATAGCCTACATTATACTGCTCCTCTTGTTATCAAACTCAGTTATGTTAAATGGTAGCAACAGCCTGCTATTAATGAGGCTGTAAAAGCACTGTCCCATATGAGACCCTTTCAGACAAAAACTGCCATTACGGTTTTGTTGCCATTAGAAAAACACATTATTCTGAATAAGCATGAAATGCTTCCAGCCAGAATAGTGCAATACACAGAAAATATGTACAGTACAATATACGGAAAATTTTGAACTATAGAAACACAATGAAAGAGCTCTTGTGGTTCAAATTTAGCATTCTTCATCATACAGAATAATATGACTCTACAAAACGAATCCTTGTAGTGTTTTTTTTTTAATGACACTTTAGTGCCAGTTCCAAAAAACAGTTCAGAGATTATGAACCGCAAATGAGAGATGAGTACAAGTTCAGACAAAAGGCCAGGCATTTCTGTAGAAATAGATGCACAGTTAGTCTATATTGTGCAGTTCCTTTCTCCACAGTGAAAGATGAATGTACAGTTTTAGTACTGAGAGGACATTTTAATATCTCCAATGGTGGTACTGCCAATGCTCAAAACCACAGACTAACTAAACTGGCTGTGCCCAAAAGCCGAAATTGGACACGTTTTAAGAGTTAGTGGGCTAGGATAATGACTCCAGTCTGCAATATAATATTTACAACTTCATCTGAATTCAGCGAAAGAATCTTGTGGACTGAATAAACACAAGAACCCCCCTGACATAGGGAGCATCTTCTTTTAAATCTCAACAAAGCATTCTTCATTCCTGTCCGTTTTGCAAAACCCGAGGTCGCATTTTTGCTTTTTTTTTCTTTTTTTTTTTTGTTTTTTTTTTTGCTTGCAGCCAAACACAGAATGTAAATGTATTCGTGGACAATTCCACCTACTCTTTCATGCCTCACAAAATTCACAGGAGATTCTGGATAAGAACAGTGCGGTAAACAAAAAAACGATGTTTACAACCGCGAAAAAAAATGACTTTGTTTACAGGAACGGAGAGGTCAGAGGCTCTGAGTGTTTCACATTTCTATTCCGCAGAACATAAAGAATATGGTTTAGGCCATCCAATTATTAAGCACATTACATGCCCAGCAATGCACCAGTCAACCCCCTTTAATCCCACCTGACAGGCCTCAGCCTCTATTAGAAGAGGCTTCTGCCCAAACCCAGGTAAAAAGCACCCGCTGCCCTTAGCACCGCGGTGCTCACCTCCTCTCCCTTGCAAATCCGCTCTGCGCCCTCGAGTGCCCGCGCAAGCTCTCGCGTCTCTCCGTCCCATGGTGACAGGTCCGAGGTGACGGCCGAGTCTGTTCCCGTGAACATTCGCACTCTTCACACTCACACAAGGGAATGCCCTGGCAGTGCTCCTGCCCGTCAGGAACACCATGTTAAAAAAGGATGACAAAGTGGAAAGGAGTAAGAGGTGCGTGTGTGTATGTGTGTAAGCGTGTGGTGGCTGCGCGCGTGGGGGCGTGCTAAAATATACTCCGCTGTCCCGCAAGAGCAAGTGCACAGCAGCAACTCATGCAGCGAATGACAAAGAGAAAACGTCTACGGAAGAGGGAACCAAGAGCGAAGAAAACATGGTACAGACTGGTTCTAAGGCGCTCTGCTGTGGAGATCAAAATAAACCAGGAGGTGCAAGGCAGGTTGATGTAAATCCAGCAGCAGACTGAAGTGAAACTGGTGTGGTCGTGAACAAACTTCTACTTAAACATTCATAAAGTGGAACAACAAAATACGCAGCAAAGAAATATTCCGGGGCACATGGGACTGGATGCTGTCTAGCCCGCAGCAAGTGCAATCTGGGAGCTGGAGCTGGCGGAAAAGCACGGGCGCAAGCGTAGCTCCAGTAAGCTTTTGGTCCAGCTCGTCTCTGTACGCAGAGAGCTGATTTCGATTCTCCAACAAATCGAGAGGACCGGGGCTGAACGAGAAGAGAGTTCTCTTATACTGATCCGCTGCAACATTTAAGGTAAAGACAGCTAATGCTGCATGGCATCTGGGGGACAAATCTAGAAAAGAAAAAAAAAAAAAAAGTTAACTGGAGATGCTAGTGATGACTGTACAAATGTGTATGAAAGAACAGCTGTGGTTCTGGTCATTCATACAAAGAGCGTTGAGAGTCATATGACTGAAATCCATGTTCATTCATTCATTTACTGATTATCAATAATTAACTGATCAATGCAGGGTCAAAATGATCCACAGGCTATGATGGAAATGCAGGGTGTGAGACAGGGTACATCCTGGACAGGATGCCAGTCCATCAATAGGCAATTACATCCACACTCATTCACTCTCAAATTCACATGCTATGGGCAATTGAGCACAACACTTCACCTGGAATACACATCCTTGGACTGTGGGAAGAAACTGGAAAACCTGGGTGAAACACATGAACACTGGGAAAACATTAGATAAAATGTTAATCTTTCAAAAAACCAAGTTCGAACAGTAATTGAACTTACTTGTCCGACCTGATGTAATGTATATTCCCTTACTATAATTTTGAGATTAGGAGCTCAGAAGGAAATATTGAAGTGTACCTGTTTATACTGAGAGTATTTACTCAGTACACAACAAGCATAAAAATTGTGAGTGAGGGAAGAAACCCATGCGAACGTGGTAACAACATGCAAGACTGAGCTGGAACTGAAACCCACACACCCACGCAGGAGCTGTAAGGCACCAATAATATCCATGTAACCATCAAGCTGCTCCTTTCATCACATTTATTCATTTAGATAACAGTTTCCTCCAAAGTGACTTAGAACGATTTACCCGTTCATACAACTGGGTCATTTTTACCGGAGTAATTCCAGGGTAAGTACCTTGCTCAAAGGTACTCCAGCAGCAGGTGGGATTTGAACTGCCGGCCTTCAAACCCGAGGGCGGCAGTTCCGACGACTATGGTGCCTGCTGTCCCACATTAATACCTTTTGTCATTTACTGTTGATTAAAACGTATTTAAGAAAATAGAATTTTGGCCTCCAGAGTGAATTAGAAACATCAAGTCTTGGTGTAAAATTACAGTAAATGAAACAGAAACATACGACCGGCAGAGGTCAAGGGAAGTCCTGTCAAAACACTTTAATACAGAAGCCCTTTGAGCAGAAAGTTCTGAGAACCACGATAATCTCAGGTTCAGGGCAGCGGTGACTCACTTGACCAGACTATCGCCTCCTATGGCAAGGTAAGAGTAAATGACGCAAGCGCTCATTCAAAGTTGGCTTCACATCCGTACAAAATTCAGCACGTTCCTTTCAGCAAATCGGCCACTGACTCATTCGCGTTACGCCGCGGCGTTCGCCAAAGGCTGGTGAGGTGTTTGTGCGAAGAGAGACAACTCGATTCCCAGGGAGCCACCAGACCGAGGGTCCGGAGGAGGGCAAAGACAGAGGAAGCCCACACTGACAGCAGGATGCATTGTGGGAAACGTTATTGACAGAAAGAGGCCAACAATGCATGTGGAGTACGCTACAGTAATGCTGATGAAGCCTCTGCTATGTAATGCTATCATCTTTTATTTTATTGGCGCAAAGATGGGAGTGAAGTGAAGAAGATGCCGTATATAGGGTTCTGAGGTCAGAAAGGAGGAAATGATCTCATCAGCAACGGACCAACAACATAACATGGCAATAACAAAAAAATGTTTTGTTCTGTCTTTTATGTCAAAAACTGCAACGTTTGACAGCGGGTCTGAATTCTAGCTTTGCTTATTGAACTGGCTTTGTAACTATTAATAATCTGCCATTCTGAAGGGAAACTGTATTGCGTACAACACAGCTTCATATTTCCAATATTGCCAGCTTTGATTTTCTATTCATTTCGTTGTTTTGGTTCCGAGGTTTTCATATTTTAACTCCGTCTGGACTGCAGACGCGCAAATTTTTTAATTAAATGGAAGGAAATCAATTGCATGCAGCTTTGCCACTTGCAACACTGAGGAACGCCACAGTACACCAGATTCCTGGACTTTGTGACGTATGCGCCTCTTACGGCAATAGCGAACACTTTGCTTGATACCAGACATTTCTGTGTCCAAACTTTGTTCGAAACAACTTAAATGAAGAGGGTCATTTTTAAAATAGAAAATCTATAACCTCGACATGGCCTGCCCTCAGTTGAGCTGAATTAACTGTTACTCTTTGTGTTCTAAAACACAGGCATTGCAGTCAAAGTGCAGAAAAAGCCCTTGGATATTTACGAAATGA
The DNA here is from genome assembly GCF_900964775.1 of Scleropages formosus. Classification (NCBI taxonomy): domain Eukaryota; kingdom Metazoa; phylum Chordata; class Actinopteri; order Osteoglossiformes; family Osteoglossidae; genus Scleropages; species Scleropages formosus. The sequence continues at coordinate 13,384,840 of NC_041827.1, forward strand.
ATGCACAGAAGTGTTGTGCAGTCATAAAGAGGAATGGCTATTGGTTAGCGCTGGTAACCCAATCAAACGGAGCTGCCTGCTGGCTGTGCGTGATGCATGAGACACAAATGCAAACTGCCGGTGCAATAATCACAGAGCGGCACCGCACTTCACATACGGCTAATATGACCTTAAATCTCCGTGATTCATCAATCCGACTCTCCTCCCCGTTGCGGAATCCCAATTGAATAAGCGTTTCGACAATCTCTGCAAAAATGAAACATTACGCTCTTGCTAGCCTTGCTAACCTTAAACGAGGCCCATTTATCACAAGAAAAAAGGCTTCGATTTGGGGGGGGGGGGGGGGTTAATCTGCTTTAATCTTGTGGGAGGGTGACAGGGAAGCTTTTACGCACAGCGTTCATGTGCAGACCTTCTCTCATCTCCTTGGCTAATTACTCAGGAGAACGGCACCAACGCGGGGACTTTAGGGTTGCCAATAATGTCTTATTTCCATTTCCCATGTTTCAGGGAAAAACACCTTTTTGGGAGATGCCTGCTACAAAGGAAACTGCCATTACTGCAAAACTTTTCAAGACAATTTAAAACGTCAAATCTTTCTTGTTAAATCACAACCCAAATCTCTTTTTGATGATCGTATAGTACATAGACTCAGTACTCTTACTCTTAGCAAGGAAAAGTATTTTAATATTATGTCTACACCCGGGGGGTGTGGTGGCGCAGTGGGATGGACCGGGTCCTGCTCTCCGGTGGGTCTGGGGTTCAAGTCCCGCTTGGAGTGCCTTGCAACAGACTGGTGTTGTGTCTTGGGTGTGCTCCTGCTCCCTCCACCTCCAACCCCATGCCCTGTGTTGCCAGGTTAGGCTCTGGCTCCCCGCTACCCCGTATGGGACAAGTGGTTCAGACAGTGTGTGTGTGTGTCTACACCTGAAGTTCCTTCTGCAAATATTTGGATGAGCAAACTGTTTAACTTCCGCTCGCTAGAAAAATTTAAATTTGATCTCCATGACAATTCAGAAGAATTTCGGAATGTCTGGACCCCACCTTATGGAACTCATTAGATAGAGTTATGTGATCACACCTGTGAAATATTTCCACCTTTTGACCTTCAACCCTTGCTTTACATCTGTGGATATATTTTCAATTTCTCACTGAACTGTTTCTGACCCTGCGTTGCTGTGACCCAGCGCTTTCTATAAAACTAATAAAAAAGAAAGAGAAAATTTTTAATCTAAATGATTGTGATTCTTTTCAGCTCCGTTTCAGCCTTTTTCCTAAGTCCAGTCAGCAAGTTAAATAAAGCTGAAAAGAAACTATGTGGAAGCCAAGAAGCTTTTTGCACGTCCAGAACCTGGATGAGTTCGGTGAGGGCAGAGTCAGTCTGGCGCGATTCGTCCAGCAGCACAAAGCCGACGGGACACCTCCCAGTACCCCGAGGCTGGGGAGATGGCGGGGGGAGTCAAAGTCACCAGCTACTCAGCAGGGACTGTCCAACCGCAGTAGATGCGCTACTGCTACTCCTGAGGCCTGCTTTGCCCTCGCAAGTGAGGCTGGATGTCAGTCACGGTCTGACAGCTGTTGAGAGCCCCCTCCCGCAGGATGGCACCCAACCACCGCTCCTTCTCACTGATCTAGATAATGGACATTGATGCTTTCAGAACCCCCTACAGCACCGGATGCTGCAGCCAGCTGCTCTCCCATCTACGCTGAGCACAAGCACAGGAGCACCGCTCCTCAGAAGCAGGTTACAAAAACAATACACTGGAACACACTCCTTGGCCATTTCTTGACCTTCCCACAGCACATAAATTAATCCTGACTTTGTAGCAAAGGCCAGGAGATTTACAGAGAACCATATCCTTATGTTTTAAAGATAAAGAGGGATCAAAAGACAGAAGATCAACAGGATGCGGATGATGTGCACAGCCAGGACGGGCTGCACGGAAAAAGAAGCTCGCTGTCACAGCAGGGCAGCCCTGCCTTGAATTGCGGTTGATGTGGAACGCCTTGCCTTGACCCGTAGGTGTACGCTGCGTCTCCACGGCCTCCTGTCTACCACACGCACTGATTTTGTCAGAATGATGCATGCAAATGCAACAAAATCCCTGTGGAAACAAGTCCAGGCAAGAAGTGACCCAGAGGTTTGTTGTTGCTGGACCTCCTACTGATAGTGGCTCTTCATGTTCCCAGTAAACTTGCCAAGTTGACATTCTAGAATGGTCCATAAGAGCACTCAAACAGTGCCTACTATAGTGACAGAGTACTACACTACACACTGCAAGGGACAAATATACACTATAATGCTATGTAAAGAGTACACTACAATGCTGCACACTACAGAAAACACTTATACACTGTTATACAACGCAGAGTGAACAGTTCATCCAGTATAACGTTATACATCATAGCGAACACTGTAACACTACAACGACAAACTCTATCGACAACAGGGAGGTAGCATAGTGGTTATATCTGCACCTAGCGCCCCTGAACTCAAATTACCCAGGTTTGAATACCACCTCCAACCGTAGCACCCTTTAGTGATGGACTTACTTCAAAAACACTCCAGAGAAAATTGCCTTATTAAGGAATGGGTAAATTACTGTACGTTGGCAAGGGAACAAAGCATCAGCTAAGTAAATAAAATGTACACAGTTACAATATGTATTTTAGTGAATACTTTGAAACTGTAGATCATTGTAATGAGTGTGTTTCTGCTTCTGAGTGAGACAATTTTAGTGGACCTGTTAATTGAAAAACACCCCAGCAAGAAGACAAAGAAAATGCTCTTTTAGTCCAAATTATGGTCTTTTCCCCCGCTTTTGTCAACAACATTGTGCAGCCCACAGAGATGTGAATGCAAGTGTTTATAATGTTTATGTGTACAGCAGACAGCCTTATGCAGGGTGACTTGCTGAACATCCCAATTTCACACTGATGTCATGCTGGAGAAGTGTCTGCGGCTGGCTGGGCTGGTGCGCTCTGACACTGCCAAATTCAATTTACTGGGGAAATAATACCAAAAAGCTGGTAGGGCAACATGCCCATTTTTAGCGTAAGCTTGCTGTTACCTTTACCCATGATGATCTTCTTACATTTGTAGGATAATGCCTCATGTGAGCGAAAACAAGTAATGCACTTTGAGATGTACAAAGGAACCTATGGACATTATTGTGATGCTTACTTTATGCTTGCCACCAAAAAAACTTTCAATGTCCAGCCCACAGCTGGGTAATTTACTGAAGCAATTAATCAAAACAGCAAGTTGCTCAAGGGTATTATAGCACCAGGGTGGAGTGGGTCTTGAACCGATGGTTTGCAGAATTGAAAAGTATTCTACACATTTGCTAACACTGGAGAGGATGGAATCTTTGTAAGATGACCGAAGCAACATTATTTACCAATAAATATTTTTCAATACAGAAAGTTCAGTTGCACTCTCAATAGCATTATTTATTTACCAAGACAATAGTATGCCATTATTTTCAGGGTACAAAACCAAAAATGTCATACTCTTCCAGAATTCAAAGACAAATGTAGGCTGTAGGCCTTATAGAATTAACAATGTATCATCAAAATCACTATCAGTTGTTAGTTTCATCCGCTGAAAAAGGTTAAAATAAAATCAAGCATAATGGCTTTAGTGTCACTTGTGCCTTGCCCTCCAATTCATCTCCTCACAATTCCCAAGAGGTTTTGACAAAAAGTACTTTTTTAAGGGTTAAAGATGAATTAAAGCTACTGCAGGTGCAGAATTTAAATTATGCCCATCCTCTGGCAGTTTTTCTAAGACCAAAGCAATTTCAAGGTCTTTCAACACAAAGGTAATTCTTATGTAATTTAAAAGTACAATGTAACCGCTTTCAAATTGTTGGGCAGAATTTTGTATTGTTTCATTTAAAAAAGTAAGAAATATAATTCATGGTAATGATAAACATTGTACATTTTACATAAATCTGATTTTATACTATAAAGTATTTCAGCACAGTGGTGCATTTACTGAATCAGGTAAAGTGGACCATGTTTAAGGATAGAATGGTAATGTTAAGAGTTTTTAGCCTTCAAGCTTGAGGCTGATCCCAATACACTACTGTGAACAGACATAATATCCCAACCTGAGACGAACCTGAAGAGGCAAGTAGGTCATCAGTTGGGGGAAAGACTGTAAAAGCCTAAAGAGGACATCTCATGATGTCCAGGGTGCAGACTGGTCTCGGTAGGAAAAGGCTAACGCAAGGTTCCTCCAGCTGAAATGTCAGTACAATACAGACTTTTAATATGTCAAGATATTGATCACTTTTGATTAATGGTAAACTCCTTTACTTGGGTGGCATATGTAATTTCAGCTGATGACATCGGAAAAAAAAATAAAAAACTTGAATTCATTTTGAATTAAATTTAATTTCACTGATGGAAAAGAGTGCTGAGAGCCATGCCTAAAGTTTCTGTGAACCTTCAGAAAAACCATGTTTCACTGACAAGAATGTAATCATAACTGCAGGGGAAAAATATGTTTACGTAGGTGTTTTATAAATTACTGTTCATGTCAACTAACTGTACAAGGAGGCAGACCTTTGAAGTCCTAACTTTTAAGCTTTCAGGCATAACAGTAGGACACAGAGGTTACGGTTTCGGTATTTTTGATGAAATACCTTTACCTTTAAATTTTTACCACATTGTTGAAGGGTACCTTATTATGCAGACATACCCTGAGACACAATTATTTGGGTTATGAGAATTTAACTTGAAGTTGTAGTTAATACCCCACATTGACCTACAGGAATCTCTCTGCCTTTAAAAGGACAGAATTTGGATTTTTTATGCCTCCTGACAACTGAGCACCGTCAGATCACCCCCACCATGTACTGTTTTTCTCAGTTATAGCTTGGATAGTGCTGCAGTGAGTTCTCAACCTCCATTGCCCCTTGTTTGTGGGTTTCATCTCTTACAGTCTCAGTAACTGCGGCCGCTGTTTGGACAACCCAAAAGATGCCAACTTTTTGAGTGTGAATTCGTTTGCATTGTTTTCATCGAGCGGAGGGCACGGTGGCGCAGTGGGTTGGACCGGGTCCTGCTCTCCAGTGGGTCTGGGGTTCGAGTCCCACTTGGGGTGCCTTGCGACGGACTGGCGTCCCGTCCTGGGTGTGTCCCCTCCCCTTACGCCCTGTGTTGCCGGGTTAGGCTCCGGCTCCCTGGGACCCCGTATAGGACAAGCGGTTCAGGAAATGTGTGTGTGTGTTTTCATTGATTTCTTTAGTGCTGATAGTTTTTTTGCACTAAAGGTTGAATTACTATATAAAAATCGAGTCACATGTATATGAATGTTTTGTTTATGAGTGTTTGTAAAATGCATGCTATGTAATAATTTGAAAGGGCAGAAGGAGTCCAGGTACAGAGTAATTAATGATGGGAAATTACCTTGTTATGTTGTGTTATGATATTAACATCAACAACTATTAAGTATTGAATTAACTGTGTCCACTTTAATAGAACTAGATATTTTAGCATAATGGGTGGCAATTCTGGGCCTCAGGAAAACATTAAAATAATGGTAAAAAATACATTTCATTGATAACAATTCACTTCACGAAGGGTTTCCCAAAAAGAAAATTGTAAAGCGGGGGGAGACTGTGCACAACCAAACTGGAACAATATCTGCTCCGCAGTCACATTGGTTCAGCATCAGTAAATATCGTAGATGTAATTGTCGCCCGTCATGTGATTCAGATGACCCTCTATTACAGCGTTGGTGAGGCGATGTCCCTGGGCACGGGTTGTTTATGTACAGCATCCTTCTCTTCATAGCAGTTTTTCGGTCCCCTTTCTAATTCCCCCTCCTTGCCGGTGCCTGAGTGACGGAGACGGGATGCGGGAGCCAAGGTTAGCGGCTCTTATCTCCTTAACACAGCTGTGACGGCACCCACGTCCCCTCCTTTCCTCACTGTGCCTCCATCAAACATCCACCCACTGTAGGCCCCTAAACAAGTCCTGCGAAATAGGGGCTACTCTTCTTCTCTTTCTGCCTGCTCTCTTCCTGTAGCTGATAAGCTGCAGAAGATTAGTGACCAAAGGAAAAAGCGCTCTCCAGCCATCTATTCTCTTCCCCACCCCTACAAACAGTCCCTTGCGATGTGTTTTCCTAAACATCAAATGCTTGGTGAGTAAGTGACCCAACTGCTAGCTGGTTTAGCCGACATTTTTATTTGCTTTCGCAAATCGCCAGTAAAGCCCTGCTAACGGGAGAGCTTTTGAACAGCCACTACTCTGTATTCAGTTGCATCCCACACGCTCATCATCAAATCTCTCTCAGTGGCACGTGGTAAAACACCACTGTACTTATTGTCGTCAAGCACAGTAACCACTGTTCGTTGCTCATCAAGGAAATTTATAACTGTACTACTAAGATGTGCATAATACAGACATATGTGGTGCATATTACACAATTTGTTACTTAGTTGATGCTTTTCTCTAAAGCACTTACAATTAACATTGTATGCTGAGCTTGGGTGCAAAGTTGAATACTAGTTAGAATGGTTTCCATACTAAGCTGCTTAAAATTGATCATTTTTACAACTGAGAAATTTTTACCGGAGCAATTCGGGGTAAGTACCTTGATCCAGGCTACTACAGCAGAAGGTTGGACTGAAATCTTGGATTTCTCAAGGCAATGGCTCTAACTGCTACTGTATGCCACCTGCTGTCTTCAGAATTCTAGCATCGTCTTTTTCCAAAGTATCAAATATGACCCCCTTCTTCTTTCTGAGTCACAAGGAATCGGGGGAACTTAAGGGTATCTTGATTATATGCGGTCTGTCTTTTCTGTCCTGTTCCTTCATTCAACCTGGTTGCCCAGCCACGATCACAGTGGACAAAGGGGGGTGGGGGAGAGTTCTTCAAGTTCATGCCGCTACTTTCTCACACTCATACAATTTGGTGCATGTCTCCAGGGACAGGTGGCCGAGGTATAATGGAATTTCCCTGTCACCATTCCTGACATGGTGATGCACAGCTTCCATTCCCCAGGCTGTGCTGCGGTGAAGATACACAGCCACACCGGCATAAGTGCTGGGATTGCGCCTGCAGGGCTCAGACGCGAGGACCTCAAAGACTGGCCCACATAGCAGATCAGATGGAAAACACAAACCCAGAATTACACATACAGTGCAGACATGCTCAGGGTGGGAAACCTGACATGAACACAAGCATATTGTGGGGAAAAAACAGCCTTCTTCCATAGACTAGGAATTTGCTATTATTGATTTAGCTGATGTTTTTCTCCAAAGCAACTCACAATGCTAGGTTTGCATACTGAGCTACGTACAGTAAGGTTTATACATCAGTATTATTTTCTGCTCAAGTAATGAGGGAGATAGATATACCTTAATCAAAAGTACAACAATAGGGTGTGGGATTCAAACCTGGGTGTTTTTATTGCAAGTGGACAGCTCCAATCACTGCACTACAAGAATTTAAAAAAAATATCCAAATTATGTTATTTTTAGTGATTACATGTTTATTCAGTACAATACCAGGCTCACACATGTTCAAGTATTTCACCTGGCTACCCGGTTACCTGGCAAATCCATCGTTGCAATTCTACCTGATTCGCCGAAAAGCTGGATCACTAGAGAGAGGGATGTAAACCTCAGATTCCCAGGGCCACAGAAAAAACTGAAGTTTGAACAGAACATAACCCCTACAGGTCTATTGATTACACTCTTGTGCCATTTAAGGAGGCTGCTGGAATAAGCCAGAGTGCTTCAATCCCACCTAAAAGTCTCTTATTCAGAAAAATTAATTCCCCACTGTAGTCACCTCCATCAGTCCTGTTGAGACTTGATTGTGTATGATAGCAACAGCAAAGCTGGGATTACTGGACAATACTTCATCAAATGCAAGAGCTACTTGTGAGTAGCAAGGGTACCCTGTATTACCAAAAAGCACTGGACACACTTTTACTGAGCACAAAAGGCTCAAAATGTATTTAGAAATGTTAGGTCAGGCACAAAACAGATTTGCTCTCAGAACCCTTTCTTCTTAAGGTCATTTTAATTGAACTGTGTTTATTTTTAAACAGCGCACTTCCCAACATGAGTGGCCAGAGACTGGAGCAACAGACAGACGCTGACATTTACACTCAGCAAAAAAAAAAATCTGTATTAGGAAGAGCATTATAACCAGTTTTAAAGGAATTAACATCATGGAAATTCAAAGAGAGTGTGAAAAATCCAGATGGCAAACTACCATTGCATGTATCTGCATTTTCCAAGTTTATTGATTATGTCTCTATGTTGTAGTGACCCCGTTCTGTTCTGATGCTGATAAAAAAAGAAAAAACCAGATGGCAGTGGTGCACAGAAAGGTGGATCCAGGAAGGAAAAAGGCCAGCTGGCTGCCCACCATCACAAGGGTGCTGACTTTATACAATGATAAAGAAACATGTAGGTGTTGTAAGGGGAGAATGAGGCAGTGGGTGGACTGTGGCCCGCTCCACAGCCAGAGCTGCCAGTCGCGGTACAGGGGTCAGTCAGGGCAGCACTCAACTTGCTGTGAAAGGGATGCCTGCAAGGGCCACAGATATTAGTACAGGATAGCATTGGGCATCTGTGGAAGATGGACAAAGAGGCAAAGAATGTGTACTGCAGTTTTAGCAAAAACCACAAACTTTGTATTTAAACATGCTGTAGTTTGCCTACATTTAAAGAAAGAAGAAAATGAGAAATAATTGCATGATAAAGGCATTTAGCAGAATACCAGTATCTGGCTGCTAGTCCCCCAGGGGAAAAATAGAGATTAAATAAACCATATTTTACTATCCGGATTAGCTTTTGCTTCCTGCAGATTTAAATGACTACCTTATTCAGCAAGAGTAATGGTGTAATGCTTAACAACCATACGCTATTTGAAAAGCCAAAACTAAGAAGTTAAATGGGCTTAGTCTAGACAGTAAGTTAAAAGAGATGGCTCACTGCCTGGCTAGAGATTAAACCTCTTGCAGATAACCTACTAAAACCAGGAATTTAATAGACCTGGTCAAATTCAAGAGGGACCCAACTCAGGAGTCCATTGTAAGGCCACCCAGGTGAGCAATGGCAGCCATTCATACAAGGAAGAGAGCAGCTGAGCCACCGAATCCCCCTTTCCCTTTTCACTCTTTCTTTTCTCACACAAACGCACACCTAATTCTCATTCTAACAGGGGAGATGTGCGATGTACATCATCATCATCAAAGAAATCCTGATCTCTCTCTTCTGTCGCCTGTAGGCAGAGATGGTAATTTAACTGGGACAGAGAAAGTGACTAAGTCTCTACCTCATGAATATGATTACATGAATACAAGCACCCTGTTCCCCTTTAGAAGTACCTTTCAATATCTTAAAAAGCAATAACAAGAGATCCCTGCCTTTCCTTCAGTTCAAAATTGAATGTACATCAACTAGCACCAGGGGCAATAAGAACAAAAAATAAAAAAAGTTAGTGAAGCATTTTTTTATATATATAAATAGTACAAATAGAAAAAAATATATAAGAAGAAGGTAACCAGACATGACTGCTTTTGATATTGCACACATCTTGATTCTTCACTGATGTCAGTTGTACTAAGTATTTTGAAAGCTCTGTGTTTGAAACTGCTGCTGGTTCTTCATCAATAATCACCTAGTGCCATAATGAGGAAGGAATGGTGCTGTCAGTCATTGGCTGCTTTTGCTGCTGGCTGCCAGGTCTTGTATTTGTGTTTATCCTTCTCATTGCCTTTCCATAGCCTTCTATTTTCCCCAAAGGGGTGCATCACAAGCCATTTTCAGGGCTTCGTTCATAAAATGCACTTCAGTCATATTTGTGATTGAGGTGACTTGCGCGAGGATGTGCCTATGGAAACCTGTACGTGACTGTGTCTGCATGTTTCATGCAGTTCTGAGCCGAACTAAAGAGCACATGGACGTCACAGTGGTCGACAGAACATACAGGTGGCAAGGTTGTGCTGTGCCAGAGGGACTATGCTGTTTGGGCACAAGTTCGAATCCAGCTCAGATGACAGTACATAGGGAATGTCACACAAGCAGTCCGCTACATGGAGGAAAGACAGCAGCCAAAAAAAAAAAATAAGGAAACAATTTTCAGTGCATAAAAAATATTCATAAACGTCTTGCAAATATGGAGATGAAGTAGCGAGGCAGCGCTCATTAAGATGTTGTTGAATTATTAACAAGTCATATAAAAGAACAATGGTTATTTGATATCCTTGCCAAGGTTAAACCTGACTTTCTCAATTATAATACCTCCAATCATTTATCTATTGTATCTCATTACCGTCCCAACACATGTATCATGGCTCTTACAGCTAACGCCCTATAGTTAGTTGCTTAGCAAAGATTTAGAGTATCCACAGCTCATTATATATTTTTACTGCAGCAATTCAGGTTAAGCATCATTCTTACTCTAGGATGCTGTCGAAGGGCCCGTTTGGGGGACCGGCTGGTTTTGTGTGCTAGATGTCCAGGCAATTAACCACTACATTACCAAGAGTATGTAGCAACGGGCAGCAAACTAATGAGAAGAGTGCTTTTTAGTTTCCCTCCTTGTTTCAGGAAAGTCCCCCATTATCAAACAGAACCCTGTTCAACTCATCTCTCTCTTTGCTTCTGCACGGTTAGCTTTTATCCAGAAAGACAAGCACAGCCTATAATTTCACACCATAAAACAGTCAGTCAAAAAGTACCCCTCCCTCAAGGTTTTAAGCTCAGTTCTCTTTTGAGCCTCACCGCTCTTCTCATTGTTAGTTAACAGCTACACTAGTGAAAAACAAGATTTTTAAAAATGAAAAATAATGCAGTATTGGTGGAAGCTTTACCAAAAAACAGCAAGTAAACTAAACTTGAGTTCATTACATTGGAAATTAATATCTTTTAAATAAAACATTTAAAAAAACATATAGCGTACTCTAATGCTTAGATGTGTTTATAACACATAACAGAAGATAAAAAAATAACTATTTAGAAATGAAACACAACAGCTCAGTGTTGACAGCACCCCGCATGTCTCGATAGCATCTGCTAAGCAGAAAAAGTCATCCTGCAAATTGGAACCTTAAATCACAGCCATCATACACCATAAGCCTCATTAACTTCATGAAAAAAAAGTGGAGTGGCAACATCATAGGCCTGATGATGAAAAAAGAAAATGGAGAGCTTTGAGCCAGTTAAATGGGCTGTAGTGTATGGAGAGTAAACACATTATGCACAACACTCACTTTCAAAGTAAGTGATTGAATTAAGCAAAAAAGAAGGGGAAAAAACTGCACCATAAAAAAGTACGCAAATGAAAACAACGTCACTGCTAATGCATCCCAATGTGGTCTACATGCTTTTATATTTAAATGATCTGCAATTATCTCTTTGCAAACGGAAGATGTTGACTGTACACTGACATAAAGAACCTGCATAGGCCATTTGTGGTTCAGTGATTTGGCTTTTGCTATTCATCTACTGAAATAAAAAACACTCATAATGACATGAATAAATTATTTCAAAAAAACAGCTATAAATCAACACCACACATAGCATCCAGTTTCAAAGACTCCTGTACTTTTTTGACAAGATTTTTTGACGAAAAATGTGTATTTTGTAAATATATGAGACACTCTATACAGTTTACAAGGCATAAAATTTACTTAATTTTTTTCCCCCCGAAGAATAGGGCTACATTTTAGCAAGGGTGAGAGGTCTGCAAAAAATTTTTCACCAGCACACTAAAAAGTTTGCGTATTGTACTAAACCATACAGAACATAGTTCCTAGAGGTATTTGTTATAGCCCCTCTGACTACAAGACTTCGGGCCTCCGAGGAAGGACACCGCAAAAGTATTAATATTAAATGTAATGTTATGACTTGTATTTCTGAAGGACACGGTACAGTGGTTAGAAGGGAAAGGAAAATATTTATTGAGCCATGACTACGCTGCAAAGAATTTCCCATCTGACTTACACTAAGTTTTCAAAGTGAAACACAATGCTTTGGGGTCAGCTTTTTCAGCTGTAAATTTGTAATGGCTCCCAATAGCATCAACAGTCCCTTATCTGCCAAAAAATTTTAACAGAAAGGGTGATTTTTTTTCTTTTTTTTTTGTATTAACTGGTGGCAACGGCAAAATCTGTTTATGTAATTGACTTTTTGAAGCAATGAAATTAGCTCATGCTGTAGTGTGTACATGTATATGTATACTGTATGTGTCTGTATGAGGATAAGCCAGAAAGTATCCTCAATAATCTCTGTTAAAATAAAAGTATATTATCGTCTATACTTTTTCCACATACTTTTGTTTTGTGTGTATTATTTATAATTACCCATCATTTATATGATGCGGGGGGCATGGTGGTGCAGCGGGTTTGGCCGGAGCCTGCTATATGGCGGGTGCAGGGTTCGAGCCCTGCCTGGGGTGCTTTGCGATGGACTGGTGTCCCGTCCAGGGTGTATCCCCTCCCTCTTCAGCCTTACGCCCTGTGTTGCTGGGTTAGGTTCCGGCTGGCTGCGACGCCGCTTGGGACAAGCGGCTTCAACAAATTTGAGTGTGTGTATTTAATAATAAATATTATTAAATATGAAATACATAATATTTGGCCTCTACCTGAAAATGAGCGCATTAGTCACCAAGACATGAGACACAGGAAGAGGGAGAGGAAGATATGCCAACATCATTACATTACCATTACATTACAGTACATTGATGGTGGATGAACCGGGGTGCCCCTGCCCCCATCCAACCCCATAAACTCATATTGCTGAAGACAGTAGTTCTGAGTTCCCTCATGAAATTTCAGGCCGCCAAATGTTTTACCGAACTGTGCTGTTGCTCTTCATATGCCAAGTATCGTCCCGTTTCGGGTTTTGTTGGAATTCTCTTATGCTGCTTAAGTAGCTGCAGGAGTGCTGCCCAGTGACTGACGTTCATACTGTTTGCTCATACAAAGGCTCTGAATTGCGAGTAATACCCATTTGTGTGGGTATGGAGGAGCACGGGTTCCAGCATCCAGCCCTGCGGGACACCATGCCTTTCATCACGCCGCTCATATCAGTCCTCTCTTTATCGCAGCGCCGAAGCCCATTCCACAATCCCGCTGCCGAGGATACCTTTAATTGTTGCTTCCTGCTGGTCTCAACTTGATATTGTTTCTCTGGTGCGGTTCTTTATCAGAGGTCTTTTAGAAAGCTCCATTCTGTTGTCATTAAAGAGTGATTTTTAGAGTAAGTACTTTTAATGGTGTAAATTAAGGGTTGTTCCATTTCTAAGTGATTTTTCAGTTGCAGTAATGAAAAATAATGACAGGGAGATTTAATTTATGACTGACCTCTTAGAGATGATGCCTTTTCATTTTTTTTTTTTTTATTTTTTAATATATGCTTTAAACAGATGACTCCCCTTTCCCCCTAAGTATGAAATGTAAAGGGCTCATTATGAAGAAGTGTGGCTCCAAATGCGCAGGTGGACTTACAAAGGAGGACAACATGCTGAGGAAACGTGTTTGAAAAAGCTTCTAGTCTTACATGTAATGCAGGATCATCGACAGAGAGAAGCTTCTTGGTGGATTCTCCAAGGTGGCTGGGGTCACTAATGGAGAGGTCATCCCATTTGGCTAGTTTAACTTTTCTCTGGGCTTTTGCCGATTGCAATGTCTGAGTCTGTCTTTTTAATTAAATATTGAAGAAGTGTCACTAGAAAGTAATTTAGGGCTTCTGGTTCTCCTGGGATTTAATGCTTTAGCAATGTGGGTACTTTAATTTTGCCTTAATTGTTCTTTCAGTATAATCTACCAGTCATTTTGTCAAATGCGGAAAACTAATTTGTCTTTGAATAGAGCCATGTCAGATGAAAAGGTAAATTTTATGTAAATGTTATAGAAATGAAGAACTATACCACATGTGCATTATATTTAGGATAACGCTGTCCTGTAATATGTGGATCCCCATACAATATTTCTAAATTTTAGGTAAGATATCCAGATAATGTTGTCCAGGTATGTATATTGTGCATTTTCAATGTTTCTTCTTAATGTAATTCTAGAAGCTGAAAGGTGAGGTAGGATCAAAAAGCATATGAAGCAAGAGAATGTCAGAAAAACCAGTTTGGAGACCTGCGTTAATTTTATAATTGCATGAAATGATTGGGAGAAATTAGCTCAGCGAGGCATTGAATGCAGCACAGGAGAGGATGCTTAACAAAGCACAACAAAATCAATGAAAAAAAGTGCCCAGGTGTACCTTCCTGGTCCCTCACAACGCAGTCACAAAGGGAGTGATATTGGTATGTGTCCGTTGTGTCCCTGAGATTAACACACACACACACACACACACACACACACACACACACACTGGCTGAGCTGCTTGTCCCCTATGGGGTTGCAGGGAGCCGGAGCCCAACCCGGCAACACAGGGCATAGGGCTGGAGGGGGAGGGGACACACCCAGGATGGGACACCAGTCTGTTGCAAGGCACCCCAAGTGGGACTGGAACCCCAGACCCACCGGAGAGCAGGACCCAGTCCAACCCACTGCGCCACTGCGCCACCACACTCCCTGAGTAACAAGAATTTCTAAACTGACATTAACAAGAATCTGTAAGCTGGGCTGAATGTGTGATGCTGCTGCTGGAACCAAGAGCCTGCTGTACTTTCACATTTAGTCATTTAGGTTTCTCCAAAGCAACTTACAATTATTTACCTATTCATACACCTTGGTAAGCTTACTGGAGCAATTCTGAGATAAGGCAGGATTTGAACCTGCAACCTTTGTTAAAAAGACAGCAGCTCTAAACCACTATGCCACCAGCTGCCCCTTAAAGAAAAACATATGACTTTATAGAGAAAATCACACTAAAATACAAACCATGCACAAGGATTCATTACAGTGTCTACAGCCTGCATTTAATTTTTAATACTGTCAGACTGGATAGATGAGGCTTTACATGACCATGCAGGAATAAAGGCATAAAACATGTCAAGCAATAGGGGGTGGGGTGGGGTGGTGTAGTGGGTTTGACCGGGTCCTGCTCTCCGGTGGGTCTGGGGTTCAAGTCCTGCTTGGGGTGCCTTGTGACAGACTGGCGTCCCGTCTTGGATGTGTCCCCTCCCCTCCAGCCTTATGCCCTGTGTTGCCAGGTTAGGCTCTGGCTTCCTGCGACCCCATATGGGACAAGCGGTTTCAGCTTGTGTGTGTGTGTGTGTGTGAGAACATGTCAAGTAAGGACAACAAACAGCTTGAGGACCTGGACTTGGAATGGAAGAGTATAAGTTCACAGCCCTTCAGGCCTGCCTTGAACGAGCTGCTTCACCTGAACTACTTTGTTAAATATCGACTTTAAGTAGAATCTAATTTAATCCATGTAAATAGCTTTGGGAAAAATAAATATTTTTTCTTTTTATCTAAATATTTCATCTTTGATAGGGTCTCACGCTTAATTAGTCAGCACAGAGAAAGACAGCAGGCGCTTTCCCCGAATGTGTTTATTTTTATATTGAAATTAGAGGTGCCACTACTGGTTGAAAGGAGATTTTACCCCTTCAGTGAGGGAAGGGATGTCAGGGGCTGTCAGGGACGTCACGGCAGCAGAGGCAGCATGTCCGCGCCGATTTCGGCGAGCCGCCTAGATGGGTCAGGACTGCGCTTTGAAGTGGCTGGGATGCCATCTCCCATTTGGGAGGCCAATCTAGGTGTGACACTTTGTTCATCACAAAGGAAGAGAAGAAAATGGGCAGATAAAGCAGAACAATGTTGAAAGGGCTCTAAACTACAGATGAATTCAGCAGCGCTCTCCAACCACATGGCAACCAAAACCTTTTTCCGCTAGTTTTTGAATGATGGGCAAGAGTGAGACATGAATCAGGTGGACGTGTCAAGTGAAACTTATTTCTCTTTTAGGCAGAAACTATCGGGCCTCGGAACAGCGCCATGAAGAGCCGAGACACCGCACAAAGCGATGAGGCTGAGGGCCGCGCGGTTCCCATGCAAGGAGGTGGCTTCGCTTGCCAGGAAAACAGACACACACAACGGCCAGCGTGATGAGACGAGCCGCAGCGTCACTTTCGTCTGCTTTGAAATCCTCCACTTTTTCATTTCGCTCAGCCTCCCAGGCTCCCTGTCTCAAACTGTCCTCAGCATCCTTTCCTGCATCTCCCTTTTCAAGTTTTAATAAAATAAGTTATACCCTTTTTCATGGTATTTTTTTTCCTCTTTTTTTTCTTCCTGTTTAATATGCGCCAAAGGGACAGTTCTTTGACTGAAGGTGGAAATGTGGGGAGGTCCCCGTCTACACCAATCTGCGGCGCTTTAATGAAGTCCGATCTGCGAGCGCTGCGCTCTCGTATCCTGAGGCTGGCCTCTTTGCAGGGCAGGGGGAGCAGCAGCCCACACCGACAGCCGGATCTGCTCCTGTCTCTAAGGCGGGTTGACACCCATGGCGTGGACTGCCTGGATGCCGTTGCCACACCACCACACTGCCCTCCCAGGTAAACGTGGCTTCACCCAGACTCTAACTTCAGTCTAGTCCCCAGGTTGCTGATCGCTGTGAAACGACAGCACTCCTAGAAATGGTTCTCAAAAGCATATTTTTCATTTAAAAAAACTCCCCAAAAATAATAAATAACAAAAAAAAAACTTGTTTTACAGCAGAACCTCTTAATCACTGTCAGTTGCTACACCTAGAATAATGCAACACTTCTGGAACAAAAACACTTAGTGTATTATTGATCAGTGTCTTAGTGTAACTTTTCT
The DNA here is from genome assembly GCF_900964775.1 of Scleropages formosus. Lineage (NCBI taxonomy): Eukaryota > Metazoa > Chordata > Actinopteri > Osteoglossiformes > Osteoglossidae > Scleropages > Scleropages formosus. The sequence goes on from NC_041827.1 coordinate 13,401,602, forward strand.
TTATATTATTTCTAAATTGTATGTAGTAAAATCCGAGAGCGTTTACAAGATCCCTGATGCTGTAAAGGACTTGATGCTTAACTCCCCCAGAGTTTGACACTTTGTGCAACATACAGAAGCATCGAAAGCAGGCAGGGAAGCATCAGCAAGAGGAGCAAAAGGATGTGAGGACTCGTGAATCTCTCCAGTAGACAAAGACATTGGTCCCACTGCAGAAAATACCCCATTCTTTCATTAGTGATTTATTAGTTAGCGTACGCTTTTATCCAACGTGACTCACAGAATTTGATTAGTTTTTGTACAGTTGGGTATTTCACATCAACAGTTCACAGCAAGCCTGTGGAATGTGGGACTTGAAAGGGGAAACTATAGATTAAAAGTATGTTTCTTAACTGCTGCGCTACCATGCTACTCCATAGCATCCAGTTTTCATGTTATGCTTCAAAAATAGCACTTAATATTTTAACAGTTATAATCTATACAGACGGGAGGCATGATATGATACTGGGTAGCTTTAGTGCCTTTAATATCCCAAGCTGTGGGCTCAGACTCAGGTTCAAGTGAGGCTCTGTCTGTGGAGGGTTTGCATATTCCCACCGTGTTTATGTGAGTCTCCTCTGCATGCTCTGGTTTCCTCCCACAGTCCAACGACATACGTTTCTAGTGCACCAGTTAGTCTAAACTGCTCCTGGTGTGTAAGTATCCCTCAGCGGACTGGCGTCCAGTCCAAGGTGTACCCTGCCTCACATCTTGTGCTTCCAGACTAGGCTCTAGACAACTGTGATGCTGAGTCAGAGAAGTCATTACTGACAAAAAATTGAACTATACAGACTTTGCTCCGGACTTCATTTCTTTACCTGCCTGGCAGCAGGTAGTGTTGTGGTTAGAGCTGCTGCCTTTGGACTCGCAGCATCCAGTTTCAAGTTCCACTTCCTGCTATAATACCCTTGAGCAAGGTACTTACCCTGAACATCCCTAGAATTTGCTACACAGATGACTAAATCACTGCAAATAGCTTAATTTTATAAGTCGCTTCACAGAAAAACATTAGGTACTTTAATAAATGTAAGTGTAGTCTTACCTTAACCTTCGGTATTTTGGCTTTCATGCAGGGCTTACAAAGTGCATATGGCTAATTATTTGGCAGGCTTGTCAGATCAGAAACAGCAGATACTGCACTCAGACTTGAACATGTTCTCCAGTATTCAGCTGGTGCATTAGCCGACCAAAATAACAAATGCAGATGTGTCCCAGGGATTCGCTCGTAACTCGTCCCTAGCATCTGTGCTTTCAAAGGACGTCTCCGCTTCCAAAAGCTGCTAGAGAGATTGTTTTGTATGCTATTAGGCGAGGAGTGAGTCCGAACAGTTTGTTTTGTTATCTTCTCGGGGTCTGTCTGCCAGCTCCACACCTCGTGCTGCTTTATTACGACACTCCAGCGCCTGCCAGATCGCTCACGCATCTATCCATCCCGTCGACACGGAGAGGCAAATGAGGAAGAAATGGAAACTAAGACGGATGTGCAACAGAAGCCAGATCGCTGTGCTCTTTTCCTATTCCTTAAATAAAGGAAGGACGCAAGGCTGGAAAACTGCAATTGCATTTTACAGCACTGTTATCTCCTTCACTGCCAACTGTGGCGAGACCTTCACATGCAGCAAACTTCTAGAGCAATCCAGTCGTTAATTACTCACTGCCCCTCTGGATTCATGTCATCCGGTATCTATAATTTACATACAGTTTTCTCATTCATACCAAGTCACAGGGATGCTGACCTGCAGAACTATCATCAGTTTTGCATGTGCGTGTGTATGTATGTATACAGGTACACACACAGGCTGAAGCCGCCTGTCCTGAGCAGGGTCACGGTGAACCGGAGCCTAACCCGGCAACACAGGGCGCAAGGCTGGGGGGAGAGGGGACACACCCAGGATGGGACGCCAGGCTGTCGCAAGGCATCCCAAGCAGGACTCGAGCTTCAGACCTGCCAGAGAACAGGACCTGGCCAAACCCGCTGTGCTGCCGCGACCCCTGTGTACAGGTATATTTACACAATTATTTCTTGCCAATGAACTGTTCATAAAACAGCTACTATTTTAAAAAATTATCCCCATATACACATGCTACATATTTTTTATACAGTAAAATATATGCTGGAATGTTTTACGCAGTAAAAATGTCAAACAACCTTTTACATTTTGTTTTATTAATTTTCTATAGATGTTAAAAGATTAAAACAATACCATAATTTGACTTTTCTTGGTGCTTTATGCATTTTACTGGGGTTCATGGTTAAGAAATAGATGAAAAGTTGGGCAATACAGATCATACTACGCAAATAGTTTATTGAAAAAGATTTTCAACGTGTCTTTCGACAGATGTCTTGATTGACCTCACTGCTGCATTCTTTCCCTTTGCTCATGTGTGAATATCCTCCAGGTGCTCTGGTTTCCTCCCACAGTCCAAACACATGCGTTTCAGGTGAACTGGTCACTCTAAATTGCCCATAGTGTGTGCCGTGGGCTACGTCGTTCTACTGTGTAGATTGATAGAGGTGAGTAGCTTAAGTGTAATATATCCAGCACTAACTCACCTTGAACAAAGGCATTGGCTAAGCACAAAATAACAGCAAAAATAGATAGAGACTTTATTAATCCTAAAGGAAACTGCAAAAGAAAGGAATAAAGCCATTATGACTGAATGAGGTACGGGGAATGATACTGCGCTAAGACAGCACCGAAAGGCTGGGCAGGCATACTCATTCAGCTGGCGCCAGGACAAGCTGTGCCACTTGGACGGCACACACGCTCTCTCTCTGTGTAAAGTGTCACATTTTACGTCACGCGCCTCAAAAGCGGCATGCGACAATGATCCTTTACCGACACTTGGGTGCGATGGAGTCATCTTGCAGCAGTTGGAAGTCATTTCAATTACCATCAGAAGAGAGGGGGTAGGGGCGAAAAAACAGAAATCACATTCGCCCGCTTTATGAGACGTCACCGGGCTCTTCTCAGTTTGTCTATCTGGCATGGCGAAGACGAGCGTCCAGATTAATACCTACACACTCAGAGTCCACTCAAGTGAGCTCTCTCTCATGAGGGCTCAGCCTTAACCAGCATGCTGAACTCACTTTCCTGCTGTACTATGACTGGCTCCTTTGCCAGGCTCCAAGGCCCCAGCCAGGTAAGTAGTGTAACGTCCCAGCTCAGACTGCATATACATCACTTAGCAAGTATGGCGAGAAAGTTCCGTCAATTTCTTGACGCTAGCGCATCAGGAAGAAAGAAGAATGTGCTGTCCCTGCTCTTTTTCCTTCCTGCCACTTGCAGCCCAGTGAATATTTATCTGATAGAATTGCAGTGGGACTCTCATTTATTTCCCCGGCGGTGCTGAGCACAGTGACATTTCTCATTTGCGTAATAAATCAGTTAAGCATGTTCAACTTTACACTCATTCTGGGACGTGGAAAAGGGCCTTGAAGTGGACCTGAAGTTAGTCTGCGTGCACAGCTAAGAAAAGCATCTTCGGCATAAGCGAAAAGTAATTTCAGCTAACAAAGCAGTCAGTCACACGGTAAACAATAAGGTTATCAGCTGCTTAACAAAAGGTGGACTTATCTATGGTTTCACTGTCAGTAGGGACGGCGAATGCTGTGAAAATACTCTTTGTTCAGAAAAATACACATTATCTTTCTTATTGCAACAAAATGCACTGCTCGATGTGATTTATGAGACGTATTTATGATCGATATAATTTATGACATATGATTTAGGAGTTCCAAATTAAAAATAATGTACCATTCAAAAGTGTAAGTATGCTTGCTACTTTTCCATGAGTCGTGTTGTTGACATGTTTGATCAGTAAATGATCTGACATGCTTTCCCGGCTCTTCTGGAGCAATTCCTAGAGATGCGGGACATGTGTTGCTTTGCTTTCGCTCTTCTGTCCAGTTGGTTGCATACTAGAATCGCCCAGGTGGCCCCCTTTTCCCTGTACTGCCTGGTGTGGTTAGCATCTAGTACAATCTCATAGCTGCACAATGTAGTACAGGTTTACGGTGCACGGCCTAAATTGACCATTCATTGATTTATAACGTATTGCTTGCGTAGCTTATGCCTTTATCATGCACCTTAGAATACATGGTGAATCCGTGGAGTGCGAGGTTCAAATGGGTCAACTCCAGGTTACATGTCTGGTGTCTTATCTGCTCTGCTTCTGTGCTGCCCCATAGTATCAAAAAGGGCTTCTGATTTTCAGTTTAGGCATGGAAATATTCATTTCATATTTCCTTGCGACAAAGTCTGTTAGACAGGTAACAACTCCGCTCTTTAAATACACCTACACAGTCAGCCTGGCCCTTGATTATTGTATACGACTGTCACAAATGTTACGCCAAAGAAGTCCTGATACCTGTCTGAGAATGTGCTAGAATATTTGTAAGTGTTTACACACAGGGGGTCTTTGCTAACCTTTTCATCGAATGAGTATCGACATGTTCTTCCTGGCTGAATACCAAATGTTCTTGCCAAGGGCAAAATCAGCCCCCCTAGTTTCAACTTGCTCCTCTGCAATCCCAATTACTCGACCAGGTTCTGCTCTGTACAGTCCTCTAGGTGGCATCTAGTATTAAAGGTCTCCAGCCCTGAACATCAGCCTAACTCCTAGTTCTGCTCTGTGCCCAGAATTTGACCCTTTTGTATTTCTTTCAAGGTTATGACAGAGTAATAATTTCTTTGACTGCGTCTAAATCATCCAACTACCGAGCACAATCAGTATGCACTAATTAACAGAAATGTACACAAACCCCCCTCCCCCAAGCTCCCCCGGGCTCTCATTGCGTTTATCCCTTCCCTTTGGCAGGGATGAGATGGGAAATGGATGTGTTAGACCAACCCAGTGAAATAAATTATATCATGCCAGGACCCTGCGGTAACCCCAGCTGAGTTAGCGTTTGAAAATGTCAGTGGGTGGCTGGTCTTGCCAGGCAGATGACAATTCGTTGCCAACATGAACACACACACACACACAAAAAAAAAAAAAAAAGAAATCAAAGGCTCCAACAGCTCACCTTAAACTTGGACACATGAAAACAGATCTGATGAAAATAAAGGCTGTCATCTAACGGGGGGACGTGGTGACACAGCAGTTTTGTCAGGGCCCTCTGTGTGGCAGATGTAGGGTTTGAGACCTGCTTGGGGTTCCCTGTGGCGGACTGGTATCCTATCCTGGGTGTACCCCTCCCTCCCCCCCCATTGTTGAGTCAGGCTCTGGTTTGCCGCGACCCCGCTCGGGAGAAATGGTTGTAGACATTTTGTGTGTGCGTGTGCGTTCATCTAACAAGCTAATTAACCTGTGGTTCTTATTGACTGCGATGTACTACACACTCCATAGAGTATGTGATCTACTGCATGTACAGTACGTATTTCACAGCAGTCGAATGCCACAGTGGATAGGAGCATCTGCCAAACCAGAAAAAATAAAATAAATTCATTACTGGTGAATAGGTCAAAGCGATGATCTCATAGGTACTGCAAGAGAAGTTCAGAAGAAGTGCGGATCTCCTGACAGTTTGAGCGGGACGAGAGGGGTCTGAAATGTGGGAAACCTTTAGTTAAATGTCATGACAGACACAGGTTGTGCTTGACCAACACTGTCCAGAGTGTCTACAGCAGATAAGTGATTCTTCAACAAGGACCTCAAGGAGCAGCTGGATTCAGTCAATTCTCTTCCATGTCTATTTCCTCAGACCACTTTGCGCTACAGGGTCTGTTTTTAATAGTCTGCATAAACATTTAAAAGAAAAGTTAAGTTACAAGAGCAGCCGTAAACCCAACGCCCAGTACTTGGCTGTTAGGCAGCAAATATGAAGCTTGGCTGGGGCATGCAGTCTGCCTTTGAAACCCAACAGAATTCCTAGATGGGGTCTTCGTCTTCTGCTACTGGAGAGAGGAGTTACTAGAATAGGTGACCGTCAGAAGGCTGCTGCAGGCATGCGGGGAGAAAGGCAAGGAGAGGGGATCGCCAAGTTTGGAAGATTGACAAAGCAAAGGGGAGCGCCGTGGAAAACCTCAACCTGGATAATTCCCTCTCATATAAATTACAGCGCAGCCATGAATATCAAAGCCTCTGTTTGACGGACAGCTCAAGCACCTGAGTCCAGGAATAGGGCTGCATGACAATAATGAGGTCACCGAAGGAAGTCAGGATGGAAGCACAGAAAGGATTGCGGAGGCAAAGTCGGACTCGTAGACGAGGAGATAGAGGGTACGGTCGTAAGCGCTCCTTGGCTTAGCTCTTAAAAATCCGATAATGTAATTAGCAGGTGTAGGCTATTTATTTATGTGCAGACAAATCCATCTTTTTTAATCCATAGAGTAGCCCAAAAAAAAAAAAGAAAAAGAAAATACAGCCTTATCGCCTATTAAGCCATCATCAATTAAAACCATAAAAGCTGCCTAATGCCAACTTCCAAAAAAGTGAAGGAGGAACATGAATATAAAAAGGACTGTAACTAATCTGATGAGCTCATTTTTTACTCATTTCCTTCAGTTAATTAACATGGGCTTTTTTCCTGTCTGCCTATCTCAACTGCTCAGCCCGTCTGACCGTGGGACACAAAAGGACAACGTTAAAGACGAAAAGGCGGCAGTGTCCGCATCACCGCGCTCCGCACGGATCACATGGGCCAGAGTCAGAGTGAGGAAGCCGGACTCCACATCCAGCTGCCGGTGCCGGGACCCGCTGCACTTATCAGCCAGGGGCGATAATGGGAGTGCTGGGCACGTACAATCGCTTCAGATTTGCACCTCATCTCTATCCGCTCAGCTGCGAGTCTGGCTATTTTACCACGCGGTAACAAACACCATGCTGCAGATGACCAGCTCTTGCCGACACTCACATGCACACAATATGCGCACTACACTCAGACATATTAACAAAGGATATCTGAAACTGATGAAGAAATTTATCTTCTATACATAAAAACAGCATTGATGTGAACAAGAATAGGTTTTTGATTAGCTTCAAATAATGAACAATGTTAACAGAATAATTAAAAATACTAAAAATTTATTCCATGCACACCATAAAAGTTTCTTTAGATGTATTGAATGTTACAGTGAAGGGAGGCTGCAGCCACCCATGGCTAATTGCCGCTGAAGCCATAACTAATGTTTGCAATTATACTGGAGATAACCCATAACTGATTAATCCGCCAGCTATGCCGCGGATACAGAAGGGATGATGAATGGTGCACTTTATTACAGAATTCACTATGCTTCATATTAATTTTACACATTGTACCTGCTACTGTTAGTGCTGAACAGGTATTGTTAAAATACTGTACAAGGCTGTGAAAGAGCTATCAGGCTGAAACCTCAGAGGGGAAATTCACTGTATATCCAGGGAAAAAGCATTAAAAAAGAAATATATCGAAAGTTTACATCTGAATTATTGCAAGTGAGGCACAGTGAAATATCATTTTCTATATTATTGACTTTACAATCTAACATAAACTTATAATACACTTTAAATGAGTTTAGAGACCATCTTATTTCACCTTACAATCTATCTGAAGCAATGCTGCCGTGTTTTCCTGTGCGTGTTTGTCTGTGTGCTCGCAGGTTTCCCACCTGTTCTGAAGCTATGAAAAGTGGGAGTTAGTATGACAAGACCGAGTTAACATTTAATTTACACACCCTGCCAATAATGGAGCATGTAATGGACCATTGGGATCCTACATGTACAATCACAGCAACTGTACAGGTTGTGGTCAAGAAAATATACGCGTCCTCCTAGAAATGCTGAAGAACCTACATATTAATGCCTAGACACGTAGCTACATTGTTACTGTGGCATCACTCCATATTGAATATAGTATAACAAGCAGGAAAATGTTTGTTTTTATCAATAAATCACATTTGTTCATTTAGCTGATGCTTTTCTCCAAAGCAAATTACAATGTTGAAGTTACAATTATTACAGTGACAAGCTTACAGCTATTTACCCATTTGGGTAATTTTCCTGGAGCAATTTTTTTGGGTAAGTACCTTGCTCAAGGGCACTACAGCTAGAGACTAGGATCAATCCTGCAACCTTTGGATCCAAAGACAGCAACCCTAACCACTACCCTAATCGATACCGGCTGTCCCCAGTACCTGATAGCCATTTTATAATGGTTAAACGTCTTGACTGAGGCAAGAGACAAGTTGGGTTAGTAAAGCCAATAGTGAGACTTAACTCACCACTACTGCTATAGGGGTTACAGCTGCTGCTTTTGGACCCAAAGGTTGCAGGTTTAACCCCTACCTCCAGCTGTACCACCCTTGAGCAAGGTACTTATAATGAAACTGAGTAGATAACTGTAAGTTGCTTTAGAGAAGAGTGTCAGATAAATGAGGAAATGCAACTAAAAAGAGTAAAATTTTTTAAACTATTCTTTAAACTTTTTATATAAAGCCAACACTTTGTGAAGTGTATGTCGATGTTTAAGTGTTATATCTCCTTGTACTCTCTCTGCTCCTGGAATGCATTTTCTTGGTGGATGTATGCCTTCAGCACACCCTTTGAAAAATCAGTCCACAGAGCACTACCTTAATGTATTGTTTCCATAAAAAGGATGAAGTATAGGGATGCAGGGCCAGAACAATACAGTCTCAACTGTTGATTTCAACTGTGATATCAATTTCAAGTTCAAGTTACACAAAAAGGCTACAGCTTATGAGAAAAAAAAAAATCTCTCTTGGCTTTTACTGTGTATTCATCCAAACCTTCAGCTAACAGTTAAAAAAATGAATTTTAACTCATGAGCAACATTTCCCAGAACTGAGATGATGCATCTCTTTCTCTCTCTCTCACTCACTCTCTACAGCGAGCCACAGGGTACTGTTTTCCCAGAATGCCCTGCTGTGTGGTGTCTCACACATTCTGCTGCCAGGCATCCTGGTTTGCCGCAGAAATGCTCTGTCGCCTGGGGATGAACGGATCCGCACCACCAGAGGCAGAAAGAAGAGTTGGAGCAAGGCCAGTGCTCATGTGCATGCTCTTATCATATGCCTCCCCACCACAATTTCACGTAAATGTGTGGCTCTGCCCGGAGGAGGCTGTCGCAACCCGCGATTCCACACAGTGGAGCACTGATAAGCGATCAGGACTCGGAGGTAAACTGGGAGGCCAACATCCCCCCATTCGGCACAAGGGAGAGATGAAGATGACAAGCCCTGGAGCGGAAGAAGAGAAACAGCCTTGGAGACAATGGCCCGGATGTTCTGCACACACCTCTTGGTGATTTCAGCAAGCAGAAAAAACATGACAGAAGCCACTTTATAGGGCCACGCCACCTTTGGCTGAAGGATCCATCACCAAGCTGAGGCGGTTTACATTTCCCATCAAAATACTCATCACATCCATGGAGGAAACATGATAAGTGTACCAGCTGATTACTCATCTGCTGGTATCACAACAGTGAAGAGCTTGGTACTGACCCCACTGCTGATGTGGAGCATTTGAGTCAGTACTAATTAAGAACAACATTCATCTCTAGTATTCTTTTTTACCTTATGGAAATATTAATTGCCGTTAGTGGATAGATAGATGAGAGAACCAGGATGAGCGTAGGGACCACAGGTAACAGTTAGTGATTGCAGCTGCCACCTTTAGACTCAGGGATTGAGGGTTCGAATCCCACTTGTTGTACTAGCTTTAGGCAAAGTCCTCACTCATAATTCCGCTAGAAAGAACTACTCAACTCTATAAAAGGGTGAGGCGGTGGTGCGGTGGCGCAGTGGGCGGGTCCTGCTGATGGGTCTGGGGCTTGAGTTCCCCATGTCCCCCGCCGTTGGGCTAGGCCCTGGCTCACTGCGACCCTGCCTGGGACGAGTGGCCTCAGACAGTGTGTTTGTGTGTGTGTGTGTGCGCATAAGTACAGTATAAAGAGGTATGCAACTGTAGGTAGCTCAGTTCTTGGACAAAAAAATGGACCGAAAGAATAAATGCAGAAAAAAATCCACTCTGGTGCTGACTTTTGTAGAATCTCCATATACACAAAAGGAAAAAAAAATCAACATTTCAAGCAAGATGACTGCAGGTAAATGGCATTTCTGCATGCTGAGGACTGCCCGTACGAATCGTGTGGCCTGGACCTGCGGATAACAGCCCCACCACATTGTACAATAAACATTCCAATAGGCAGAATCCTTACCATCAATTATAACGGAAAGAAAAATTAGGAGGGTAAAATTAGACAAAGGAAATAATAAACTTATCTACACAAGCATGCAAACAACTCAGTTTGGGCTTTATCCAAAGTCAATTGACATTAGCAGCAGATAAGTGTGGTTTAAATCTGTTCACACGTAATGCGCGCGCCGCTTCCTCCACCTCGAAGCTGCTCCGGCTGCTTATCTTAGACTGCTGGAAGCAGGGGTTCATAACATTAAAAGAAAACAAACAAAGAGCAGTGATGCGGTATTGAACCCTAGGGGCAGGAAACCGTTGGGAGTTTGATCACGAGGCTATAATGGCATCCATGAGGGTAATAACACTACGACACACTTAAGAATTATTAATCAGTCTGCTTCCACAGCGCTCTCCCCCCTTTCCACTCTAGCTTTCAATGTCACCGCATCCTTTGTGCCCTCTGGGCTACAGAGAAATAACTCCATTGTGAAGTTTTAATAGAGCCATCCTATACTGCTTCCACCTGTACGATAAGTAATAATAATAATATAATAATAATAATAATAATATGGTGGTTTCGCTTGCCCTGGACCTACGGATAACAGCCCTACCACATTGTACAATAAACATTCCAATAGGCAGAATCCTTACCATCAATTATAACGGAAAGAAAAATTAGGAGGGTAAAATTAGACAAAGGAAATAATAAACACTTATCTACACAAGCATGCAAACAACTCAGTTTGGGCTTTATCCAAAGTCAGTTGGATTCAAATGAGGCTTACGTGTTTCAGGTGGACTGGTGACTCTAAACTGAGTTTAGTGTGTGAACGTGCCTATGTGTGTATTTGCCTCCCACCCTGTTTGGGCTCCAGACCACAGCAATCTCATGGCTTGTAACCCTTAGTGCAATTTGAACTTCAGTTGGAAGTGGTTATTAACAATGTACCTGTGTAGATAGATAATAACAGATTTAGTTATCTTTGCGATCAGCGAATTAATTACACTGCTTTGTTTTCATAGTTTTAGTATTCCAGTGAAGGTGCTGGCATGCCTCTATCAGGGTAAGTCTGTTCCACAGTGTTTGTCAGTTTTATTTATTCCCATCTTCAAACTCAAGCGTTCTTCCTGACCTGCACAGCCTCAACCTCTCTCGCTGTTCGTCCTCTCCTTATTCTGTCTTCATCCAAACTTCTCTGCTCTTCCTCTCCTCATTTCACCTTCTTGCTTTGCTCAAGCCCCCCACTCTCTTTTCAAGGTTTAGACCAGGTTCACCTCCTTCCTGGGAGGTGTGGATCTTTCATAAATTTTTTTGTATGTTCGGTGCAACTTGCAGATGTTACAAAACCCACAAGTGAATTATTTAAGAAGACCTAAAAAGCAGACAGAATGAATTGGTGCCACACCCCAAACCGTAACTCAACGTCCACAGGACTGCTGCTACAGCAGATCAAACAAGACAAACAGCCTCTGTGTGAAACAAACGGCCTAATGCACCCAAGAACCACAGACCATTTTGCGTAGGTAACTTTAACGTAGGTGAACAATAATCATAATTAAAAAGCCTTTTAGAGTGAGGGGGACACCCTACAGTAGGAGGTGCTGGTATCGTGGGCCACACTGCACTCTTTCTCAACTCAGCTCCCATCACCACACACATTGTTTGCACCCTGTCCTTTTATTATGCGCTGCTGTATTTGCATCTCATCCAGGCAGAAAATCACCTGTGGCAGACGACAGCAGCTGGTAGGCAGCACAAAAGCCCAGCAGAAGTCAGAGAAAATATCCACGATCTGGCCCAGTCAAGGCTGTTAACTGGCAATATGTGTATGAGACAGTGTGTGTGGGGTTTTTTTTTTTTTTTGTTTTTTTAAATTTCAAAGAGATAATAAAACATGCAATTTCCTGTATCAGTTACATACTGCCTCATTACTCAACTTTAAAAGTCTACCGTTGTTTTGAGAGGAAACGGCTTAAAATTCTTACACTATCATCACGTAAAGAACTAGTCTCACGGTCAGTTTAGGCAATAGTCATATTTTTGTACGTTTTGAAAGCTTTTTTCTCCTTTTATTTCAAGGGAAATGATCCCTTGATATTTTAACATTCTCACAATCATATATTGGTACACAGCATGCCTTTATTTTATGTCTCTTTTAAACTGGTTTACCCCATCCATCATCGTCTGTGTTATCCTTTCCTTTCTGTGATTCCGGCTCTGGAAAAAGTACACATGCCCACATATGCTCAAACACAAATAAACAGACTAAACCTTTAATCAGAACTATAAATATCTAAGCTGAACGTCATATCCCTTTGGAGTCATTCTTGTTTGATGCAACTGGAAAATGGAAACCAGTGTGGAGACCCATTTCTGCTTTACTCAAACTTCCCCACCAGCTTGGACCTGTTTTCGAAGGTGAAGGGCGAGAGAGTTCTCTTTCCAGAATCAGCTGCCCATCTCTTGCAAAGCATTTCAGACAGGCTGTGCCACACGGCAATCACCACCAAAACAAAGCTTGGGTGAAAGCCACACAAAACACAGCCCTCCAGTCATCCGGACTAATGAGCTAAAATATAAATCAGAGCAGGCCAGTGAAGATTGCTGGTCTGGATGCCAGCAGGAGCCACACTGTGCTGAGATGCTTTGCTCAGGTATGTGGAAGCAGAGAAGCGATGAGTTTTGGCTGTGTCCATCTGTGAAAACTCTGCACCTTGAGCAGGGGCAAGAGAGGCCAGTAGTTAAGACACTGTGATTGAAAGTGAAGACCCGCTAAGAGCATTTGTCTTGCAACTTCCGAGATTTACTGAATGTCACTGACTCATTATGACACTAAATGCTTCATCTGGGCTCTGCATTAGGCTTCCCAGCTCAGTACTGTACTCTAAGCTCAAAGCCATTCTTCAAATGTATTTTTTCATCGAACGACAGCTGGTGAAAGTTATTTTATATGTTTCTCTTCATATTTGCATATATGGCAGCAGATCAAAGAAAACAGTCGTAAATTAACTGGCAATAATTAGCACCATTAATTAGTGGTAGTAGAAGTAGTATTTCACTTTTGTGATCTATATTTTTAAAAACATTTTAATTACCCTCTGTTCATCCGTCCATTTTCGATAAACATTTGTCCAGCACAAGGTCACGGTGCTCTGAATCCTATGCCAGATGCATAGGGAGTGAAGCAGTGTACATTCTGGAAGGGGCATAGCCCATTGCAGGGCAATCACACACCCCCTGCCATTCACACACACACGCACACACACACACACACACACACACAACGGGGAAATTAGAGCCACCAACTCATATGAAACACCTTCCTTTTAACTATGAGGGGAAAATGGAACACATTTACTGCATATGTGTAATTTAGTTTAAATGAAAATCTATAAAACAATTTTTCCTTTTTTTTTTTTTTTTTTTAATTCTTTGCACCCCTTTCATGTCTAAAAACAACAGGGTACAAAGGAGAGGGGTGCTTCCCTGTCAGCTGCTGGTTTGTTCCTTCAGCCCCACATATCTGCCAGTGCCACAGGCTGACAGCAGTGTTTTAATTCACTATTACTTTCTCACATTAAAGGTGCTCCCTGAAATCCGGAGTCACGGCAGAATCTGCAAAGTTCCGCGCAGTTTTTGAAGATTGTAAGGAGCACAAAGCACCATGTACGGAGCAGAGGAGCAATTGAGAGTCCCTGGCTGGTTGTTCCTTCATGCAGATGCTTTCAGCTCAACCTGTGATCTCCTCTCCATGGCAGCCATGTGGAGCTCAGCAGCTCTGGAAAGACATCCATTGCTTTTCAAGTTCTGCTTGACCCCCCAGTGCTTGCAACTGATCCAACACTGGGGGAAATGGGTGTAGGTACAAAAGGGTGGGGGTGGGCAGGGCACATCCATCATGAAAAGATAATCAACAGTTATCCTCACCGTGGCAACACATGACCACCAGATTGGCAGAGAGCACATGAACACATGGCCACCAGATTGGATGCACTGCACACAGTGTTCGGTAAAACCTTAATAATTTGTCCAAGAGTGAAGTTTTGTGAAGGTATTTTCTGGCCGCACAACCTTTCGACATGTGAAATGTATTCTGTGGTTTATTAATTTTTTTTATTCACACCAAATAAAAGTGCCTCAGGACAAATGAGCCGAGGGCTCGCAGAGTTCTTGTTCTCCATCCCCCGTCTTCTGCGCGTACCCTCTGCCCTCCCATACCAGCAGCCCCTGGTGAAAGCGGGCCACAAGCAGCATCCGGCAGAATTAATTAACTGAACCGGCACGCAGAAAGGTTACACCGTTCCATGACACTGTCTTTTATATCGGTTTGAACAGTGCTCATGAAAAGCTTCCAAAGGATGCAATTTGCAGGAAGCGGACCATGGAACGTATGCGGATTAGTGAAAGGATTTTATTTATTTTTTTTTTTTTTTTTACATAAGCGAGATGGCTTTCTTTGGGTCCTGCTTCCAACATTCACTGTGATCAGCCAAAAAAAAAAAAGGGGGGGGGGGGGGGAAGATCAACTTGTTGAAGCCACAAGAGGGCTCATTTTCTTGGAACAGAGTAGAAGAGTGATTTCTCATCAGGTGAATCAAAGCAGGTATTCGCAAAGTACGTATAAACAATGGATGAAGGACCTTTACAAAGGAGAAAGCTTTAATCTTGCCAATGAATCCCTCCTCTTGCTTCATTATGTGCCGTCTGTTGTTCTATAAATTCAAAAGCATTTTTGTGGGTCTCAGACTTTCTGCAGCCATGAAAAACCCAATTAGCTGTGATTATGTCCCCCTCACTAGCACTAAAAGGCAGAGGTGAGGATTAAATGGCATATTCCCAAGTCTTTTCATGTCCTTGCTAAACTATTTTTAGCTGTGGTATTTCTATCTTACGTATTTATTGCATATTTCTCTGATATCTATCATCACGGCTCATGACCATTACATATCCACTTCCCAAAACACCATGGCAACCAAGGTGCTATGGCAACCACATCAGGTCCTAATTAGGGGACTGGTATCTAGTCTGAAAATGATCTCAAGTGGGACATGGGATTACCAAAAGAGACATCAAATAGTCCAATACCAAGAGAGCTGTCCCATTTGCCAAACAAATAACAATGTGTGTACATCAGTTCCACAACTTATGCAAATCCCCGCATGTTTGTGTGTGGAGTAATACTTCTGAACATATACATTCCTAGATGAATATCAGTCGACTGCCTGAGGGCTATCCGTTACTATAATTATTATGATCAATATGTACAGTACTTATAACTGAAGGCAAAAATATGTATCTGTTCGGTTTGAACTCAGCACTTAAAAACTGTGGAAAATCGTAATATGTCATCTACAGACTGTAACACAGATAAACTGTAAGTGGTGATTCAGATATTGGACATTTGTTACATAAATTATATCGGCCTATGAATACTGAAATCTGGCCATATTCCCTCAGCTGAAGAAAACTGCAGTCTCAACCACCTGATCCACTCTGTCTCGCTCTGTCCTGACAGCATCTAGAGAAAAGGCTGAAGATGAATTCAATTTTTGTTTTCTAAGCCCATTCAGAGGGACAAATCTGAAAAGAAAGTGAGGAGCAATAACACCTTCGCCATTTCTGCGTGCGACCAGTGAATGAGGAACAGTTTCATAACAACTATTTAATTGGGGGGGCGATACTATACTTGGCAATGTCTTATAAACAGAAGCAAACTGAAGGGCCTGGACTACAGTTTGCGCAGTGGCAATGGCAGTCAATACTCTACATGTTGCCAAATAGCCACTGCCAAACAAATAAGTCAATAAACAGCCACAGGCGGAGAGCAGGAGATACTATGATTTCATAACCAGGCTGGCAAAAGTATGCACGCCCGTACAAGCTCGACTCAGGAAAAAACAATAGGCCTGGCTGTCATAAATCCCAAAGTGCTGTTTATTTTCACTTGTTCTAAAAAATTTTAGGACAGCTTGTCATAAGAACCAGTGATCAGTTAGTCCCCAAATAAAAATAAATAAATATTTCTTTTGTTGTCGCTTTATGTCGAATACAAAGCTTTTATGAGCAAACGGAATAATGCTACACAACAACAGAATTTCCAGCAGGAGTTACATCCTTGGAGTTGTACGTGTTTCAAAGAAAGAGGAATTTGCCATCTGAGCTAATATTCCGGAGCACAAGATGAATATAATTGTCAGATACTGGATTTGCATCTATTGCCTGAAACTGTTTTTTCATGGCAAGTAGGGCAGTTTAACAAGTTACTGTTACTTCAAGAATTTTGAACAGAGAAATACAAGTCTTTGAAGGCCTCTCATAAATAACCTCAATTAATGTGATCCACACTTTTCATTTAATATTCCAGGGAAAAAAGAAAACAAAAAAAAAAAAAAACAATAATCAACCCAACTTCAGTGACGGCAATAGGAATCATAAATTATAATGATTAAACACTTTAAGTAGTGTACCTAGCAGCGTAAGTCACCTTGGCGAATAAGGTGTGTGGGCTCATAACACTACATAGAGTTCATTGGAAGTCGCTCTGGAGAAAAGGGTCTGCTAAATAAATGTAAATGTAACACATTTATCTAAACACTTAACCAAGTTTAAATGCAGCAAGAGATGTAACCAAACAAAACACCTCATGTGAAATCTTTACAAACAAAGGCAAAGGTACATACAGTGCTGAAATGCTGTGTTTTTAAAAACATGTCCCAAAATGTTTTTTCCTCTTCCCACCAATTTGTTTCTCTGCATTGTCTGTAATCCTAGTGATGGCAGCCATGCTGAAAGAGGAGCCCCAGGAATGATCCTGCTGAATCTACAAATGGAGTGATTTTAGGGCTTTGCATTATATATATGTTTTTATTAAGAGTGAAGGATAGCATAGGTGGACTGTAGGAGGATATAACACTGAGCCGGTTAAAAATAGCCACTTTTCATATACCTAAGGGGCTGCAAATTTGTCTCACAGTGGTAACTGCATCTCCAGCAATATCCATAACCCATGAAACCAAAGAGCAAACCTACCAGTCGCTTGTCTGACAGGGAAACTACAGGAAAGTACTTTTTTTTTGGCAGTTAAATCTATATTTAACATTAAATACAGTCCATTTAATTTGCATTAATGAGTTTGGTTAACTAATGAGCTGCTGACAGTCACCTTCAGACACTGAATAATTTTAATAAAAGTAACAAATTTAATATTTGACATCTGACAACCTAATAGACATTGTCCCAGCAGGCTTTTTTGTTCTCTCAACAGAATGACTTTATAACTCTGAGCTTCACTTCTTTAGTCAGTGTGAGGAGTCAGTTTTTTGCTGGAAAGGACATTCTTGCTCATGAGGAGAGATTTTTCTTGCATATTTAATAATGCCACAAATAATTCTATGCCTTTTGTTTTAATAAAATTAATTAGCAAGCTGTGCAAAAGGGTACGTATTGTTTTCCAGAATTTTTCTGAAACATTTCATTTTCTCAGTTCTAATGGTGTGAAATGAGGGTGTTTCCCAATTTGCAAACGAAGGTAGAGTTACAGGTCTAAAATCCAGAAGAATCATAATTGAATCCTATAAAATGTTTAAGAAGCATTTCTCTATGTAGCACAGCAAGAGAAATAGGTAAGATATTTTGCTTCCGCTAAGTAAATAAACACAAACACACACTGTCTGAAGCGCTTGTCCCATACAGGGTCACAGGGAGCCAGAGTCCAACCTGGCAACAGAGGGTATAAGGCTGGACGGGGAGGGGACACATCCAGGACGGGACGCCAGTCCGTTGCAAGGTACCCCAAGCGGGACTCGAACCCCAGACCCACTAGACAGCAAGAGCCGGTCCAACCCACTGCGCCACCATGCCCCCCGAGTAAATAAACAATGATTGAAAAAAGTTAACCAAGTCTGACACTACACTCTATTTTTATCATTTACATTTGCATTCATTCATTTAGCAGACACTTTTCTCCCAAGTGACGTCCATGTCATAAAACAATACAAAAGTGCATTACTGCAACAGGAGGAGGGATCTGGATGCAGACACGTGATTCTTGAGTGCAGTCAGGTTGTCTCATGCCATTGCATAAAGCAGTATACATGAATAGCGGCATTAGAGGTTTTTTAAATAGGGTTTTTTCAATTATTAAATTATTAAACAGATAACACAGTGCAGAGTTTTTTCGTAACAATGTGGGTGGTGGAAATTTATTATGCATTCTTCATTAACGGAAATGTAAATAATGTCAAATTAAATCACACAAAGACTGTATTTTATAAGAAAGGAGGACTTGTAAGTGAAACAAAGTAAATAAAGAAAAGCTAAAGGACAAGAATGAGAGGATTTTGCCTCAATTTCCTCAGCTGATAATGCTCTCCACACACCCCCTTCTAGAGTCTACCAGACGGGAAGACTTTCTTCTCCAAGACCTCATTGCAGACAGGCAGTGCTTCTGATCTACAGCGTCTATAATTGATTCTTTAAGGCCTAAGCTGTCTAGATCGTTTAGAATTTCCGCCACCCACTTTGTTACTGAAAAACAGAAGGAGCAGGGGAAACAACGCTGACAGTGTTACACAGACTAGCTCCATTCGCCAGGAACCACCTTTCCTGGGTTCTTCTTACAAGCTAGACATCCTCATATCAGCTCTCTCCTGTCACATTTCCATCCATTGTCTTCCTTACCAGATTGTACCCTGAGCCATACCTTTCTGTATAATCAAATGTGCAATAAATAATGATATAGTGGAATGTAGATCTAGGCTTGAGGAGTAAAGGTCAATCGATGTTATTAAACTGAGTTTACTTGTAAATGTGTCTAAGTGTGTGTGTGGGTACGTGTCTGTGCTCGGAATGCCCTTACAGTAGACTCGTTTCATTCTCTGGGGGAGGCCTTCCTACATTTGCACCAACAGCAGTGTTGTTGTTGCACATCTCTCAGCTGCTGGAATTGTTTTCATGTTTGTTTCACAGGAAAAGATGTTGCTGTGCCAAGAAATATATTCGTGGAAGAACATGAGTAACAACGAGAATGGCGTAAAGTGAAAGAAACAACAATGAAAAACACACAGCAGCCTCTGTCTCTATCCCTTGCCACTAATATTTTAAACAGCTCCAAAATAGAACCAGAATGGACGCAGAAGTTATCATCATCAAATCCTTGAGCTCCTTGCTGAAGTGTCCTCCTTGAAGCATTCTTAACGGATCTGAGCACTCTATCTTTATAGAAATAACTAAGGTCTAAAGTAATTATAGTAGCAAAAATCCATCTGCCACCATTGGAAAGCAGTGAGTAAAAGTACCCAAATTTAGCATTACAAGCAAGGGGTTCTGTGTAGATGACTGGCCTCATTACTCTGGAAGACCAAGTTTTTTTTCATTAATGTGGAATTCATTATTTAGCAACTGGAATCTAATTGATTCTTGTCTAAGAGCACTAGAGTAATAGAGAAAAGATTGATCTGCACTACGGGGAGTGGAGGAAATTGTACACATCAACACAACTGGCGGAATGCTCCGTACCGTCTTCTCCGATCCAACTGGAAAAGCTGCGGGTGCAAGGAGACAGCAGTGCCGAAGGGGCTGGACAAGCAATTTCTGGAAAATGAGCACGTTTGGGATCAGCTGCTGGGACTGTTTGGGAATAGGAATGATGGTGTGGAACAAAATATGCGACAGGGCTTACTTAAAGGTAAGCTCTAAGGAAACACTTCTGCAAAGATAAGTGTAATGATTCTAATTATTTGGACTGCAGGTCACCAGCTGATTATCGCCAGGGTATAGACTGTCAGCTTCATGCACTCTATTCCACAGCACGTCAAATAAATCTATGTGTACATTAAAATTCTTTAATTTATGTATGGATTACATTGCATGCTGATAACTCAGTGTATGCATAAATCGGGTTTTATGTCACAAAATCCAGATTGATCTTTCACAGATGAAGGAAACTACAACCAAAAGTCAGCTGTAAAAACAGAAGTCAACCAGCGGTGACCTTCGGTATTGCTTTTATTGATTAAATCTCACCGCTGTCAGAAGTTCACCTCTTGAAAACAGAGAGACTGTTGGCAAATGGTTAAAAGGCTTCCAGCTAAATGACAATCGTGATGTCGGCACAAGGTGGTACTGAAGGTAGCTGCTTGTACACTCTTGAGACACAATGTCATGTACCAATTAGTAAAGCTATGAGACTGGAAATTAAGCAAGAATGGGCTTGTACAAACATCATGTACAATGGCCCTTCCACACCAATTAAAACTGTCATAAAAAAATCATTTGAAGATAATATTACAACACTAATGAATTTTACTTTGCAGACGCATCTGAGTTAATGTTCATAACTGGTTCCAGGAATCAGGTCATTCCGTTCGCCAGTCATTCCAAAAGCTGCCATAATACAGTATAGTATATATTTACAGGTTTACATCTGTTTCTTATCATGACAACCCCTTCAAGGCATGTAGAAAGCTAATTAAAGATGTACTACAGTATTGTGTTCCACATTCCAACATTTAAAAATGAAAAATAAACGTAAAAAATAAAATGAAATTTTAAAGTCTTATGATTAATATTTTCTTGTGTTACAGTATATATTGGACATGAATTAATAAAACAAATGCAGTGAGTTATTCAATGAGAAACTACTATATTCTATTTCATAATTCTATTCTATTATTAATGTATTCAAGACATGCAAAAAATGTCATGGTAGTGGCAGTATTTTTAGTTTTATTAATTTGGAAGATACAAATGGAGCAGACAAACATTTCCAACCTATCAAATGACAAGGAATACGTTTAAAAAGGTGTTTGTAAACATGGAGTGTGAGATTGTGTTTTTTTTTTTTTTTAATTTAAAAACTCAGCCCTCCAAGCTTATCATACCCTGCAGATTTTTTAAAACAATAGTTGCTCACAAACATGTCCTAAGAGCAAAATGCTCTGAACATTGCAGTTTAGCAATCCACATCAGCTCCCCCAGTTTCCCTTCACAAACAAGCGCTATAAAGATCTAACTTCTTACTTAGCCAGATTCCTGTCTCTGTACATTGATACCAATGAACCGAAACGTCACCCGACACCTCTTTCGTAGTATAACCAGGCTGCCCCAGTCCCCTGCTGTTCGTCTGCGCTTCGTACCCGATGCTGAATGACCATATACCATTCGTATAGTGTCTGTTTAATTAAATAGAAGGTCATCAAAGCCAGTCACTGGTCCTTCCTTTTCTGTCATTATTTATTGTATTTTTTATGATCTCCCATAGGCAGTCATTTTGAATGCTTGCCCAGCCACATATTAATATTAATAACAGCTAATTCTTCTTCCACACTTGCAATTCATTTTCAGGTATGAAGGCTGGTACAGTCCAGTGCGCGAGATTTACGGCTGTAGGAGGCCAGTGACATACAGAAAGAGAGAGAAAGAAAAGGAAATTGAGAGAATGCAAGTAATAGAGAGAGAGAGAGAGAGAGAGAGAGAGAGAGAGAGAGAGCAAGAGGGAAAGAGGACAAAGATCTAAGCATGACTCTGTGTTCGCACAGTGTGTTTGCACCAATGATTGTTTCAACACAGGACACTATAGTGACCCCTGCTTTGGCGTAAACACTGTGAAGAAGGATCTCAAATCACATCTCTTTCAGACTCACTCCCCCCCCAGATCTCGCTACTCCATAAATTTAAATTACATAATCTGTCATGATTGCCCATGTACTCGTTACCAATTCAATATGCATCTCCCCATGGAATGTACGTCGCTTTAAATGGTGAGTGCAGACAAAGTGGCTGTACTTCCAGAACCCCATGTCTGCATCCATATATCTCCATCTGTTGGTGAAATGCACTTTTGTTTTTGCCAAGTTGTAACACCATCCCTCCGCTCTCTGCACTGCAACAGGTCCTGCTGTAAGGAATGGGCCCTCTCCTCAACGCTACAGCTTGACAAACAGAAGGCAAAGGCACTGGACAAGCGGCTGGCAGGAATGCAATGTGGAGCACCCAGCAATAGCTCAGCATGCTGTCAATTAGGACCCGTTGCATCCCATAATCCCTCGTAATCCACGAAATCCATCGCTATCTTCGGGATGCGTTTTACCTCCCTGAAACATGCAGCTTGAGATGTGAGCTCAGTCAATTCTCAAGGCGTTCAGCAATCGACATGTGCCATATTGGGTCCTGTTGGTATTCGCTCTCCTTAGGCTGCATCATTCTCACATTCAAGAGGAATATCGAAAAACATGTGCGAGACGTTCAGTGCCAGGGACTGACTTAAAGCACAAAGTCACCGAACAACAAGCTAAGGGAAAAATATTACTGATATTTATGGGTCTTAATTTTAACATCCAACAGCCAGTATTGCAAAAAGACGATATATTCAGATACTATTGTGACATGAAGACTGTTCTGGATTTAGAATGACATTTTACAGAGGCTATCTTTTTACATAGCCCTTTTCTCCCCTCTGCCACTGACCTTAGTCACATATTTCCATTATAAATTACTTTACTTTTAGAAATTCATCCTGAACATTAAGCTTAATGGCACATTGAATACAGGGATGCATAGCCATTAATCATCTTGCCTTAATGGAAAAATTTTATTCCTTGCCCGGTGGCTTGTGGCGGCACCAGAGAGGCCCTGAATCAAAGCCCTTCTAACCTCTGGGGGTATTAGACTGGCTGCAGGAGCCTTCTGGGAAGCTGCAGTTTTCTGAACCACAAAGGTAGATACTCAGATAATAATGTCTGACTTTGGTGAGGAAAGCAACAGCTAGGAGGAGGTGTCAGAGACTAAAAGAGGTGAACAGCGGAGCGTATTTCAATCACATTTAAAATATGAAGTGTTCATGTATTCACTGCCTTCCAGAACCTTCTATGTGCCTCTTTATGAGCCCCCCTCACTGGATTGGAATGACCAAACGAACACTTTTGTTTTCACACTTGTGTGGAAGAGATGGCCAGGAGAAGGTTGGTGAGTAGCTGTGTGGCTGCTAATCTTGAGTGCGCCAGAAGATCCCATGACTGAGCTGGACAATCTCTGGGTGTGAAAAGGCTCAGCAAAGCCTGTGATGAAAAAATTTGCTTTTGTTGTTACCTGACCTCACCTGGTTCTGTACATCCTCCTTATGGGAACATCAAATGATCAAGAGCAAGCATGAACTTCCAGAGCGAGAGATATGTGGGCAGGTGTTGGTAAAGGTCTATTTATACTACAAGACCCTCATGCAAACACAACACACTCACATGTAATTTACACCTTCCAACTTGTAAAAGTAACTAAAATTCCACTTTTCATCATTACGTTCCCACCGACATTTGCGAGGCGAACAGTCCTGTTTGTTCCAAAGTCATCAAGAAAAAGCAACGCGTAATACTGCATATTCATATTGAGTTACTTCATTCACAGCAATTTTTCCAGTGTTATTTACTTTCAGCTGGACAGGAAAAGGTGTAAAATCAACTGATCTACAAACCATGCAGAAAGCAATCACATTTATTGTGAGGCTGGCATTGAACCAAACGGCGAGATCAATATTTTCACTGGAGATGGATCCTTACGTTGTCTTTGCACATCATTTCAAGCTGAGAAATGAGACAAAGATCTCCAAGAGAACAAACTCCACTTTTCCTGGGCACTGTGCTTTAGGTACCATCATGCTCTGGGACCCATAGCGAATCATCTGCGGGAATTACTCTTTACACACCATTAGTGCTCTCTGCTGAGCTGTTTCTGTGGGGTTCAGGACATTGGTTTATCAGCAGAATGGAAACAGGGAGACATCAGCACATTACAGGAGGAGCACAGGACCTTGTGCTTCACCGGGCTGGAAAACACAGACAACTACACCCAGAGTGGGGTTTCACAATGAGAAGGGTCCCATCTCAGAGCCAAGGCTGAAATAAGTAGCATTAGGTTGCAGATCAGACCCAGGGGTTACAATCCAACCTCTCCAGCTGTAACACTGTAAGTAAAAGCCATCTTACAACTGCAATGGAATTATCTATCATACAGAAATATAGAAATAAGGAATATGCTTTGATCCGTTTCTAAATGTTGGCCGTAACAGAAATAAAGTTGCACAGAAGCTGAAATCTAGGTCATACATTTGCTTAGCCATGGGGTTCACAGAGAGCGAGAGCATCACTCCTTCGGTGGAACCTTACTCGCATGCCGGACATATCAGCACAAAACGATTATGCAGAACAGGAGTACAGCATTCCAAAGGTGCACTGCCCTGAAGATGTGAACAGATGTGCAAAGATCTTATTATTGTTGTTGTTGTTTTCATCCATCTGCCATTATCTACCTGGTCTTGTTCCTAATACAGAATATAAATATACATGTGCAGTATTTGTTTTGATTGAATTGTTGCTTTTTGCTTATACAATCCAACTCTGGCTAATTTAACTAATACAAGAGTTCATACTGGCTGTTTATTTCTTGCTATTTGTTTATTTGAATGGTTTAAATTTTTAGTGTGGAATTATCAAATTATGGTGCTTTGGGTCACGTGAGATTAAGGAGAACATAAACCACAACTTCACCCAGACTACTGGTAATTTTGTGTTTCTCTTAATTCAAGATGTAAACCGTCTGAAATCCTCATGTAAGCCAATATGCACAATCTACTGTAAATCATCATAAACACGGTATCACACATTGCAAATATGACAGAGTGTGCAGGCAGAATCAGCAAGTGTGCCAGGCCTTTCAGTGCACATCGCTGCACTGACCCAAGGATTCAGTCCCACCACATGCCAATTCCACAAAGTGTGATGAAACCAGGCGTTGGAGCAGCAGGTCACTCACCACGGTGAAGTCCTCCGCGCTGCACTCCACCCCACGGTAGCGGCAGGACAGCAGCATGTCCTTGATGTCATGGCCGGTGCGGTCGTAGAACTCACGCATGTTGAAGGGACGGGGCCTGAAGTTGTGGAAGTCTGCTTTTACTTTCAGTGTCTCCAAGACACTTTCCTCCACCAGGTGTGTGTCCCGGATCTCGTACCTGAGCGGAGAGAAAAGCCTCATTGTCATCGGCTCGTTTGGTTTAAGTTTCAGTCAATAAATATATTCACTCTCCCAGAAACACAAGTAAAACATTTTTTTTTCAATGTACAAAAGGAGAAAACAAAGATATTGGAAATTTTTGTTTAACAACACTTGCAGCTCTTGTAAATCGTAAACACTGGAAAATGACCTACTGAGAATCTTTTATTTCTGCATTAATTAAGATAAAATTCTGCTGGGTCTACATAATTCAAGTAAATGGATTAAGTGGTGACATTTTGTGTTATTTCACCAGACTCAGACTGACAGTTATTCATTTGTGGCACTGAGGAGAATTAATGGAAAGGGGACAGAGGGTCTTGAATAGAGGGAAGTGAAAAGCTCAGGTGTGTTAGAGCATTCCATTATTTTCATCCATCTGCCATTATCTGCCTGGTCTTATTCCTAAAAAATTACAGTAGACACCGTTGTTTCAGAAATCACACGTCCTATATTTTGTGGAATAAAAATGTAGCCAGCAATTTTAACAGATTGCCTGTCTTATATGTAGAAGAAAAAGGGTAGTGTGCTGTTACCTTTGCATTAATGGAAAGATGACACTGACTCGCAGAAATGGTCAGTGTCAACAGTGAGGCATGATGCTACAAGAGATTGATGAATAAATAATTATTGACAGTATTTTGCCCATCTACCTACTTATTTATGCGTTCGTAGCATGTGTCTATCCATTCATATTATAAGTGTGTCTATATGTATGTGGTGTACTGTATGTGAATTTCCCCCCTGGGATTAATAAGGTTTCATTAATTAATACATTCATTTATGTAACTAATGAATAATAGAGCCACCTTTTGCTTTCAGACAGAGCCAGTCTTTACTGGAATGCAGATATAAACATCCATGTATAGCAGACTATAGAACCATCTTAAAGAAGGAAAGCCACCAAGCCTTTGAGGGATGAAGCAGTTAAAGATCTACAGTCAAGAATCTCCCATAATTATTCAGCAATGTTTATATCCAGTGCTTAGGGTAGCCAGTGAATTTATTTGAGTTCATCCTCATATTCAGGAAACTATTCTGGCGTTGGAAATATGGACATTATAGGTCTGGAATATGGAAGTAACATGAGGAAGCAGATTTGCACATTACATCTGTTCATCTTAAAATGCTTCATTTTCCTTCAATATTATAAGGCTACACAGAGTAATCAGACCCAATGACTCCCATAATGTGGCTGTGCATGTCATTAGTGATCCACCATAATATTTTACAACTGGTAATAGACAATGCAGATTGAACACATCCTTTGTGTATAACATCCAGATAGAGGAGAAAAGAGTATAACACAAGTCATCACAATACTGTATATTTTGCAGGGATCCAGTTTTGTGCTTATTTCTCCAGGATATTTTTGTGCTCTTGCCTTGAAGTGGTTTCTGAATAACAGCTCTACCATAAATACTGTCAATCCTACAATATATAGGATTTGTTGAGAAAGAGGAACTTTAACAAAATCTGTTTAATGGTATTTTTGTATTGTGTGCAACTGGAAAAGCAACTAGCCTTCTATAAATAACTGCATTGGTGGTATTTGAAGCTGCCTGTAAGACCCGGTTCATTGTTAAACTGTTGATATGTGGTCCAATTGAACCAACAAATGTAGTCAGTAAAACTACCAGAGGCTCTTTAAAAACAACACTTAACCACTATTGTTTTAAACATATAAATCTCATAACATGAATAAATAAGACCGATGATCCGTTATTCACCCAGCATTGAATTTGCTCTGTTTAACAAAACAAAGTAAAGCTATTTAATTATATTTATACAGCTGTTTTCAAGGATGTGCAAATTTACTATAAATCATCCAGAGAGACATAACTACTCTTGGACAATGGTAAAGTTTTAAGCATAGCCTCTAACTGAGTAACAGGTAATATTAACTCATATCCATGTGAACTTATTGACCAGTGGGGGTTAGGCAGACATAATTTCACACAAAACAACTCTCACTCTTGAACTACTAGATATAAGCCAGACATTTTGCTTAAGAAATGGTACACTTCAGTTATATCCTTCATTTAATGAAGCAAGATCACTGTAGCACTCATTATGTATTTAGCAGCAATCATGGATGTTTGCTTGAGGGATTGTATTTCATATTATGGTACACCTTTTTAAAGCACTGAAAATAAAGTACAATGCAGCATCTTTGGTACTACACCTGACCCTTAGCCTATCTTGTCTGTGAGTAGGAGACATGCCCAGCTAGACACCATGTAACAGCATAGATTTGCCAGACCCAAGCTGTTAAAAACTCCACTTCCAGAAGCAAGTTGTTGCCTTTCAAAACTGCAATCCTTCTCCAAGGTCAAATCCAATGTGTCCATCACACATTGGGACACTTTTACATGTACTTCCTTGAGTAATAGTCACAGTTGTGCAGTAAAATTTTGAGTTAAAACTACTTTTAGTGTTGCATGAGCTCTGAGAAGGATTGAACTTAAACATCCAGCCATCTATCTACCCATCATCAATAATCACTTTCCCAATACAGGTTCATGATGGTCAGAAGCCCATTCTGGAAGGGCAAACACATACTCATTCACTTACACATGTACACATTATGGGCAATTCGGAACCACTAGTCCACCTAAAAAGTATATTCATGGACGTTGGGTGGAAACCAGAGCATTTGAAGGTAATATATGCGAACATGGAGAGAACATGCAAACTCTGCACTGGGTTGAAACCCATGTCTGAACCCACATTCTAGGAGCTGTGAGGCATCATTGCTACCTCCTTCATTGCTGTGCTGCTCACTGAACTCAAATGGTGCTTTTGGTGCTGATTTAACACTTCCTTTTTACCATATAAAAATACCTTAACTCTCACTGTTCCATGGTTTGTCATGTTCAGGGGGCAGGAATCAGTAAAACTTTGCAGCCTGATCAGTAGGTCCGTCTTGTCACCATATGGCACACAAAGCTGTGGATTGCCTGACGGTATCTAGCACTCCTGCTCTGGAGGTGCTCTCTGTGATAAGTGCAGCTCAGATAAAGGTAGCCTGAGCTGATCATGACTCCAGGGAAGACAACTTATCCTTAAGGAAGTTGAGTTGCTATGACAGTTTAAGTCTTACAACATTATATGTTTTTAAATGACCACTGTTAAGATGGTTTTGCATATAGATTAGAAATATAGAGGCTGTTTTGCAGTTATTTCCTTTCCATCTGCAAACTTTTCAAGAGACTTAACTGACCATACTAGCAGGTCTTCCATCAGAGGGCAGAGAAAACAAATGTTAATTCAGGGTGATGTTACGGCAGTGAAGCTCTCATGAGCTGGTGTGGCAAAGTGGTGATAAACGTTTGAAAGAGCGGTTATTTAACCAAACTGTAAGAGTTTGTCATAAGAGTACATCAAGCTCAGCCTTGAACACATTCTGAAACAGACTGTGGTTATCTGATCAAGGTAGAATTTTCACATCACAACATGCACAAACATACACCTTCATGCTGCAGCAGTTCACCTGTCAGTTGGCTTGTCACTGTACTTCCTGATTTATTTACGGAGCAAAAATCTTACTGAACGGGATGCAAAAATCAACATCATCTTGTTCGTTGAGTTTAGGGCTAAAAGAAAGCCTGGAGCTGTAGGAGCATCTCACTAAGGCAGAACGTAGACCTCACAGCTCCTCCAGTTGCCAACTTGACACAGTCTTGATCCTGACAACAAACTCAGTTGAATGGGACCCTCAGCTACCAAACTGCGTTCTTCATAAACACACAGCTACCAGGAGACTATTTAAGAGCAAGTCGAGTGCCACTGACTCACACCTCCCGGAGTATTTAACGAAAGCAGCTTTAGCGAAAGCAGATTCTTCAGCTTTAGTGATAGCAGATGCTGGTGCGACAATATGCGGGAATTATTTAATATCGGCCCGACACAACTCCCTGAAGCAATCAGAGCAAGTGCTTTCTATGGGTGAGGGAAGAGCTGCAATTAGATTATGGACCACAATCCTTTAAATTTCAGATGAGGGCTTAACAAATGAAGGAATAACAACATTGCTCCAATGCCTCGGGAAATATCATCCGTAAATAAAAACTAATTCTCATTTCTAAGTGGGACCGCAAAGTTAAAGTTTTACGAGACACTAAATTCATATGGCTCCGGCTCCTCTCAGCTTCCAACAACCCAACAACTTCAGCTTATATAAATTTTCTCTTGGCACAAATATCTTTGTTTTAATTTTTTGTGAACTTTCAATGTCTCACTCTTCATTCTGTTGGCAAGCCATCAAAAAGAAGAAACTATAACAAAAAACCATGTAGGTACCATTACCTGTCCTCATGTACTTGGAATCAAAATATCTGAAGGATGCCTTGAGTAGCATCTACAAAACACCCTTATTCCACACACTTCTAGAAAAAAAATCATTTTCAACTGCAAAATAGCCATTTTACAAACTGTCTGATCGTTAAAAAGAAAAAACCTTGCATCCAGACAGTCGAAAAGAACAAGATGAGTAACATCCCAAAAAGAACCCAGTTCCCTTGCGTGAAGCGCATAAGAACACAATCTTTACTTCCCAAACATGCCTGATGTGCTAGTTTGTCCTCCATGATCAAAGCCTCACTGTCCCTGGATCTTATTAAGCAGAAAACATCTTCTCTTTCCTCGCCAGTCCTGCATCTGCTAAAGTCTCACAAGAGGCAGAACATTTCTTCTGCTCTTTCCCTGAAAAGCTCTTCTATTTCTATACTTTTGTAATACAAAACACTATCAATCATTCCTTCCTCTTGTGTCACCCTCTGTGTTCGTATCGTTGCTTTCTCTCTGCTGCGCTCTACAAATCCACTACAAATCCAACACCAGACCCTGTGACATCCCTTTGCTGCAGGGCCATGCTTATGCCTTCCTGCTGCACAGTAAGCAGCAGAAAAATTCTGTGGCATAAAAATGACTTCCCATCATCTCTTCTTCCCATTGCTTTACATTTCTTCTCAAAGACTCAGCACCTTAAGTTACAATACCCATACCTATGTAGATACCTTCTATATGTAGGCCAACCTGTGCAACATACAGAAAAGGTGCTTTGAGACTAGTATTTGGTTAAAAAAGTATATACATATATACTATATACACACACACACTGCATTTATTTGTACCAATTGTTACCGCAGCAGTGTGATTCTAGAAAAGAGACAAAATGATTCAGGGTACAACGGATAGCAGATGACTTACGATGCTAGATGGTATTGACAGCTATATTGTGGCATGCAGCCTTGTGGGTTTGGATGGGGCGAAGGACGCAGAGGCAGCATTCATCTCGAACGTTTATTCGAACACCGGCACACAGGGAAATAATGCTCTCGGTCCGAGGACCCCCGTTTCCTGCAGGACCTCTGTCTCAAGCCAGCTTTCCCAGCCTGCCTAGCACCCCCAGGCTTTCTCCCAAAACACTGGTAGACACAGTCACCCCATCACTTTCCCCAGAAGTGCCCCCAATGGTTGCACACTTACATTCTACATTTTTCCCCACGATGCAACTATTTACATTGAACAGGTTTCCCGCCTAAACACAGTAACGTGGGTCGTTACGATATTAACATTCAGAAGAATGACCATATAG
Source organism: Scleropages formosus (assembly GCF_900964775.1). Taxonomy (NCBI): domain Eukaryota; kingdom Metazoa; phylum Chordata; class Actinopteri; order Osteoglossiformes; family Osteoglossidae; genus Scleropages; species Scleropages formosus. The sequence continues at coordinate 13,432,417 of NC_041827.1, forward strand.
GCAAGCTTTTGGTATTAAGTGCAATAATGACACAATAAGATCTGCAGGGGTGGCTTATTCCCCAAATAGGACTCACAGTTGTACGATCTTCAAATCATTGACGATCCAGGTCAGAATGAACAGCAAGTAGTCATAGCTCACTGAAGATGATAACCCCCATTGTGACATACAGGGGAGCTTTTAAGCTTTAAGCAAAAAAAAAAAATGGGAGGGTGGAAGTGTACCACTAAACAGGGAACTGTAAAGTTAGCAGAGAGACATGGCCTCCCTCTGCTGCTTTGCGAAAGTAGACTGCTGTCCCTGGAGAGGTAATAATACCTGCCGGTCTCACAGGGCACCATCCTCCCTGCCTCAGTATGTTCGTTTAGTGCTTTATGTAATACAGCATCTATGAGACCCACATTTCAGCAGTAACACCCCTGGGTTGCACACTCAGCCAAATGGGGCTGAGGGTCGGAAAGCACTAGGGACTGTTTATCAGCTTGACAACAGTGAGGTTTCACAGACAGCACTAATTACACGCGGATAAAAGCTTGTTTATCACATGGCTTACGAGACACGAGTTAATTGCCTCTGCTTGTCATCCCTCCTTCTCTCTGATGTCCGCTCAGCCTGTCGGCAGCTTTGCGGGTCTCCGAGCTGCCCCTTAGACATGCCTTTCCTTTCATTTCCTGGATAGCAACATCTGCTTATGGAAAACAATGTTTTTTTAAATATGCTTTAACAAGAGGTTTAGACAGCGTTGCAATATTTCAGAAGCTGGCAATCCATTCCTTCAGTGACCAGAAACATCGTTTTCATGCCACTTTCACATATAATTGTATAATTATAGTACTTAATTCGGCCGAAACTCAGAGGGTTTCTTTCTAACTTACGATGTAGCTGCCTGGATGTAATCACGGATAAGCAGATCCGGGAAAGTTAATAAAGATAATGAAACAATGCAATAGAAGATGATGATGCTAGATATTTAATCAGTTTCCTTGCTGTGGTTTGTTGGACAAGCACAGAATTGGATACAAAAAGGATCCTGCCAAAGTACATATTAAAAAAAGCATTCTTGGGCGCACTGGGTCACAAAAAAAATTACATTTGACAATAAGTGGTCAGCCGGACTGTCATCTACAACACTTTTCTCCTTCCCTGCTAATAAGGAGCCAACTTGGGGTCAGAACCCCACACAGAGACACCTCAGGTTTGCTTCTCACATCTAGACAGTTGCGCAAGAAAAAGTGCCTTCTTCAGATGTGTGCATAAGGCAGACAGCATGTTCTTCTTACTGATTTATGTAGTCCATAAATAAGTAAGTAGTATATCTTGCATGTCTATAACATTTTCCACCGGAGTAATTGATTCATTGTGGTGAATTTGTTAATTATGTATGTTAAAACATCTTATATTTTACACCTGGAATGTCATCATGCCAACAAGCTGTCCCATGTAACACTCTCTCCTGTACAACTTTCTCACAGTGGATGGAGAGTAACCTATAAGGGCATGATCACTGGAGTTCTGCAGCCCTAACATCAACATCAGCCCTGCATCTATATTCTAAGGTCTGTTTTCAACAGTACTCTGATAAACTGGATGCTAAAGACATGCAATTTTTCTCTTCACTAAAGGTATGTGTATTTGTGACACACTAATATGTATTCAGGGGCAGGCTATCAGGGGTCCACAGCAGAGGAGCGCTATGGATCAATAAGCTAAAAATAACCGTAGGAGCACTGAGCACAGAACAGCTTATTCTACTCCTTACAGCACATACAACACACCCCTCCGTACACTTCGTGTAGTCTGTGTCGCTCTCTATTTTATGCAGCACCATAGTCCTGGAGGAACATGGTTTCATTTCACTGTGCACTGTACCAGCTGTATATGGCTGAAATGACAATGAAGCTTCTGACTGTATCCATACTTTCCTCTTCAACCTTTGTTCTTTCCTGCTATAGTATCAGAAAGGGCCAATTTCCTCTGTGGAGAAGGAAAAAAAAAAAAAAAACTGAAAAACTTAACTTTTGTCACATTTGCTCTTTTTTTAGATTGTACAAAGATTCTACAAGGACAATGAATGTCTGCTTTAACAATGACAACCTTCTTTTAAGATGAGAAAATGACAGTCATGTCATGAGAGCCCATCCTGCCTCAGTGAACATTTGACATGTAGCATCAGATACCAGAGAACAAGGAAATAATTGTTCAGCCTTGTGGTCTGAAGGTGGCTTGATCCAGCAAGACAGCACCATCGAGGTGGCTTTGAGGCTGAAAATCGTATAAGATGGCCATGTAAGCCATTACTCCGCAACTCCATTACCAGAACCTCTGCTGATCAACACATCAGCAAAAAGCAGAGGTTGACTGGCATAATATTACACAGTTCATGCCCTTTCAAAACAATTTTTTTCCTGCTCATCTTAAATTTATTGAAGGTGTAAGTTCCATTTAATTGATTAACAGAACAAAAATACATCCATTTGAGTTACACAAAATTGACTTTAGGAGGGGTTTCATTTAACACCATTCCTTTGACTTACAGGGAATTTCTTCCTATTTATGAGGACAACATTTGGATTTTGTGCACCTCCCAAAAGCTGAGAGCGATGGGATATTTACATGTAGTCATTTAGATACTTTTCTCCAAAGTGACAAACAATTAGTAAATGACACAATTATCCAAAGCAACTTGCAGCATTAAACAAGATTATTACTGGGAGTTTAGTGCTCCATCATCTACACAGCAGGAGAATAGGACACACACACACACACACTACAAGCAATTTAGAGTCACCAATTCATTGCAAACATGCCTTTAGAGTGAAAATACACTGACAGCTATTTATTGTCCAGCCTGGGCTCTTTTCAGCAGCAGCCTTGACTTTTCCAGGGTTACAGGTGACTTTCAAATTGTGTAAACTCCCCCCCAACTCTAAAACACCCATTGCTGTTTTTAATATAACAATAATGAACAGGTTGTGATCTTGGAAAGTTTGCCCTGGGTGAAATTAAGTGCTAACAACATCCTTCAAAATTCTACAATGCCAGATCCAAAGGTTACTTTCCCCAAAGCAGAAAAATTATCCCACCTTTATCACAACTCATAGAGAAGTAACAATGATGACCACCAATGCCCTGCTGGCCAAACTGTAGTGGCCCTGTCACCGGCATCAGCTGTCCACCCCAAGGCTTGGTCAAACTCAGAACAGAATGGAGCCCTAATTAGGATCCCCTTCGATCTCACAAGAGCACCTGGTGGGAGTTTGTCTGTCCAAAAGGCACTTTATGGCCAACAGGGGTCTTTCTTTTTTGTTTAATAAAAAAAAAAAAACTCCTGCAAAAGCTACTCTTGTCCAGAACGCTTTAAAAATAAACAAGAAAGAAAACTCAAGAACTCTGAGATTCTCATAGGACAAAATTCTATCTGCCAGACACTTCTTAAAGGGAGAATGTGTGTTTTAAACTCAGTTATGCCCCCACAAGAAGTGTTATCAAGGACAGCTGAATTAGATTGACCAGCGATCTGGCCTTAAGAGGTCTTCCAGGTGGCAGCAGGTGGTATAGTGATCAGTGCTGTCTCTGGAATTGTAAGTTGCAGGTTTGAATCTATCCAGCTGGTGCAATACCCTTGAGCAAGGGAATCACCCTAAAATGCAGTAGTAATAAAACACACAGCTGTATAAACACTTACGCAACTGTAAATAGCTGAATATTATAAGCGGCTTCAAAGAAAAGTGTCAGATAAACATATAAATGTAAATTTAGTGTAACTTCAACACATCAAAGGTGTCACAATATTTATCATCCAGCAGTTAGTGGCAGGAGTAAAGAAAAGACCTTATATGACTTCTTCCTCCTTCAGTTTGGCAGCAAGTTGTCTTCATTTTCACAGCAAGGGATTTACCACAACCAAAACACGGTACCTGAAGAGTGCATTCCTGCAGTTCTACACTATTTAAAGCTTATGGAAATGACGTCAATTGATTGAGATGCGCAGTCCATAACTGAATATTTGATGTGGGTTTAGATCAAAGGACCTTAAAACTGCCCCCAAACTTCTGCCATAAGATTTGCAAACAGAAAATCAGCACTTTCAGAATCACCGAGACATATAATAAAAGGGAATTAAACAAGCAACTTGGCTCAAAGAATCTGAGAATAAAGGGCACATCATCACCAACGCAAAAAAAAAAAAAAAAAAAAGTTTCTTAGAAGTACAGATTCTACAACAGCCCTGGAAACGCGTTCACATTAATCCATGGTGGAAAAATAATTTGAATTTAAGTTTGACTTGAAATAATATCGCTCAGCAGCAATGCGTAAATCGCATAGTTTATCATTTATGTGCAAAATCCAAGGCGCTCCGAACTGAACCACATGTCATCGGTTACAGTGCGGCTCTCTAACCTTTACGTGAGCAAAAGATACTTGTTACCTCTCAGGCTAGACTCATTCGTCCAAAGCGAGTTACATTGTAGTTATCTAATTAACTTCATAAGAATCTGCCCACCCATAAAGCAGAATATTGTCACTTTGACAACAGAGGACAGAAATACTTTTAAAGAGGTTAGGTAGTACAGGAGGGAGATTCAAAGCAGAAACTTTCAGAATAAGGTGACACTCCTAAACACACTCCGCAAGCTGCTCCCGCCGGTGTGACGCACAAGTTCATTTGAAATGTCTGTCTGACACATTGTCTGAAACCGCTTGTGCCAAGTGGGGTCGTGGCGAACCGGAGCCTAACCCGGCAACACAGGGCAGCAAGGCTGGAGGGGGAGGGGACACACCCAGGACGGGACGCCAGTCCGTCGCAAGGCACCCCAAGCGGGACTCGAACCCCAGACCCGCCAGAGAGCAGGCACAGACCTAACTCACTGCGCCGCTGCGCCACCGCGACCCCCCATTTGAAATGCTTTTTTTTTTTTTTAACTGAAATAGCCTTGCCGTAGATACACAGGTTTAAGGATTATATATTGGTTCTAGTAAACGTGGCGCAAATCGTCAATAAAAAATAACAGATGATTCCTTAGAAGCGCTGCGACACACAGTCCTGAAGCATCTCGAAGCGACTCTCGATGGGGTTAGGATAGGAACACCTCCGAAAAGTTGTCTGGGATGCCGTGTGTGTCCTGTCACACACACGCACACGCATACACACCTCCCGTTGAGCAGCGCCAGCAGCTCTCCCGCGTGGTACAGGTCGTTGCGCGTCACCCGGCTGAAGCGGAACGCGTTCAGGTTGCAGAAGGTGACCGAGGGGAAGATCATGGCCGAGATGAGCACCTCGTCCAGCTTCGTGACGTGGGGGTACTCGAAGTAAAACTGAATGCGGTCCACGCACACGTAGATGAGGAAGCTCAGCGAGCCCATGAAGAAGAGGATCCAGAGGCAGCGCTTGATGCAGATGCGCTGGTAGCTGAACATGTGCGAGATGCCGTGCAGCGTGGAGCGGCTCGCGAACACCTCGATGGGCACCGGCTGCTTACAGTCCACCTCCTCCGACTCCACTTTGAGGTCCATGGCGACTGTCAACAGTACAGACGCGCGCGCGCGCTCGCGCCACAGATGAAATCGCAAGAGCCGATGGAGGCAGAGTCTTTAAAGCCCGCACCCTCTCCACTCGGTCCACGCGGGTCCCAGTCCTAGAATGTCTGTGGGCTCTCCACAAGTCCACAGGTAGCCGTGTGACTTCCACGCATCACTTTCACTTCTTGTTACTCATCCGTCAAAAAAGACTTCGGGTTAATTAAAGAAGAAATCACAACAAGCTGTACGGTGGCTTTAGTTTAATCATCGCGACTTCCAGTTGATATCGTTTTTTGAGCAGCTGGGTCCACGAGCTGGGAGTGCGCACGAGCCCGGGCGGGCGGTCACTCGTGTTTGTTTAAACCCCCCCCCTTTGGAGCAGAAGAGCTTCCACGGCTTGATCCCACAGTACGCGGCTGGGGTGTCGGGGACTGAGGAACAGGGGCACTAACAGCATTCAGTGTGGAGGCAACAAAAGTAACTTCTACAAAGAAGCAAACACGGCATTCACTACACACACTGACTGTGTGTGAGTTCGCTACGTCGAGAAAATTATATCCCAGCAAGTCCACAATTCGCGGGTACAGTTGAGTTTACAGTTAAGACGGGCAGGGTGCTGTCCAGGAGGCCAGCTGTCAGTCTGGGGAAACAAGAAGAAGAAGAGGGAAAAATGAGGGAAGGAGGAAATCCAACGTGCTCGTGTCGCGGATCCTCTGCTAATAATTGTGCAAACTGAACTCGGGTTCAAACCGGGTTCGCGGAGGACACCAAGCCGTGGAGTCGCCGTGGAATCATCGTGCTTCCACCGACCAGCTCCCACATGATTCCCGGCTACGAACGATTTCGCAAGGATCAGAATTAGAAAGCAGCTCCGCTTGGCATCGCCGTGGCGTGACGCGCGGTCCACTGTCACATTGACATTCGCCCGTGTAAAATTCAGGGGACATTTAGGAGAAGCGATCCACGCGGGATCCCCTGGAGACGGAGCGCGAGCGCAGACGCCGGTGCGGTGGCCGGATTCCACAAGCCGATTCCGAGCGCCGTGAGCGCGCGCATTTGCAGCGCCGTGCGTTTGGTCGCTCGTGCGGTTGGGCTGATGGAGTTATTTCCTTTCACCGCACATAGTGAACGAGTCGCGGGTGAGAGCGGTCCTGCGCGGATGGTGGCTCTCGCTGTCCTCCTTCGCGTCCACGTTCGCCGCGTTCGCGTCTGCCGGAGCAGCGCCCGAGCGCGGAGGAGCCTGTGGAAAAGACCGCGCCGCGCGCTCCTCGGTTTCTCGTGCCGCGGTGACGCCTGTCAGTGTCAGCGAGGGGGAGGGGAGGCGATCGGAGGGGGTCAGAGACGCGAGTGGAGGAGCGCCGCGCGCCGTGGAGAGATGCCCCTTCTTATTGCTGACGTGAGCGCGCAGCGAGGTTAAGTGTCTGCGAGTGTAACGCGAGCCGCTCCGCTCCAAACGCCCTGACAAAGAGACACATAATAATCGCGGCACTGGGTTATTATTTCAATAATTTCATGCAATCCGTGTGTGATATTTAAACGGCTGTGTGTTGTGTGTGTGTAAGAGAGTTGAGTGGATGCCTGCTGCAGACAGACTGCTGTCCCACCTAGGATGTACCCTGCCTTGTCCCTTTAGTTTCTGGGATAGGCTCAGGACCACAGCGACATTGCAATGGACAAGCGTTTATTGACAATGAACTAATCCGTGTTTACAAATTTGATGATGAATTTCATGCTCACGGACAGCTGGCTGTACAGTAGGTAGTGTTCCTGCTTTTGGACCCAAAGGTCACAGGTTCGATTCCTGCCTCCTGCTGTAGTACCCTTGAGTAAGGTCCCTCCCCTAAATTGCTGCAGTAAAATGACCCAGCTGTATAAATGAGTAAAAAATTATAAGTAGCTTAACACTGTAAGTCACTTTGGAAAAAAGCATCAGCTGAATGAATGAATGTAATATGCTCAACTAGGTTAGATCCATTTTTGATAGAAAGCTGATATAGCCAAGTGCATACACATGTACGTTTACGTTACTTCATTTAGCAGTCGCTTTTCCCCAAAGCGATGTCCAGTGAACACCATGTAGCTTTATCAGCCCACACTTTATTCACCCAAGACCATTTACACTGCTATATACACTACTTGGGGGGGCGCGGTGGCGCAATCCTGCTCTCCGGTGGGTCTGGGGTTCGAGTCCCGCTTGGGGTGCCTTGTGGCGGACTGGCGTCCCGTCCTGGGTGTGTCCCCTCCCCCTCCAGCCTTATGCCCTGTGTTGCCAGGTTAGGCTCCGGTTCCCCGTGACCCCGTATGGGATGAGCGGTTCTGAAAATGTGTGTGTGTGTATACACTACTTATACACATATACTACTACATATGAGAGACTGTTAGTGTCCTGCACATATTCCAAAGAAGTACATTTAAATACCAGTTTTGCACCATAGTAAGTGAAGCCCCTGGTTACAGAGCCTTCACCAGGCTTCAGCCAGCACTCTTGCATGTCCCTGATGGCTGTGAGCAGAGACACTCTGTGCATCATTGCAGCATAACACCCATCTGACACTCAGTGGGCAATCGCTCAATCCACACTAACAGTTGTTCAGATGAGATTCTGGTGAGCCCACACTGTTTTTATCAGAATGAAATTAATCTGTGAGGGGTATTGATTGAACAGGGTGAATTTTGCAGAGCACGCCATACCAACATTTTCACCTCCATCTCAGGAATTTGTCCTCTTATGGTGCAAACCAGTTGCAGAAAAAGTGAGCAATGTTTGCCATCTACTTTTACATGTGGGAGTAGCCAGTAGTGGAGTGGTGAGGGCCAATGCCTTGCATTCAGAAGGTAATCAATTGGAAAATTCCACCACTGCCTTGATCAAGGTGCTTACCCTGAATTACTCCGGTAAGAATACATTGCTGTATGGGTAAATCACTGTAAATGTACTCATCTGAAACTGTAATTTAGCTCATACAAAAGTGCACGTTAAGGCAATAATACTGAATGCAGCAAATTTATTTTGAGGGTGGCACTGGTGTTTCCTCTGGGTGCTCTGGTTTCCTCCCACAGTCCAAATTATGCAGTTCTGGTGAATTGGCAGCGCTGAATTTCCCTTAATGTGTAAGTGAGTGTGTGCACATGTGGTTACTCTTTGATGGACTGGTGTCCTGTTTAGGGCGTACCCCACTGGGCTTTTTCCCAGTGGATCTGGGATGGGCTCTGGACCCCCGTGACCCTGACCAGGACAAGCGGTTAGCGAAGGTGAGTGCATGAATTTCATCTCGAGAAATAGCATTAGTTTGTCATCAACGTGTGATTTTGTTGTGCAGAAACAATTTGTGCTCCACAGTCCCATTGCAACATAAGTTTCCCTTATGCACTCCTTGATAGTTATTTGTCAAGTGCACAGAGTTCTGTTACACTTTTAATGCAGTTTGGCCTGGTGTGGATGCGGCCGCGGTAATACATTTCCACTGTTTCCATGCACGATAAATGAAAGGCACTGCTGCGGCATGTATTGGAAAACGGGCCTGAGAGTGATGCTAGCAAAGACGTCTAGGAGGAAAGGTGAATTTATCATTAAAGAGGCATGCCTAGGGAGTACTTAGATGGTCTCTGTTCCGGAGGAGAAATTACATCCTGCACAGATTTCATGTAGCATGCAAGGACTAACAGGACAGCAAACTGCATTAAACTCCCCTGAGAAGTCATCTGCAGAAGTCCAGTAAATGAAGTAAATGGTTGAAATGATTGCTAGGTCATTCAGCCAATAAGAAATAGTTAGATAAGCACAAATTGTTACAGCTGTGCCTTAAATATTTACAGTCATGCTCTGGAAGTTATCAAAAACATGGAAAACTTTGGTATTTACTTATTCTTTTTACGTAACATTTTCTTATTTTCTCATTTCTTGTTCTTATTTGTTTTTCTTTTCTCTAACATCCTTGTGTGCTGCCCTGTTCTGTAATATGTCATAGTACAGAGGGACAAAGGTGCTGCGATGGAAAACAAATTTCAGAGAAAGCTGACAATAAAGTTCAGTCATATCATATTGTATTGCATCGTGTATGATATTTGTAGCTTTAATGTTGTAAAAAGCTTTCTTTTTTTTTTGTTCCCCTACCACTTTCCACAAAGTCCACTATTCAAAGAAGCCCACTATTTAGCATTCATATCAATTATTATAGAGATTAAATTTTCCCCTTGGGCTATAGAGGTTCGGTTTTTACAGAGGGAACATTCAGGTATACACCACAATAACAAAATATTGTAACTGAATTAATAAAATGAAAAGAAACAAAGATTACACACATTCTAGTGAGTTTCAAATATATTGTCAAGACTCATTTGGCATTTACATTTGAATGTTAAAAATCACAGGTTTTCACTTTAAACGAAAGAACAAATAAACATGAAATGGTAGAACAAGATTATCTCAGTAATACAGCCTGTCATTTTGTCAAAACAAGAACCAGATTACTTGGCCCAGAAAAAAATGTTTCCAAAAACATTCATTGTTGCACTATGTCACGGATTCAGAGATTTATAAATGGTACAACATATTTTCACAATGGACTTTTTTTTAGGCATAAATTGGTGTCATGGTGGCACAGCAGCTAGTGCTGGTGCCTCAAACCTCCTGGGCTGCGGGTTTGGACATGAGTTCAGGTCCACGTGGGTTTTACGTGTTCTCTATTCTTGTGTGATTGTTGCTGCGTGCCCCAGCTCTCCCCCAGTTTCCAAAGACATTTCAGTTAAATTAATGAATTTAAACTGATCTTTGTGTGTATGTTGTAAATTGCTCTGCTGTTTAAATGGATAAATGATTGTAAGTAGCTTGTTGTAGTGCATCTTTTTTATGTCTCCACGAAGAAAGACAGCAGCTAGTTACAAGTTAATAATAAATAATGTAAAACATATTCCTGGAAAAGTCAGTATTAAAGATGGTTCCAGAATGAAGTATTTTGTCTTTGATTATTACAACAACTCTGTGCTATTAATAATAGCCATGGACTGTGATAAAGGGCCTCCCACTCTGTTTTCATCACTAGTGTTCAGACAATCTGTTAAGCATATGTTGCAGTAAACAGCAGAATTTGATGTGACAGTAAAGTTGATCATGCTGTCCAGTCCCACCTTGTGACAACTAGGTTGTAGCCCAATGAAATGGCTTGTGTCCACTCCTCTCCTTGCTCACATTGTTTTACTGAAAGATATCTCTACTTTCTGTTACAATTCTTCTTTGACTAGCGAAGGGCATTCGCTTTGTGTCTGGAAAAGCTGAGCTGTGGGAGGATGAGGCCCGAGGTTATGTTTGGCGCTGAGATTGCTTACGAGTTCAGGACAGCCATCATGGATACCGGTTTGTACTTCCCCTGGCTGGCGTGCAAGTGGATGTGGCCCTGTGTGGGCGTTGTTGCTCCTAGGGAATTGGCAGGACGATGAACAGGCTCACAATTGACCATATATAGCAGGACTAGGGGCAAGAGGGGAGCAAAGGGGCCTGCAACAGAACCCCCACATGAGGGTAAACTGAAAGAACGCCTTCCTGTTGCTTCACAACAACTGCACTTTTGGCACTTGAGTTGAGAATTATTATGTAGGGCTGAAGGGACTGGATGGATGAATTCGTCCAGACAGATGGACTATTAGTTGTAATGAAGTCCTGATGGGTTTCCAGGATCGGGGAAGTAACATGGGAGTGGAGGGAACCATCCGGAGGTACGCCTGCAAGAAAATATTGAGATGATATCAAGTGTGTAGGTTTCTTTTATTGTGGTGTGACTGATGGCAGAGGTGTTTAAATCAATATGGATGGATCTCAGAGAAATTTTCATCTGTGGCCAATTTACACAATGCTGCTCCTAGAGCAGCTGATGTCCCTTTCACGTCAAGATTGCTTGAGTTTCAGTCATATCTTGCTGTACGTTAACCACCATAAACATTTTCTCCAATATAGGGAATGTACTGTCACCGGGTTAAAGACTTCCGTCCCTCATTTGCCTTGCAAACCACACGAGTGGTCGATATAAGTCTGGGTCAACTCGATGGCATGTCCATCATCATCATTGTGATCATCCATCACTATCACTGGCCGCTTTATTAGGTAGATCTAGATTTGTATTGTCTATGACCAACTTTTGCTTGCAGAGGAGTCCGAATTGTTTTATTTGCTAAAAATGTTCTTGGTTCACACTGACTGTATAACATCACGCAGCTTTTTAAAATTTCCAGGTGGTGTATTCATGCTGCAAATTTCCCATTCCACCTTATGCCAAATATGCACTATAGTGTTGAGTTCTTGTGACCATTGGAGTACACGGTCATGTTTGTAGAATCATCCTGAGACTATGCATGCTTTGCGACATGATACTTCATACTGCTTGAAGAATCACTTGAAAAGGGTAGATTTTGTCCACTGGATGTAACCCTTCAGCAATAATGTTTAAGTATGCTGTGACATTCAAACGACGCTCAGTTCGTTCTATGGGTAAAATTTCTTTCAAGGATTCATGCCATTACTGTAGTAATAGTTGTTCATTTAGCAGGTACTTTTCTCCAAAGTGACACAGAATGATTACTTTGTAGTATTTAACTGACACTTTTACTGAAGGTGACATAGAATGCTAGATATGCTACACTAAACGCCCTACAATCTTTTACCGATCTGCGCACAAGAGAAATGTTAACACCCACACACATACTACAGGCAATTTATACTCAACAGTTCATCTGAAACACATGTCTTTGGACTGTGGGAGGACATTGGAGCACCTAATGGAAACCTACACAAATGCGAACAGAACACACTAACTGCAACCAGACTGACCAGGAATCAAAGACATGTCCAATCACAGTCCAGGTGATGTGTAACACCAGCACTGTCGGCTATGCCACCGTTACACCATAACCAGCCTCTTCCATTGGCATCAGACAGGACGGGATCAATGGCTTCATCTTGTGTGAGTTACATTCAAAATCTGTTGCAGCAGAGACTTGGATTCCAGGAGGGTGGACATTTGAGATGCTGGAGTTGGTGTCTCTGGCAGCAAAAAACTCACCATGTTCATAGACACTCGCATTATGTATCTTTGGGAGTGAGATATGTACTACAAAGTAACTCTTAGGTGTACCTAAAAAAGTGTCAGTCCTAAAAGTCTTAGTCCTACTGGAATTAAACTGCTGTATTATAACTAGCAGTGTGACAGATCCATAAATGTACAGCACACAGTACTGATCGATAGCCATTTAAATGCACTGAGCATATATGGCAAACTTCTGAAGACCTCTGTAGAGTGAGTGGGTTGATGACAAGAGAAAAAATATTTCATGAGGTGAAGAAAACAGACCAGTACTATTGTTCGTTCCAGTGCTAGTGAACTCACTTCTGTAAGTCTAATGAAACCACCCTCTGCATCCCCAGTTTTTATTTGCACAGGAACAAACTAATAAACTATACATTAGTCACCAGTTATTATTTTTCTTTCATAACACATACGAAGGGAACAATTTCATAATATTATTTGGATGTAATATATTGTTACTATTTGTCTTTTAGACTAAAAAAACTTCTTTCACCTGTAAAATTTTCTTGAATTTTCTTGTGAAATTACAGAGAACATTGAATATTTGTAACAGGTATTATCATGCATATGGAGTATAATGATTTATAATAATGACTGACCATTCAGTAAGTATTAACTTAAGCTGATTTACTTATGAACTCAAGTTCATTTACACTGCTGTTCCGGAGGCAAACTATAATTTTGCAAGACATTTGTCCTTGAGCAATACACACCACTGATCATGAGTAATATTGGTTTCCACACAATTCTGTGTAACAAATGATCACCCATCTTTTTAAGGATGCAATGGCCCACCTCTATCATGCTGCAAGTAAAAGGAAAACCGAACTGAGAACAACATCAAAAACCGAGGACTTGTCAGTCAAAATCAATAATGACACAATGTAACAGGAATTTTATGTAGATCTTTTTGCATTTTCCATTCAGTTTTGTTAGATTAAGCACACTTCTGGTGTTAGTTTGTACTATATGTCAGTTTTTAGAAAAATATTCCACATTCTTGAAATTAGCAAGTTTTGGCAAATGTTGGCAGCAGGTTTCAAGCACAGAATATTCCAGAACTTTTAGGATCTGATGCTGATGATGAATGTTCTGGTGCCTTCTAGAATCTTCCAATGGCTGTAAAGTACGAAATTGGGACTGACACTCTAGAAAAACTAGCTGTATTTTTGTAATCAGTAAACTTTAAGTAATCACCAACACAAAAATCGACAACACGAAGAAATTTTCTTGCATTGTGTAATGTCTCCTTACTGTCAGCTGACTTGTTTTGTCAATTTCATTGGTCATAGTTGTCTAGCGGTGAGCTCAATCACAATTTAGTGTGGACTTATCAGAGTTTAGTGGTGAGTGCCCTCTGTGGATATGAAGTACAGTATATGATACTATATATAAATACTATGCATATAACTGCAATTTAGTTGCTAGAGAACATGTACTTGTAGAACTGAGTTGTAGAAAGTTTGAAAATGTTTGTTCTTTTTTTGATCACTGTTTGTTCATTAATATTGATGAACATTGATAAATTGCATGTGTCTTGTATGCTTGACAGTGTGATAGTCAGTAATGATAGTACACAGATTTTTTTACAGGTTAACTTTTTTTGCTAGAGGGGCATGGTGGTGCAGTGGGCTTGGCCTGTGCTTGCCCTCTAGTAGGTCTAGGGTTCGAGTCCTGCTTGGAGTGCCATCCTGGGTGTTTCCCCACCCCCTACAGCCTATGCCCTGTGTTGCCGGGTTAGGCTCCGGCTTGCCACGCCCCTGCTTCGGATAAGCGGCTTCAGACAGACAGACTTTTTTTGGTGAATGTTCTTTAGTTTGCTAAAAATGCTTCCCCCAGGGTACTGTTACAGTATGAAAAATGCTCTCCAATAATAATATTATAACAAATCTTTGAGCGCTAATTGTCTCAACTTATTTGCCCTTTCTCATAATTTAATACTGCATGGAAATTCATACTTGAACACATTTATGAATTTTGCTGGCCAGTTTTCTCCACTTCAGTAATTTTTCTGCATAAAAAAACACCTTTACATTCTTTTGGAATTAGCAGTGTGATTATGTCTTGGTTTCCCAACCTAAAAAGTATGCTGTCTATGCATTGACCCTTGTCAAAAAAATTTGCTGGGTATACATCCACCTACACTTCACATGTGTGCTTTCATCTGTCTGCAAAAAGCCATATATAGGCCATACATAAGCTCCCAGGTTTTTATCCTATATCCTGCAGTTGGAACTTTGATCAAGGAACTTTCCCTAAATTGGTCCATAAAAAATGGCTCAGATTTATAATTTGGTAAATAATTGTAAGCAATAGCTTAACATTGTTAGTCACTTTGGAGGAAATTGTCGCTTGAACAATTAATACTAATTCCACCTCCCCGGTACAAAAAACCTGTTTCAGTAAGTATTCGCTTACAAGTTCTGTGTAGTTTAATTTATTGAAGGGATATGTTGATAATTTCTTTTTCATTAGTTAAAACTGTATATTGACACACGTAACATTTACTGGATTTTTTTTTCCTCACCTTAACTCAAGGAAACTTCTGGAAAAGTACTTTTACTTCAGTTATTGTTTTTTGAAAATAACTTTTTATTTCAGTACTGTATTTGGTTACTGTACGCACCCTGACTGTAGTTCTACATGATGCAGCTTTTGAGAGATACATATTCAAATACAGCAATTTTAAAGCTTAAATATACACACACACACACACACACACAGATTGTCTGACCCGCTTGTCCCATACGGGGTCTCTGGGAGCCGAAGCCTAACCCGGCAACACAGGGCGCAAGGCTGGAGGGGGAGGGGTCACACCCAGGACGGGACGCCAGTCCGTCGCAAGGCACCCCAAGCGGGACTTGAACCTCAGACCCACCGGAGAGCAGGACCCGGACCAGCGCAGCTTAAATAAGTAGCAGGCTATTACAAGAGAGAGAAGCTTCTTAGCTAAAGGAAAAGACTAATGACCAGGACATGAACAAAAAATCCAGAAAAAAGAAACACTAACAATAGTGATATGTATTTGCTGGTTTGATTTTTACTGGAAAAACTTAAATTTATGTTGTAGGCTGATTTATATATAAAAAAGATTACATTTTAACTTTAATTAACCTACAAAATTAGATTGACCACGAGTGCACTGGTGCAACTCAAATTTTTTCAGGTTCAGCAGGTTTTGTCTGCTTGTAACAGCAGAAACCTAGAAAATTGTTCACGAAACCTACGCAACAAACGGAAAGGACAGTTGTTTAAACCTAGTTTCCATATTAACAAATTAATTCATCAATGATTATTGTACATACTTGACTCACAGACTTCTTTCAATCCAGTGCAATGTGTAAATTTTCTCATAATTAACACAAATATAGAAAAAGTTGTATCCATATGTATCCACAACATTAATGTTCATAATAAAACATTTATTTTTTTTCATGAAACATGGTAGCACAGCAGGTAGTTCTGGAGCCTCACAGCATGTGGGCTGAGCATTCGGCTGGGGGTTTCAGTCCAGCTCATTGTGAGCAGTGTTTGCATGTTTTCCCTGTGTTGCTTTCCTATGGGTGCTCTGGTTTCCTCCCACAGTTCAAAGACAGGTTTCAGGTGAATGGGTGATATTAGTGTGATTTCCTGTGAAGGACCAGTCTCCCTTCCAGGGTATAACTTGCCTCATGCCCTGCATTTCTAGAATGAGGTCCAGATCACGGTGGCCCCTGCACTGAATAAACAGTTATTAAAAATAGAAGGATGGATTAATTTATTGCAGTCAAAAGCAAAGCGTTCTTGAACATTATAAAATGCTGGGATAGGTAACACTTTTGAGTATTAATTCACTAGTAATTAATAACAATGAATGAATTTAGTCTACAGATCGTAACTTGAGATGTTTTTGTATTGAGTGAAGCACGGATTCAAGTATTTGAGGAAAAACTTATCTTACAGTTTTTTTTTACTTTTAAAACTTGTTTTCAGTTCTTTGTCTGTTCTTTGCAACTCTTCCTTTTTTCGACCATAAAATTTTGATACAGTGAAATAAAGTTTTTCCAAACCTGAAGTCAGAATTTCACTTGTCCCAAATTATTGACTTTTCTTTGACCACAGAAGGCCTTAACCATACTAGAAAGTTCCATCGATGAGTGGTGAGCTGAAGATCTAATGAGCAAATTACAGTGTTACATTACTGTATGTTATTATTGGCATTGAACTTCTTAAAGTCTGGCTTCAGGTACTGAAAAGACCTCTTTCTGTCATTTTTTCCCCATGACATGAGTGCCTTCAGACATACCTCTTTTCTTCTTTTCACGTCTACTGAACGTGACCTTGGGTTCAAGGCCTGAAACATCATTTCCTACCCTCCAATCCTGTCGCTGCGCCTTCCACATGACACCACTTTATTGCCCAACTGTGTCACTACATCTCATATTCTGCCTCTGTATTAACATTTCATTGTGATTCTCACAGATAACAGATTTTCTTATATGAATTGTTGCTAATTTAAATGGCTGGTGCTCATTTGTCATGTTTTTATTTAGTTCAGTGGTAAGCCATTGTTTACTGTGAGTGCTCTGGCACAACTCCAATTTTCTCAGGTTAACCTCGTTTTGTTGTCTGCTTGTAAAAATCAGCAAATTTTAATTCAAAAATACAGTAACTTGACAAACCTAGAAAATTGTTCATAGCTCTATGTTCTTTTGTTTGACTCTGCAAGAAAATAAATACTGAAACATGAATGATAATTGCCAGGAAAAACATTGTTCCCATGACAACAAACAGATGGCCTGCCAGAAAGTCATGCCCTTACTGAAGCACGTGGGCTGGAGCAGACATGGAAGAGGACACTTCAAGGTTAGATCTGCACCGCTCAACTGGAGACCATGGACAGGACTGTGACCACAAAGTACGAGTCCTTAAGATTAATTTGACATTAATGACATGACCGAGGTATCCCCATAACTTAGTCTGTTGGCTGAAGTCACCTAACGTGGTGACTGATTGGCCTGTTGAATATGAGGAACCGCTTCAGGACTGAGCCATAAGTCCCTATTAACCTCCTTCAGAGTTTACATTTTACTGATTTACGCTGCTAAAATATAACTGGCTGGCATCACTGTAAGCAACCGATATCTTCCCTTTACAGTTTCATTATTTATTTATTGAAAAGTATTTCTTTCTGATGTACAGTGTCTACAGTAAATTAATTCATTTTTGACAGAGAATTAACAAAGGCAATATGATGTTGGTGTTCTCTCAAGGTGGCCTTGGTTTTTTCAGTTTTGATCCTGGTTATGTTGTTTTTTAGCAAGATTCTGACAAGTAGGCAAGATATTCACTATAACATCTTACTCTTTTCAGTACCCTTGGAAGTCGACAAATCTGGTGCTCTGCAGGAACAGAACTGCCTTTTCTAGAAAACACAAATTTTAGAAATTCATTTGGTCTGCCCAAACTACTACTTTCCTTAGCCCCCAATGACTCAAACTTGTCACGTACTCCTCAGTAACCCTCCACATAATCAGACTTGTTAGTAAAAAACATATACATAGTCAAAAGTAACCCAGACTGCTTCCCAAGATAGCAAAAATTGAAATGTGTTCCACTCTTTTCCCTAATCCTCCCTATAATAAGACTTGTCCCAATCCACTCCTACAGTCTCTTACCATACACACTCTGCTTACATTTTGCACATTCCTGTAAATCCTTCATGATGAAGGTGTTGAATTTCTTATTGAGTTACACGAAGAGGAAATGGCTCATTAGGCCCCAAATGACCCTAAAATTAGCTAGAATTTCTTGAGCAAGGATGTGAGTTATATACTCCACAATTCATTGCAATTCTCAAGAGTTAATCTGCTTCATGAATCTTATAGTGTGTATCTCAGTTTATTTTGTGTTAGTTGCATGGCTGCAAGTTACTGTAGATTATGTTATCAGTTAAAAAATAAGTACATTTTTTCCAGTACATTGGCTAGAAATTATAAATAAATTGATGTTAACTGTAACAATTTTTTGTTCAAGTATTGATGACCAGATTTGTAAGCAAGCTTCACACTCTTAGCAGAAGTTTGATTTAAGTATTATAACACCCCATACCCTCAGTGACAACCTGTCCATTATAAATAAAGTATCTAAAATCACATTAATTACCCTCACAATTTTGCATACACTGCTCAAGATCCCTCCCATACATCACCTTTCATCTTTAGTCTAAGGTGTCTCAGTGGGGGCTCCATAATCTTACCTCATGCCAGATGGAAGCCCTTCTGGCAAAAGCCAAAAGCAAAATACACAATGCACTTTTCTAGAGATGGAATCGCCGAGTCCTACGTCGAACTATGAAGTAAAAGTTTGGCACCACCTTTCCAAAGTTGTAACACATGTTTTGTAAACAGCTGGAACAATTTTTATTTCATAATCATTATTAGTGCAGACTGTACTCATTGGCAGGAGATCCCAACCCCCACCTCCCAGAGCTATGTTCATTCCCATTATAGTCCTCCTTGCTCCCCCTCTGCCTGTCCCTGCCAGGAGCGACACTTATTTCCCACTCCCTGCACCAGGAGCAAGACTTATACGACATGTATTTTTGGCTGATAGAAAAGATGATGGAAATGATTCCTCAGGCTTAGAAATGTTGCAGTGTTGCCTAAATCTGTGAGAATTGTGTTCACTAGCAGATATTTGTTCATTTGTTCATTTGTACAATTTTCCCAGATATTCTCAGAGAAGTGGGATGCACTGCGGGCAGTTTCAGATTTTTGCCCTTTAGTATATATTCATCTTTTGTTATGCATTTAGAACGAGATATATTTGCAAGTAGTAAGTATATATAGTTACTGAATATGTTCCATGGTTAAAGATGTTTATGGATTTAACTCTGCGCCTTGTCAGATAGCCTGTAATACATAGGAAGCATATTGATCAGAACACAGAAGCCTAAAGACTTCCTTCTTGTTCAGGGATCTCAGATGTCAATCTAGAAATCTGACTGCGGAAAAGGGATTACAAAAGGATCTAGAGCACAAAGATTTCTTGAATGTCAGAATTATTGGCTGAAATAAATCAAGGATTTTTAAATACATTTAAATACTGAATTTATGCACATTACACAGCAGTTTTGCTGGGGCCGCTATTGAAAGCTCAGATAACTTAATATGAAAGCATATATGTAGATTTTAATGTATTATTAATATTGTATTGCACTGACTTTTGCAACATAATATTACTGCATGATACTTTAGATCATAATGTATAATTGAGCAAATATCTAATCTCTTTTTCTGATATATAAAGAACATTCTTTCCAACAAAAAAAAAAAATCATTTTTAAGATACTTCTCATCCAATTCAGAGTCATGGTGGTGTGGAGCCAAACCTCTAGAACACAGATTGCAAGATGGTACACTGAGGATGGGATACCAAACCACCAAAGAGTCACCCACACATACACTATACATTAAGGACAAATTAAGGCAGAAAAATTAACCTAAAACACAAGTCATTGGACTGCGTGAAAAAACCTGCAGGAAAACCATGTGAACAAAAGAAGAACATGTGCATGAGCACAGAGCCGGATTCAAAACCAAACATGACCGTATAGTCCAGGAGCTCTAAGCAATACCCACAGTGCCATCTCTCATATGCGCTGTGTGCTAAATACATGCAGATATATCAGCGTTGCAGATGTCTTGAGCCCTCAGAACCCCTATCAAACACTAAGACAGCAAAAAGAAAAAAAAATACTAACATTATGCAAATGTCTAATGTGCTGTAAAAATGACTGCGCACATTTCGGTCCTGTGAGGTTGGCCATGTATGCTGTGAATCATGCTCTTGCCCTCCACCAACATTGCGCTATGACACTGATAAATACGATGGGGGATCTCTCCTAATGTTTCCTTCTACCTTGTCAGGAAGGCAGCACAAGGATCTCGCCCCTCACCTCTCCAGCATTCCAGGTGCACAGGCCAAGGAAGGACAGGATTAATGAAGAGCACTTCCCTGGATCAATCGGGCACTCGCTTCACCACTGGATCATCTTTCCCTTCCTAACAGCTGCAGCCCATCAATTTGCCCAACCCCGATCAGTTCCCGTTGCTTCAGTGTGCACACCAGGGAGGGGGACTGTGAGAAAGGTATTGATTGTTTCCGCAGTAGTTTAATTGCAATTAAAGATTGCAAATAGGACCCCAGATCAGATTTGCTGCTGTCACAATGTAGAATGTGTAGGAACATTGACAAAAATGACTGACTTCAGACTGCCCAGCAGAAATGACACCTGCTCCTCAGCTGTGATATCCAACACTAATACTTAGTGTGATGACAATTCACCCTTGAGTGCGTTGGTGGAGTAAAACATTACCCTTTAGCGCTGATAATGCAAAGCCATAAAATTGCAGGGAGTTAATATAAAGAGATGATCGCCAAAATAGTTGTGAAAAATCTTGATTAAGGTTATTATTGGAACAAGAGAATCCAAATGCAAAAATCCATTTCAAACATAGAAGACACAGGTGCCAGTTCATTATTGTAAAGTACAACGAAATTAAGTGGAAAAACTAAAGTAATACCGATTCTGATCATTTTCAAGGCATGGGAACATTTCACTTGTGTAGTACACTGTTTCATTAAGGCATACTTAAAATAGGCTTCCTCTGTATCTCGGTCTTCTCAGCATGTACACTTCCTGGACATGACCTCCAATCCCATACCCAGCCCTGTCTACACTTTATCCCTTCAAAAGTGTAATGTACCACACTGAAACTTTCTTTAAGGCAATGGATCAAGACCAAAGCAAATGAACAAGGGTTTCTGCCTTGTGCAGAACAATCACTGTATCATCCACTGCGTCATTATCAATAACCACTTGTCCAAAGCAGAACTGAGGTGGTCTGCAGCCTATCCAGAAAGCAGAGGGCTTGAGGGAGGATAGACCTGGATGGGAGGTCAATCCACCTCTATATCACCCAGTTTGAAATGTGTAGCTTATATAGATCAAAGGACTGTGTTCAAATAAATTCTGCAAATTCTCCAGCACGGGGCAGGGTTCTATTTGACCTTGGACCTCTACTATATACAATATAAAATGTTGACAGTTTGTGAGTTCTTGTGATAGATACTTCAATTCTTCACAGTGTCCTGTGTTCAGACAATAATTTCCCTGCTCAACACAAAACTACCCTTATGACAGATAAGATTTAAATTAAAATCCCTGAATTTTTTTCCAAGACAGACCTCTCCTCTCCTTTGACCTTGATCAGCGTACAAGACTTATATCTTTGGAGCAACAAAAAAAGCCTACATCTTAATGCCAGATCAGTAATAGGATTTTAAGTTCGGAGGGGCATAAGTTCAAATCCAGATGGGTGGAGTTTGCATGTTTGTGTGTTCACATTGGTCTCCTGTGGGTACTCTGGTCTCCGCCCACAGTACTGTGATGTGTTTCAGCGATAATGATGACTCTAAATTGCCTGTAGTGTGAATGTAAGCATCTTTGTGTGTCTTACATTTCCCTGCTGTAAAAACAGGCAAATGATTGTAAGGAGTTTGGTTGTAAGTTGTTGTGGAGAAAGGCATCAACTAAATACTAGTTAATAATCATTATAAGTTGCTTTGGAAGAAAATGTCTGCTGAATAAAAAAAATTAAAAGAGAAAAAAGATAATATATTCTAGTTACTTTATTCAAGCACTTTTACAACTATTAAGTATAGCACAAACAATTAAAATATTTTTAATGTGGGAGGAAAACATCAAACGCAGATAAATTTTTAGCCTGGATCAAATGGATAAAATTTTTTCAGGATTTCTGAATTCTCAGCTCCATCTCTAATGTTCAGACTTGTATATCTGTGCTTTTCATTAATGCTAATAAAGAAAATTTAGAAAATTTATTTAAGCCAAACATCAAAAAATTTGGAAACGGCCAATTCCCGTAGGCCTGTCAAATCGTGTGGGAGTAAACGCACTCTTCTGAATTTTCATTACTGCATAATGATTTTCAGAACACTGAATCTAGCACATGTAGCATAAAACACAAATTTTCATTTCGCATTTGTGCTTGATTTCAGAATTTAGTGATCTAAGTTTTCTTCCCAATGGCCCACAGTGGTAGGAATTGGCAGACCTGTGGCCGACCTTGGTGACGGAGGGAATTGGCGTGTAGAGAATAACGACCTTGGTTCAAATGTGTATTTGTACGTTGTTGAAAAGTGGTATGTTGCAATGTAAAAATGGGGGAAAGTGCGATTCAGTACATACATGAATGAATGAAGGCTTAGGGAGCTATACTTGTGCATGTCTGCTTATGCATGTGTGTGGCTGTGTGCGCATTTGTCGAGGCCTCCTCAACCCCACAGACATCCAGGCGCTATCAGCTGTAAGAAAATACTTCTACTGCTGGGACTGCTTCCCTGACTATCTGATTGCAGCCTTGTGTTAATCGCCCAAGACACAAAGCAGCTGATGGCACCGCAATGATGGCGGAACACAGGAAAATAGGGAGGGACTTGGGAGAAGGAGGACGCGGGAAAGAATGGACTGACGAGTACATACAGGAAAGAAGATGGAGACAAGCTTGTTTATGAGAACCGGCGCTCCTGTGAGATCAGCGGTGCGTGTCCAAACCCCAGAGTACCGCTAATTAGTGTAGATGCACTGCAGCTGAGAAGAAGACTCATCAGCCTGGCCATATGCTGTACAGCTGGATGGGCCATCCATGTGGTCACCCTACCTTAATTTTAGAAAGACATACGGTAATCACAGTATTTTTACATTAAAGGAGGGAACAGCTCTTTTGCAGGTACAGGTTCAAACTCATCATTTGTCATCATAGGTTGGGCAGCTGGTAGTGCAGTGGTTAGAGCTGTTGCCTTTGGACCTGGTGGTTGGAGGTTCAGATCCCACCGAGTGCTCTGGTACCCTTGAGCAAGGTACTGCTCTGTGTGGGGAGGGGGAATTACCCTGCTGTATAAAGGGTGGTGGGTATGGTGACATAGTGGGTTTGGCCTGTGCCTGGTCTCTGGTGGGTCTGGGGTTCAAGTCCTGCTAGAGGTGCCTTGTGATGGATTGGTGTCCTCTCCTGAGTATGTTCCCTCCCCTTGTGCCCTGTGTTGCCAGGTTAGGCTCCAGCTTGCCATGACCCTGCTTGGGACAAATGGTTTCAGTCAGTATGTGTATGAATGGCTAAATAATTGTAAGTTTCTTTGGAGAAAAGCATCAGTGAAATGAATAAATGCTTGTTCTTTTTATCACATTTCAAGCATAATAACTGGTAGCTGAAAGAAAAAAAAACATGTTTAAAGACACTTCTTTTTGAAATTATGAAACTGATACTAGCTGTTTTGGCACCAGCGCTGCAATGTCAGATCTCTGAATTACACGAGCTACTCTCATAGGTAAAGATTTCAACTTGAACTATATCAGTGGATCCTGTTTTTCCTGAACGTGTTTTTATCTAACTTTAGCTTTGATCTAATTATTGCTTTTAATGATGAGTGCGTGTTCAAACTATAGTGAGTGATTTAAATCCACTTCACGGTTCTGCATAGCGTTACATTGAGGACACAATTTGCCGATGTCAGTTTACAGGTTCACATACTTATCAGAATGCTATATAAAAGTGAAAAACAGCAATAGACTCCTGGAGATTAATTTGAAATGCAAAACATGTCTTTTAAAAGTGTGGGCCAACAGTGCTTCATGAAATTTAAATTCATGAAAGGTTTCTGTGCCTCTGAATTTGTACGAAAGGGGATAATAGAGCCGACAGTTGTGTAACCATAAAACTCAGCGAAACTCCGGAGGACGAGAATAAATGCATTTCCACTATTTCAACCCGTTCATTTCGACCTGGGGTGAGATGAGAAAATGTGCATTTTTCGACACCATTTTCAACCTGAGGCGGGACTTTCAACCGGGGGTGAGTCAGTCCCGCTCCATACTGGGGTTGAAAAGTTTCACCCCAGGTTGCAGAGTTCGCCCAAGGGGTAAAAGCTGAAGTGTGAAATGAAAAGAGTTAGATTCACCCCGGAGTTTCTCACACACACTTTTGCTTGAGATGTTGCCACGACAACCTAAACAAAATGAACATGTTCTCTGAGGCCAGAGTTACTGACAAAGCACAAAACCTTTGACGATTTCTGCCCAATAAGCACTTTTCTGCAAATGCCTGGCTTTGGGTCCATTGCTGCTATGGGTTTACAGCTTTACATTCGATAATATGATGTTTTTTTTATAAATTGGCCAACCTTCTGGCAGTAAATTCAAACAATTAAAAATCTGAAGTCAATACTTAGTGTGAAATTAGGTACAAATGAACAGCCTGCTACTATATTTTATTAAGATTGACCAACCAGGAACCATCATATCTTTCCACAATCCAGACAATTCACTCTTTGACTGATACCACTGCCGGGTTGAAACCTTAACTATCTTTTTGTGCATAAATGACCAGCAACACCGATATTTTTGGCCATTTTCAAGCTCAAAGAGCCATGTTTTCATTATTATTATTATTATTATTATTATTATTATTGTTGTTGTTGTTGTTGTTGTCATGTATGTCACTTTGGAGCAAAGTGTCTACTAAATGAATACATGTAATAAATGTAAGATGACTTAGAATCTTAGATTTGAACAAAGTGAAAGTGCTTAAAAGGTAACAACCAGATTATGACAATGTAGGATGTAATATTGTTTTCCAGCTGAGACAAGATCAACGTAAGTGTGGAGCAGATATCAATATTCAACAAAAGAAAAGAAACATCTGAAAACCAAGACAAACTGTTATAAACAAACAAGGGTTAAGAACACAGTGAAACACCTTGAGAAAGATAATGAGTATAACAGAAAAGATGTATTGACATATGTTTGGTTATTTTTACTAGATTTTGAAAGCATATTAGTTTTTCTTTGTATCAGCAGCTCTGTTAGTTAACCATCCAATAATCAATCCATCAATCTATCAATGGAGCCCCTCCATCCATCCATCCATCCACCAAATTTTGAATTGGATTCCAAACAGTTAACTTTGGATGAAACAGTACTGCCTTAAAAGATGTTGCCCATGGCCTGGTTAAATTCAGCTCCAAAACACAGTGCTCAGATGTGTGAAGAGTACTCCTGACAGAGGGTGGAGCCCAGGGTCTGTTCACCATGAGTGTTCATAACACAGTATCTCTCTGAGCAAAGTCTAAAAATAGAGTAATGCAATCTATAACCTCTCAAAATGTTCTTATAATTAATTCATTTTGCTTAACTGATTTATGTATTTGTGTAAAGTGATACAACATTCATTTTAGTGTGGGCAGTTTCGCAGCTAATTTGTAACCTGAACAGCCTAAAATAACTTTAAAAAAATGAATTATTTAGTTTCAGAAATTGAACAGAGTACCTTAAATTGAATTAATAAAGGGGCACATAAGACCTTTATTAGAAGAGAATGAAAAGCGTCGGTAGGAAAACAGGCAGGTGGAGAAAAAGGAGTAAAAGATCCCAAAAAATGTGTCATTTATTATATCTTATGGAAATATCATTCACTCAGACTGAAGGAATTGTGATTGACACGGCATCGTGCAAAACAATTATTCATCCACTTCACAGAGTTTTTTGCATGATGAATTTTGCCAGTAATATTTTCAGAAGAAACGGTTCCTTGCTCAGGGAATGCAAGGTCACACAGCTATACGATGACATAGTACATAGAAATCAGTCTGCCTAACCAGTTAAAGAGCGCATATCAAACCAATGTGGATTTTTCATGTTCCTTTGTCTGTGTCTTGTTTCTTTTCAGGTGTTTGCTCTTTCAAACGATCTTTCCATTGCATTTTATGGAGGACATTTCCAGGAGAGTGACTGGCAGGGCAATCTTATTTTATGAATTTATGTTATGATTATTTAAGCCACAGAGGTAAAAAAAAAAAAAAAGAAAAAATGTTATCAAAAAAACAAAAAATTATTTTACTAAAAATGAAAAATAGCTACCATGTTTATCACGTCTCACTATTTATTTTACTGATAAAAAAGACATGCAAGAGAAAAAAAAGTTTATCCATGTGTTTCTTGGAGGAGAAAGTCAAGCTCTTATAGCAACATGGTGACAGTCACTGGTAATGCACCAGCCCCCCGCCACCATTTGTATCTTCCATCCTATCAATGGAGCCCCTTCATTTACAATCTCAATTTCCTTTCCCATGTTAAACACGTCTGTGGGAACCAGATCTTCTCTGCATTAACACAAGACACGGTATCAGGGACAAATATCTTTAATTAAAACGTCCTATTTAACAACATTGTTCTCTTTGATCTTCATTTGATTTATTCTCCGTGGAAAAGACAAGGGGAAACGAGAGCGGAAGAGCAGCTGATTGCGACGTTCGCTCGAGAGCCGGAACACTGCTATTCACGCAAGCTCTCCTGTGTCACGGAGCCAGCTCAATTACAAGTCACAACGTGTATCTTTTAATGGGTAGATAAGGCTGTAATCCCCCCAAAATACAGACACTTTTTAATGACTTTCACTTTAATTAGCAGTACCATAAAAGCCCATGTGCTGGGCCACCTCCTTATTGTCCACATGTCCATTGTGCTCGCTATCGGGACGATGGTTTGGGCAAATACTTGTGCGATTTTTTTAAAAAAAAAATAGGTTATAATGTCCTTGTCATAAATAGACTTGGAATGGAAAAATTAATCCCGCCCAATATCAAAGCCAAAGTCACAGAGTGAATATGCATGTCCTTTCCTAGCAAATTTCTGATATGTTAGAGCCCAAATGAGCTTGGTGTTAACTGTTGTCCTTGATGCAATCTGCTAGTTCACCCCAACATTTCATTCCTCTTACGTCTTTTTTTAATTAGGTGTTTTTGTTATGCAATTTTTCTAATATCATTTTATTTTTTGAGACTAGCGCTTTAATGTAAATTTAAAATTATTTTTATCGTTATCATACAATTATTCCTTCCTACGCCAGCTTTTTACATAACAAAATAATCTTCACTTACTTCTGAATGTGTGTCTATTCCTGCAATATACTAAATGGTCTTTAAGTATTAAAAACACATCAGAATAAAGATCAGAATAAAAATGTACTGCTGACCTTTTTTCAGGGCATATGAAAGTTTTCTTTGAATTCCTTTTAACAGCAGAACGGATTCATACATTGAATACTCTGGAAATAGCTACCTCTTTTGTGAAGTAGAAATGAATATAGATATTTAATATAACTAGGAAGAGCTCTTTCCATATAACTAGCAAGCACTCTTTTCTATGAATTTCACCCTAATTTTAGTAAATACCAGTGCTATTAAAGCTGGGTATTGAATAACCTCAGCCCCACAAAGATGTCTCTGAGCCAGATGCAGGACAATCTCTTTACACTCTCTATGAACACAGTTACCTTATTTACTCCTACTGGACTGTGCAGAAAAGCTCACAGTGACTGGAGGGGCAGCACATCGTCTCCTGCTTGGCAACTGGAAACCGTCTGGAGGAACAAACGGAATAATGTTCGCTTTCACAAAGTGAGCACATCAGTATATTCCGTTCGCCGTACCCCCGAAACAGCCTCTTTACTATCGATTAGTCACATATGTAAGGCTGACCACTTGTAAAAACTCCGGAGGGATGGTGTGGTTTTTGTCTGAGACATGGTTGCTAATGAATGTAGGAAAATGTGGCGTGACACCCCCATGGTAACCTCCTGCTGTGGGAGTGGGCTCTCACAGTGCCTCATGCGCTCATAGCAGGTGGAGCGCGATTCGATTGCCCTGCTGCTACACAAACATTGACACGGCAAACTGGTGTGACAGCAGGGACTGTCCTCTTTGTCCTGTTGTCCTGGCCTCTTTGCACACGCTTCTTCAGTGCTCTTTCATTACCTCGTTTTGTTGCCATTGCAAACCCTAACCCTCAACTTTCTGGACATAAAAAATTATTTGTGATTCGCATACTGTCATTTTGAAGATATGTAGATCGTATACGTCAAAAGAGCTCTCCATTTTATCAAAGTGCCAAACAAACTATGCTGCATCAAGCAAAATTACGGCAGCAAAGGTGATAAATCAGCAAAACATCACTAAAAATAAACCAACAAACTAGAAAATTCTACCCACTGTGTGAAATTGATTCTCCGGCTTTAAATAAAATAGCTAATGATCACATCCGTGCTTTACATCCATCATTAAAAATTTATGAAACTGCTGCTAAGAAGAAAAAATTGAATTATTAGTTTGAAAAGAAACGATGTGATTTTAGGTGTATAACTGAACTAAGTGATCATATGGTTCAGTTCTCAGCCTCAACCACATGGTCACTTAGTTCAGCTTTACACTTAAATTCCCATCAGACTTTGAATTCTATGAACAGTTTTACTATGGTTTAAATTAGTCTGTCTTAAAGCTGATCCAAATTGCAGCTGCTCATCTTTTCATGGTGGTCCTCATTGCTCTTCGTTGGTTCCAGAGTTAAGCTCGAGATGTTGCCTCAAGCTTACCAGGCAATGGTTGGGACCTGAGTATCTCCTGTTTTTTTTCCACAGAGAAACTGGTTTTTGAGCAGCTCTTCTTAAGGTCGTTCATTGTCCTGCTATCATTCCACAATTTGAAGCAATTGTGCAGCGCAAGTCAAAACTCCAAAATGCCTTTTTTTCTTCTGATAGTCTTTAAACTGTACTACAGCATGTGATTATACCCATATGACTACTTAAGCATTAATTGTGATAGAAACACAACATTGCATTATTTTCACAACCATATATAAATTCCTGTATTATGTCTTTTTGTAAGTGCAGAGGATACCATGTCTTATAAGTCTTCTCTGAATGGAAAACAGCAGCTCAATGTGCAGTTAGACAGTGCTTCTTGAAACTATGTGAACCCCCTATGTCCCTGTGTTTTACCAAAAACTTATTTACTCGGAAGCACTCTTTCTCATCAGATATAATAGATGTGCAATTACCTGTTCCATATAATGCTTTAGAGGGAATCATGTATTTGGTGGAAAAACGGAAACAGTGTAGGTGCTCAAATAAGTGAACCCCAAGACCACATTATATGGAATTGGTAATAAGTGAAGCCCAAGTTCACTTATTGGCTAAACCAAGTAAGAAGGAATCAGGTGTCTAAGTCATAATCATTTATTAATTTTATGTGTTTAAGATTTAGATTTACACCATATTTGAATATTTTATGCAAGAATAATGACCCTTCCTGTAGTGTTCAAGTACTTTAAAGCAGCACAGTGTGAATGTAAAATTAATGCTTAATCTGTCAGTTATGTTTATATACAGTATAATATGATAAGCCTACGTATAAAGAGAAAGATATCTGTAAAGATTCACACAGTGTGGGAAAATGAGTGAATGGAGTGAGTATATTTGTATTTTTAGTAAAACAGCAAAAGTGCAATAGCTTCTTATTTGACTGCTTTTTTAATGAACATAATATTCAGAAAGTTTTTTTTTTTTCCTTGTGAATGGAACACTGGAAATGTAACCACCATAAATTGTTTTTTATTTTCCAGCCATCCTATCATCACAGGGGTTATTCTTCTCAGTAGAAGGGGGGCAGTCTTTGGGCAGCAGTCCAGTAACAGACCTGTGACCTACTGAAGCTGACAAATACCTGCAGTCAAATAACCTGCTTAATTACAGGATTTTGAGATGACAGGAGTTTATTTGCCATCAGTCTTTGGTTTGTGTTACTTTGTTATAAGAGGCAGCCACAATATTTGTAGAAGCATTTCCAGAAGATTAAGAAAAAAGCCCCCACTAAAGCAAACTGCAGAGCACATGACCAGCATTTAGAGTGAAACCCATCACAAATTTTCTTTCCCTCATACTAACCTTTTGTAGATAAATAGCAAGTTGTTTATTTTCTCATCAGTTGCTTGTAACACTTGAATAATTTTCACTGCATAATCATATTATTGTAAACGTAGGACAAATAACACATGAAATTAAAAAATCTCTACATTAAATAAAATATAATAAATTTTGCATTTAACTCAGTACATAATATGTGCACTAAAAATAATTTTGTCAGAAAACATGATCTATGCTCTTTGCAGAGATATTGAAAACATGGGCTACATTTTCAATAATACAATGATAGAGCACCACCAAAGGGGGGATCCAAGTACTATATTGATCAGTTTCATGGTAGAAGAGCTTTAGGAATGTTTCTCTTATCCAGGCTTTATCTAAAGCAAGGAATCACAGTTCAGCCTACACTCTACTTCATTCTGAACTTAATTATCTCTGTCTCTATCTCTTCCTCTATCTCTGTCTCTATACATCTCTTACTTGAGAAATGCAGCTCTAGAACTTCAACTTTAATATAGTATAGTTCATGCACCTTTTCATTTGATGCAGTAGATATTACTGAAAAACTGTTTCTTAATATGAAAATGACATTTTGGGACTCATTTGCATCTAATTTTTTTTTCATTTTCATTGCAAGGACTGTTACTCATACATTAACCTTCATCAGATATTCTTGGGTTATTTACTAAACAATAATAACTCTTAAATTCTTGAGTGAGTAATTTGGTTAACCCTAAATCATTCTTTTCATGGCCCTAGGAGATTAATAATGAATTTCTTATTATGCTAATGAGTGCCTGTTTCTAATATGTAACAGGGTTTTTTTTTAAAAAAAAAAAACAAAAAACAGAAATAGCAGTGACCTAATGACTGACAGTCACAACTGAGCAGACAATTTTGGACACAATTTCCACTTTCCAGAAATGCATTCTCTTTGCTTCAGGCACACAGGATTAACTAACATACTGTAAATTGGCATGATCTATTGAGAGACCATGTCCTGCTGATTTCTAGTTTGTTTTCGGTGGAACTTTGGAGTGTAAAAACATACTGTGCATTTCAACAGTAAACTGATTTGAATATAATCAAATTGTCATTATAAGAGCTAAACATATAACCTAATGGAAATCTGGTGTTGTCATTCATGGGTGAAGGACAGAGAATTAAGAAAAACCATTTTACAACAGAGTACTCTGTGATGGACTGGTGTCCTGGTGTACCCCGCCATCAGCCTTACACCCAATGCTTCCAGATTAGGCCCCAGTTCACTGTGACCCTGCTCAGGACAAGTGACTATTGAAATGGAATGGGTGGATCTTAAAATAGACTTCAAAAAAGTGCTGTTACTGTTTTAAACATAGCAAATCTAATTTTCTGAGAAATGACTGTGCTTAAAACTAACCTTGGGCTTACACTGGGGTGAAAGCCTATATCGCTCTGTGTTGTGTGTCAGACGTTCCACATGTACTTTGGTCTTTGTGACCCTTCTGCATTCTCAAGGTCTTAGCCAGTATTTGCCGGGGCAGCATAGGGCACAGTGAATAGCGCTGCTGTCTCACAGCGCCGGGGTGGTGGGAGAGGACATGACTTCGATCCTCGCTCAGCCTATGTGGAGTTTGCATGTTCTCCCCGTGTCTGTATGGGTTTCCTCTGGGTACTCTGGTTTCCTCCCACACTCAAAAGACATGCTGTTCAGGTTCCCCCATGGTGTGTGAGTGACAGAGAGAGTGTGTTCCACTGATGTATGGATGAGTGACACAGTGTAAGTAGTGTATCTAGCAGTGTAAGTCACCTTGGTGAATAAGGTGTGTGGGCTGATAACACTACATGGAGTTCATTGGAAGTCGCTTTGGAGAAAAGCCTCTGCTAAATAAATAAATGTAACTTTCAATTTCATCTATTGCGAATAATAAAAAAATCCTTTAGAGGGAGCTGTTGTTATGCACAACCACGCTGCCTCAACAAAGCGATTGTTAACTTGACCAGCTCAAGGAAGTTCTTATTTTAAATCACCCTGTCTAATCTATTTAAGGCTGAAATTTTGAAAATAAGAAACAATGCATATAACAACTGTGTGCTATTAAAAAATCACAACTTTCTCACTCAATTCATGAACAACCTCATTTGCCCTTTCTTTAGAACAACCTCAGTTTATGAGGGAAGAAAAAATCAATTCCTTATTCTTCAGACTAAATAAAACAACTGCAGCATAATTTAGCTTTCATATCAAAATAGGTCCCCGGGATTGGAAAGATCAGTCTTATATTTATTAAAGGTACTGCACACACACTTTGAAAATATACTGCAGCTACGATCACAAAAAATCACAGAATTATGATTAATTCTTGTACTGAAGAACTGAATAATACACAAAAAGGTGATTACTCTGACACTGCAGCTTTTCCTGTTAATAGACTGCTGGAAAGCACATGTGCAACTGTGGCATGGTGGAAGGGGTTCCACATGGTCTTCAACAAGTAATCACAAATATTGTGCAGGTGGAGAAAACTGCATGATCACTGATCACACAGAACATCTGGTGTGGTGATACACTGTTTTACCCTGTTTTGCTCCCAGATAGGCACTGCCGGAGTCTGATGTTTCATCTCCACCTTCTTATTCTTATTCAAAGGTGACTGAACAAACCATCAAAGACCATTTCGATTGCATAATTAGATTCTGCTCTAAGATTTATAGATGCCGAAAAGGATCTACCCCAGAGTGTTACTGTACATTACGACCGAAGTTTACTGCAGAATACCACACAAACACGATCCATTCCTTAGTACGCTACTGAAAGCTGCTGTAAGTTAATCCTTAACAAATGTTGTGTAAGATAATACAAACATCAAGAAATGGCCTGAAACTGTTTCACCCACAGTGCATATTTTTGAAAGCACGCTCTGTATCTTTGTATAATTGAAAAATGGTGCCTTTTCAAAATATGGACACACGCACGCACGCACGCACTTTCAGAACCGCTCGTCCCATACGGGGTCACCGGAGCCTACCCGGCAACACAGGGTGTAAGGCTGAAGGGGGAGGGGACACACCCAGGAGGGGACACCAGTCCGTCACAAGGCACCCCAAGCGGGACTCGAACCCCAGACCCACTGGAAGGCAGGACTGGGGCCCAACCCACTGCGCCACCGCACCCCCTACAAAATATGGACATTCTTTTGTTAAATAGACGTCCTCAATTAATTGTGCCACACTTTCTTTACAAAAACAAAGTACAGTGCATACATTGGGACTATTTCTAAATAATATCAAGCAGCAATGTCTGTATGTACAAACACAGTGACATTGTTTTTCTCGCACATCAGTAAAGTGTTTTACGTCCATTACTGTAGTTCTCATACTGTAAAAAAACATTTTCTGGCAAAGAACATTTTTGGAATAATTATTAAAGTGGGTTGTGAGGAGCAGATGACAAAACACTGAGGAAAAGGTAAACAAATTCTGTTCTGGTTTTGTCTAGACTCACGCCATATGAATGCAAATAGCTTCATAATAAATCATCATTTGCAGTTCATATTCTATCTACTTGCATACACATTTCCTTGGTGTATTGCTGCAGAAGTCAATTTTAGTTGCTGTGGACCACACAAATGTCAGTAATACCATGGACCTAGCGCACACAGAAAACACAAGCACACACTCACGGAAATACTGCCATTAGTGTAAATAAAACTGAGGGATCAAAGCATACTATAGTATATGTGAAAAACATGTGATTCCGTGCCATTTTATAATCTGGCACAGTAGAAGTGACTGGCTGGCCTTGATCCTTTTGATAACAGTGGGAAAGAACACACCTGTTATACATTCAGCGAACGTAAGTGACAAACTAAAGTTCCCTGGACCGAATATATAAGGGGGTCAGAAAATCCCACCTCATCATAGACTCCCGAAGGCCCACGGACATGCTGAGGTTTCTCCTGCTGAGTGCTTTTGTGGCACTGGGTAAGAACCATCTTCTCTACAAAGATTTGCACAAGACCACATTACCATTAGGCATTATTATATCCATTGGAAAGACCTAGAGCTGCATTTTTTTCACAAAAGCAAACTAGTTCTCACATTGTCCCTGTAAGTAAGTGTCCTGTGTTTTTCTGCAGTGCTCTCTGAGCCCAAGCCAGAGCCCCGTTATGTGGAGGGAGTGGAGGATAGGGTTGTGGGGGGTACAGTTGCCCAACCCCATGCCTGGCCCTGGCAGGTACAACACACACCAGTGTTCCATGCTTCTGTCAATGTCAACGTCAACATTCTTTCCTTAAATTTTTCTCTGCCAGTTTTTCATGACTTTATTCACATTTCTGTTGCACAAGCCTTGTACTTGCTTCTGGAAATGACAGTTGAGTGAATAATTATGGAAATGTAATATACCTCCTGCCCTGTGTCTCAGATCTCCCTTCAGTACCTGTCAGGTAGTTCCTACTACCACACATGTGGAGGTTCTCTGGTCAGGAGAGGCTGGGTGATGACAGCTGCCCACTGTGTGGACAGGTGAGTTAGGGGCCTAAGCTGGCATATCCTTTGTTTGCATGTCCTCCAAAACCATGGTCTATTTTGAAAGTAGCAAGTAGTGCAGTCTTTAGGGATGCTGGCTTGCAAACTGAAGGTCTCCAGTTTCAATCCTCATTTACTTTAAATGCCCTTGACGAAAGTGCTGATCATGAGTTGCTCCTTTAAAAATACCCTGCTGTATAAAAGGGAATATAATTGTAGCTTGTGATTATTGTAATATTGTAAGGCACCTTGAACAGAGTCTTCACCTCAGTGACAGTTTATTATAATGACTGAATTTCATATTTATATTCATTAGCAATGATGTGTGTGTGTGTAAAAGTAACACAGACTGTATACCCTAACAGTCTCTGTTTTCTGTACCGTACTGCTCTGTAGAACAAGGACTTGGCGAGTGGTTCTTGGCGATCACAACATCTATGTGAGTGAGGGCACAGAGCAGGTGGTCGGTGTGAGCGGTGTCTACATACACCCTAACTGGAACTCCAACAGTGTCGCCAATGGGTGAGTGAATTAGCCAGGACAGTTTTAATCTCTTAAAATTTGGGAAGTACTGTGGTACCTTTTTTGCTTAATTACAGTAAAATTAGTCATAATTCAACTCAAAATTTGCATGTTCTGTTGTCAAAACACAGTACAGAGTGATGAAGTGGTACAGCAGTCATTTGTGGAAGAAAGCAGCGATCAGCATTTTTCATATCCTCCTTTGCCATGAAAACTGTGCAAGCGGTCAAAATGAGATGAATTCGGTTCTAGAGCCTGAACCGACCTACCCATGATATCCAAAAAATTATTTGTGGTAGAGAAGGCAGGTCACCTGTATAAATTCTTTGTCAAAAGACCACCCACACACACACACACTGTCTGAACCGCTTGTCCCATACGGGGTTGCGGGGAGCCGGAGCCTAACCCGGCAACACAGGGCGCAAGGCTACAGGGGGAGGGGACACACCCAGGACGGGACGCCAGTCCACCGCAAGGCACCCCAAGCAGGACTTGAACCCCAGACCCACCGGAGAGTAGGACCCGGTTCAACCCACTGTGCCACCGCGCCCCCCCCTTATAAAAAGACCACAGTCCCAAAAAAAAAAAAAAAAACTTTAAATAGGTACCCAAAAGTGACCAAAAAATGAGTTTATGGAGTATTTATGTGACGTGCTTTAAATGACACTAAGGTGGTTGTTATTTCGTCATCATCTGAACACCCGTATGGCTCATCTACCTCCCCTCAGGTATGATATCGCTCTTCTCCGTCTGTCCTCCGATGTCACCCTCAACTCCTACGTGCAGCTGGCTTCTCTGCCCCCATCCGGTCAGATCTTGCCCAACAACAACCCCTGCTACATCACAGGCTGGGGCTACACCCAGAGTGAGTATAACACTTTACCTGGGTGATTTACAGCCTTATTTTTTATTGTCATGTTACCTGTTTACTGCATTCTGTGTGTTTTCGTGTGCTATATGCATGTTTGAAACGAGATTTGTTCTTACTGTGTGACACCTTAGCCATCCCTGACTGTGTCGGCCTTGGTCTCTGCAGGTGGGGGTCAGCTATCTGCCTCTTTGAAGCAGGCGTACCTGCCTCTGGTGGACTACAGCACCTGCTCCAGGAGTGACTGGTGGGGCAGCACTGTTAAGACCACTATGGTCTGTGCAGGGGGCAGCAGTGACTCTGGCTGCCAGGTGACTCAGCCCTTATTACTACAACATTAACAAAAGTATAAAACATAACTTTTTTGATAAATCGAGGGAAATATTCATATCTGTAAATATTTTAAAGGTGTTAAAATTCTAGTGCTACATCTCAAACGGTTCGATTCAAGTTCTGAGGATCAAGATGAGATATCCAAAAACTTGCCTTTTGTTAACTCAAAGTCTGTTACTTTTCAGGGTGACTCCGGTGGTCCACTGAACTGTCAGGTCAACGGACGCTACTACGTCCATGGCGTGACCAGCTTTGTGTCCTCCCTCGGCTGCAACACACTGAGGAAACCCACCGTTTTCACCCGAGTCTCGGCTTACATCGGTTGGATGGAAGGAGTGAGTACCTGTAGGCTCCTACTGGCCAATCACACGGAGTCACTATTCACGAGAACCAATGAGAATTGTTTGTCTTAGAACAAGTGTACTTTTACAACTGGGGCAGTTGGTGGCACTGTGTTTTTGGCCATTGGCTTTCAAGCTGAATTTTTCTGCTTTCAATCCCCTCTTGCTGTACTAACCTGGATTGAGGTAATTGACACAATAAAGTTGAACTGGGGGCAGTTGGTATCTTAGCAGTTAAAGCTGTTGCTTTTGGATCTAAAGGTCACAGATTCAAATTCCACCTTCAGCAATAGTACCCTTGAGCAAGGTATTTGCCCTAAAAATTACCCCAGTAAAATGACCCAACTGTATAAATGGATAAATAAGTAACTTAACGTTGTGAGTCACATCAGAGAAAAGCACCAGCTAAATGAATAATTCTAAGTTAGTAGATAATTGCAAGTGGATTGCTGTTAATGTTTTTCATTGCGCATTATAATGTATGGTGTGTATGTTAATTTATGTCCTGTTTCTGTTACAGATTATGGGTTATTAAAACCATGAGGTCAAGTGTCATAATGACACTCAACTGGATACTTTCTCATCATTGAAGATATGATCCATCTTTCACAAATTTCTCTCCACTTCAGACATGTCAGATCAACTGACATACTGTATAGTAAAGTTTCTTGATCACTCTGAATGCTGTGTCCATCTGATTTGGATTTAACTTTTAGTTCCAGCAATGAAGTACAACAAAAATACACTCCAAACTAGATGCAGTTAGGGTACAATGTAATTATCAAGGGGGGGGGGCGGTGGCGCAGTGGGTTGGACCGCAGTCCTGCTCGCCGGTGGGTCTGGGGTTCGAGTCCCGCTTGGGGTGCCTTGTGACGGACTGGCGTCCTGTCCTGGGTGTGTCCCCTTCCCCCTGTGGCCTTACGCCCTGCGTTGCCGGGTAGGCTCCGGTTCCCCGTGACCCCGTGAGGGACGAGCGGTTCTGAAAATGTGTGTGTGTGTGTGTAATTATCAACACTTTAGCTAAAAGCATGAAATATCCATCATCAGGCCTTATTCACTAGACAAAGGTCAGATCTTTAGGAAAAGGCCTCCTTAGCATTAGAAATTGTGAAATGCTGATCATTGTGTGAAACTTGTTCTAGTTTTAAATACAGCAACTCCACTTTTAACATTAAAGTCAATTTTCAAACAAAACCTAAGGTTTGCGCTTGGAAAAAAAGGCACCTGTGCCTGTGTATCATGAATTTCATGGGAATCTTAAACTCAGAAACTGAGGAAAAGAAGCAACCTGTCACACCACTGAATCACCCAACACTGATACCCTCTAAGACATGAAGCATAAACAACATCTTAAGGTGACTATTTTTTAATAAATAATAAGCGAAAAAGTAACTATCCATATAACACTGATAAGACATACTCAACTACCATTTTACAACAGTTGCTTTAGCAAGGGGGCCACCACAGCAGCATACATCTCCAAAAGCCTCTCACCTCCAAGAACAATATGCAGTGATACTATTTTTATTTAGAAAAGTGGTCATTACTTTAATGAGTCACAGGTAGAAACCAATTAAGAGACAACTTGGAGTTACAACTTCAAGAGACAATTTGGATGCACCACATTTCAGTTTTTCTTTTCCTTTAAACTATCAGCAAACTTATTTTGACTTTGACAATTTTCACAGTAAAAATATTGATTGGAAAAATGTATGTAAGTATAATTTGTAATCCAGGCAATGTTGATTACTCTCAAGAGGTTTGAATAGTTTTTCAAGGCCGCTTATGTTGAACATTATAGACTACAGACTGTTTTCAGTTGTATACCTTAAAATGCACCTGGAAACATCATCAGAGATGTAACCTGGGGTCTGGTGTTTCAGGTCTTTCAACATCAGACAGCCTCAAATCAGTAGCCTGACCAGAAATGATGAGGTGTACTTTAGTGTTTTGGGCTGCCAATTTTACTTTAGATTAATAATTTATATTTCTGTTATTGACTTTGCACCTACCTCTGGAAATGAAGGTTGGTTAAATGAATAACTATGGAAATGGGAGGTGAATGATTTGGAGAGGTTTTGCAGAGTCTGACAACTGTATGGAGATCAGAAGATCAGTCATCCAATGATGATGATCGCTACGGCAACGAACAGACGTCATGCATTCCACAAAGGTCACAAACCATCTAAAAGCACATTTTAATTGTTCTGAACCGCACAAATTTTATTAATATGTTAGCACAAACAAAACACATGCAAAAACACACATACATGGACAGAAATACTGTCATGTGTAAATAAAACTGTAGTATTGCACCATACTATAGTTTATGGATAATATGTATGACTGAGTCCTCTTGCACATGGTCAGCGGTTGGCTGGGGTGGTTAGAGACTTTGGTCTTAATCCTGATGACCATTAGAGCAAAGAATTTAAATTTTTTATTAATATGCTCTCACTATAATAACACAACAAGATTGTAGTAAATTATACAGTATTGGAGGTATAACAGATATATATTTCAGAGTAAGCCAGCCACATTAGGAAGAAAAGCAAAAAACTTCCAATCAACAAAGAAATAGTAGCTGCATACCCATCCTTTGTGTTCTAGTACGGTGACAGTGGCTCTGTGTGGACATCTCCGAACAGAGAAACCAATAAAAAAATACTACAAACATTCTGCAACACACACACACATTTTCAGAACCGCTCATCCCATACAGGGTCACGGGGGAACCGGAGCCTACCCGACAACACAGGGCGTAAGGCCGGAGGGGGAGGGGACACACCCAGGACGGGACGCCAGTCCGTCGCAAGGCACCCCAAGCGGGACTCGAACCCCAGACCCACCGGAGAGCAGGACTGTGGTCCAACCCACTGCACCACCGCACCCCCGTAGCTTCTGCAACAGTTGCTTCATTTTTTTCCAACAAATTTCCTATGTCATACACATCACATGGATGGCATGAAAACTGCACAGTATTTAAATATTTCGGAAAAGCACATTCTAATGTGGACCACACAAGTGTTGTTAATGTCATGAATCTAGACCGTACAAAAACATGGAAACACACACACACACACAACTGGTTCACGGAAAAACTGCATTATTGCTGCTTCTGCAGCTCTCCTGTTTGTACATATTGTTCAGTGCTCTACATCATTCCAGTGAAATGAGTGCTCTTCACAATAAAGTGAAACTGAAATTACTCTTGAAAAATATGCTGCTACATAAACAAGAACATACTTGTAGCTTGCCATTATAAAAAATTGAAAATGTAAGAAT
Organism: Scleropages formosus; assembly: GCF_900964775.1. NCBI lineage: Eukaryota > Metazoa > Chordata > Actinopteri > Osteoglossiformes > Osteoglossidae > Scleropages > Scleropages formosus. Next base: position 13,472,690 of record NC_041827.1, read on the forward strand.
TCTCAAAGGAAAGTCTTAGCTAAGCAATAGTAAATAATCATAACTGAAATTCATAGTTACATTCGTTAGAAGTGATATGTGTGTGTAAAACAGCCTGTACACTCGCATTGCTACAAAAAAACATTTTAATTTCTGTGATCCACACAAGTATTGTTAATATCCTGGATATAGCACATGCACAAAGAATGAAATACCCTGCTTTGTATAAATAAAACTGTGATATTACAGTGCAACCATCATACAACAGCGAAAGAATACAATTTTTTTTTTAAACTCCCTCAATGAAATCCTATTCCCGCAGGTTGACCGGAAGCAAATGGATTGAGATTTTGTAGTTGTTTGGGACAATGTGCCATTCCATCGTTCGGCGCTGGCGCGGGAGTGGTTTGAGCATCACCCACATTTCAGGGTGGTGTTCCTTCCACCATATTCTCATTTCCTGAATCCAGTTGAGGAGTTCTTCTCCTGTTGGAGATGGAAAGTGTATGATCGCAACCCTTACAGCCAAGTAAGTCTTCTTCAAGCAATGGAAGAGGCCTGTGGAGATATTGAGGCCGAAGCTTGTCAAGCATGGATTCAACATTCATGGCGTTTTTCCCACGATGCATGGCTCGCGAAAATATATGTTGTGAGGTAGACGAAATTCTCTGGCCAGATGTGAATGAAAGGCATAGTTCAGTGACTGCAGTGCAAATATGTATATATATATGTTTTTTCTGAAAGAGGGGCGTGGTGGCGCAGTGGCGCAGTGGGTTTGACCGGGTCCTGCTTTCCAGTGGGTCTGGGGTTCGAGTCCCGCTTGGGGCGCTTTGCGACGGACTGGCGTCCCGTCCTAGGTGTGTCCCCTCCCCCTCCGGCCTTACGCCCTGTGTTGTCGGGTAGGCTCCGGTTCCCCCGTGACCCTGTATGGGATGAGCGGTTCTGAAAATGTGTGTGTGTGTGAAAACAACTGAGAAAAATTGTAATATGGATTTTACATGCGCGCGCACACACACACACAAAAATACTGTGTTTTGTGCAAATAAAACCATGCTATAGTATGTATGTAAGAAATGTGAGTCCTCTAACATACTTGCACATGGGCAGTAGTTGATTTGACCAGTCGAACCAGTTGACTTTGAAAAGAGCTAAAAAATAGAACACACATGACAAACATTCCACAAATATTACAAGCTACCCATGTATAGAGTTCCCAGAATCAAACACATCAGTCAATGAGGAAACCACACCTTGCTGGGTTTGGACTGGCAAAGAAGAGCACACAGGCAGCATTCATCAAAAACATTTATCGGAACACTGGTGCACAGGGAAATGATGCTGTGAGTCAAAAGACACATTGTCCACAAGAACGTGCAGCTGCAACTAACCCTCCCAGCCTGAAACGAAACAGAAAGAAAACAACATTCCTCCAGCACCATAGTGCTACATAAGAGAACAATATCTTATAATACATGCAATAAAAAAACAATATGTTACAATATGATAATAAATGCTGTAAAAACGCAAACATAAATGTAAAACAAAAAAAATTGCAAAGGGAATGGAATGGCGTTCAGTTGAGTTTGGGTGTGCATGTCTGTGTGCGTGTGTATGTGTGGTTGGGTCAGGGTTCTTGCGGTCCGAAATGCTGCAATTTCAAAACCAGGCGGTGATGCATCTGCTCATGATGATCTCTGTAGTCGCTCTGTAGAACGTGGTGAGGATGGGGGTGGTGGGAGATGGGCTCTCCTCCACCTTCGCAGAAAGTAGAGACGCTGCTGGGCTTTCTTGGCTGTGGAGCTGGTGTTGAGTGACCAGGTAAGGTTCTCCGCAAGGTGAACACCAAGGAATTTGGTGCTCTTGACCATATCCCCAGAGGAGCCGTCGATATTCAGAGGAGAGTGGTTGCTCCGTGCTCTCCTGAAGGCAACAACCATGTCTTCTGTTTTGTCCACGTTCAGGGACAGGTTGTTGGCTCTGCACCAGTCCATTAGCCAGTGCACCTCCTCATTGCATGCTGACTCGTCATTTCTGCCGATGACACATGCCGTCGGCAAACCTGATGATGTGGTTCGAGCTATGTATTGCTGCACGGTCGTGAGTCAACAGAGTGGACAGCAGCGGACTGAGCACACAGCCCTGGGGAGGGGGTTCCAATGCTCAGTGTGTTGGTGCTGGAGATGCTGCTTCTAATCCGGACTCCTGAAGGGGGGTGTTCAGGCCTAGCAGGCTCAGCTTTCCAATCAGGTACTGAGGAATGATTGTACTGAATGCTGAACTGAAGTCTACGAACAACATTTGAACATACGTGTCCTTTTTGTCCCGGTGGGTGAGGGCCAGATGGAGGCTGGTGATGATGGCGCCGTCTGTTGAGCGCTTGGGACGATACACGAATTGCAGGGGGTCCAGGGGGTCCAGTGAGGGGGCAGCAGGATCTTACTGTGCGTCAGCAGGAGTCTCTCGAAGCACTTCATGACAATGGATGTGAGTGCGACGGGACGGAAGTCGTTGAGGCAGGACACAGAAGATATCTTTGGCAAGGGGACGATGGTGGTGGCCTTGAAGCACATTGGAAGGACGGCGCTGCTCAGGGACATGTTGAAGATGTCAGTGAGAACATCTGCCAGCAAGTCTGCGCATCCTCTGAGCCCTCTGCCAGGAATGTTTTCTGGTCCAGCAGCCTTCCATGGGTTGACTCTGCATAGCGTTTTCCTCACATCAGCCGTGGCAAGACATAGCATCTGGTTGTTGGGAGGAAGGGTGGTCTTCCTTGCCGCCACGTCATTCTGCGCCTCAGACCGAGCGTAGAAGTTGTTCAGCGCGTCTGGAAGGGAGGCATCACTGTCGCAGGCAGGTGAAGTTGTCCTGCGGTTGGTGATGGCCTGGATGCCCTTTTAAACGCGTTGCGTGTCGCCGCCGTTCTTGAAGTAGCTGTGGATTCTCTGGCCGTGTGCGCGCTTTGCCTCTCTGATGGCCCGGGACAGTTTGTCCCTCGCTGTTCTTACGGCCACCTTGTCCCCTGCTTTGAAGGCAGAGCCTCGGGTCCTCGGCAATGCACGCACCTTGGCAGTCATCCACGGCTTCTGGTTGGAGCGTGTAGTGATGGTCTTGGAGGCGGTGACGTGGTCGTTGCACTTGCTGATGTAGCTGGTCACTGATGCCATGCATTCCTCCAAGTTGGTGGAGTCATCATTGGTTGCAGCATCCCTGAACACGTGCCAGTCAGTGCGATCAAAGGAGTCCTGAGGAGCAGAGATGGTTCCTGCTGGGCAGGTTTTCATCTGTTTCAGAACCGGTTTGGCGCGTCTGACGAGCGGAGCGGTCCGTATGCTGGGAACAGCATAATAGAGATGTGGTCCGAGTACCCGAGGTGAGGGCGGGGCTCTGCCCGGAAAGCGCCGGGGATGTTTGTATAAAAAATATCCATCTCCTTTGCCCCTCTCGTTGAAAAGTCCACATGTTTATGGAATTTAGTGCGCACCGACTTGAGATTGGCTTGTGTGCATTCCGCAGTTTGCTAATAGCCGCACACAGCTCACACTGCATCTCCTTAGGCATTTGCGCTGGGGGGAATGTATACTCTGACTATACGGACAGTGGTGAATTCCTGCAGTAGATAAAATGGTCTGCATGTAACAGTCACAAACTCCAACAGCGATGAGCAGTAACTAGAGACAAGCACCGAGTTCTTGCACCAATTCGTGTTGATGTAAACACACAAGCCACCACCGCGAGCCTTACCGCACAGAGACAGAGCTGCATTTCTGTCGGCACGGAACGAGGCGAGCCCGTCTAGGTGAATGACGGCGTCTGGAACTCTGTCTCTGAGAGATGTCTCCGTGAAAAGGAAGATGCGGCAGTCTCTAAACTCACGGCACGTAGTCTGCGGCGGGAGTTAATAATTAGGATGATAATTAAAAAATATACATACACACACACACACACACACACACACACATTTTCAGAACCGCTTGTCCCATACGGGGAACCGGAGCCAACCCGGTAACACAGGGCGTAAGGCCGGAGGGGGAGAGGACACACCCAGGACGGGACGCCAGTCCGTCACAAGGCACCCCAAGCGGGACTCGAACCCCAGACCCACCGGAAAGCAGGACTGTGGTCCAACCCACTGCACCGCTGCACCCCCTCTCAGCCAAGTAATAAATAATAATAATTCAAGTTCCTAGGTTTATTGGGGGACTACATGTCTGTGCACACAGACCAGTCTGTAAACTGGTGTATTGCTACAAACGCACATTTTAATTTCTGTGCACCACGAAAACGTTTTCAATATGGATTTTGCACACAAACACATACACACACAGAGACAGGAATACTGCGTTTTGTGCAAATTAAACCATGCGATAGTATCTAGTATATATGCAATAAATATGATTGAGTCCTCTAACACACTTGCACATGGGCAGTGGCTGGTTTGACCGGTTGAACCAGTTGGCTTTGACCTAACTAAAAGTAAAACCAAGAACACGCATTCCACAAATATTACAAGCTACCTATATATATGGAGCTCCCGGGATCAAATACATCAGTGAGTCAGAAAATCCCAGCTCATCACAGAGTCCAGAAGGCCTGCAGACATGCTGAAGTTTCTACTGCTGAGTGCTCTCATAGCAGTGGGTAAGAACCGTCTTTTCCACAGCAAAGTTTTTCACTCAGTCACGTTATCGGTATGCATAGTTAAATCCATTTGACTAATCTTAGTCAATTTCTTGCAAGGTTCACGATAGTTTTCACATTGTTCTAATGTTGACTGTCTTTCGGTTTTCCCCAGTGCTTGCTGAGCAAAATGTAAAGCCCCAATACATGAAAGCATTGCAAGATAAGGTTGTGGGGGGTAGTGAAGCCCAACCCCATGCTTGGCCCTGGCAGGTATGACACATAACGGTGTTGAATGTTTTTGTCAATTTCAGCATTCGTCACTTTTTTTTTTTTTTTTTTTTTTGTCATTAGAAAATAATGCTTTTGCTATACTGGCCTCTTTAAGTGAGACTAAGGTTTAGCCCCTTTTGGTGAGGCTCATTTAACTCAACAGTTATGTGTTAATTTATGGTCAATATGTTAATTATAATGTACCTGATGGATTTTTCCTGCTTTGTGTCTCAGGTCTCCCTTCAGTACCAGTATTTGTACTTTTGGTACTACCACTTCTGTGGAGGTTCTCTGGTCAGGAGAGGCTGGGTGATGACAGCTGCCCAATGTGTGGACACGTGAGTTTGGGGCCTAAGCTGGCATGTCCTAAAAGACTTACGGCAGCACTTTGGTGTGTTGTAACTTTGGTTGTGCGGTATAATGGGTTTGGACCATGCATCCAGTGGTGTGTATGAACAACTCTTTAGACAGAAAGAGGAAAGTGCCTATCCTGAGTTGCTCCTTTACAAATACCCTGCTGTATAAAAGGGAATATACTTGTGACTTGTGATTATTGTAACATTGTAAGGCACCTTGAACAAAGGCCTCAGCCCAGTAGCAGTCTATTATAATGACTAAAGTTCATTTTTATATTCATTAGAAATGGTGCATGTGTGTATCACTAACATAGACTGTACACCCTAACAATCTCTGTTTTCTGTACCCTACTGCTCTCTAGAACAAAGACTTGGCGAGTGGTTCTTGGCGATCACAACATATATGTGAGTGAGGGCACAGAGCAGGCGATCGCTGTGAGCAATTTCTACGTACACCCCAACTGGAACCCCAACAGTCTCGCCAACGGGTGAGTGGACGAGCCAGGCGAGCTTTTCTCACTTAAAATTTGAGAAGTACTGTAGGACCTTTTTTTGCTTAATTACAGTAAAATTAGTCAAAACTCAACTCAAAATTTGCATGTTCTATGTTCAAAACAGAATACAGAGTGATGAAGTGGTACAGCAGTCGTTTGTGGAAGAAAGCAGTGATCAGCATTTTTCATAGCCTCCTTTGCCGTGAAAACCGTGCAAGTGGTCAAAATGAGATGAATTCGGTTCTAGAGCCTGTACCTACCTACGCATGATATCCGAAAAAATTATAAGTGGTAGTGAAGGCAGGTCACCTGTAAAGAATCTTGGTCAAACACTTAAACATTAACCCTGGTAGCCAAAAATTACCAGAAAAAAATGAGTTTATGGAGTATTTATGTGACTTGCTGTAAATGACACTAAGGTGATTTGGTTATTTTTTCATCATCTGAACACCCGTATGGCTCATTTGCCTCCCCTCAGGTATGATATCGCTCTGCTCCGTCTGTCCTTTGATGCCACCCTCAACTCCTACGTGCAGCTGGCTTCTCTGCCCTCATTCGGTCAGATCCTGCCCAACAACAACCCCTGCTACGTCACAGGCTGGGGCTACACCCAGAGTGAGTATAACACTTTACCTGGGTGATTTACAGCCTTATTTTTTATTGTCATGTTACCTGTTTACTGCATTCTGTGTGTTTTCGTGTGCTATATGCATGTTTGAAACGAGATTTGTTCTTACTGTGTGACACCTTAGCCATCTCTGACTGTGTCGGCCTTGGTCTCTGCAGGTGGGGGTCAGCTGTCTGCCTCTTTGAAGCAGGCGTACCTGCCTCTGGTGGACTACAGCACCTGCTCCAGGAGTGACTGGTGGGGCAGCACTGTTAAGACCACTATGGTCTGTGCAGGGGGCGGCAGTGACTCTGCCTGCCAGGTGACTCAGCCTTTATTACTACAGTATGAACAAAAGTATAAAACACAACTTTTCTGTTAAATTGAGGGAAATTGTAATGTGTGTAAATATTTCAGAGGTATTTGAATTCTAGTGATACATCTCAAATGGTTTGATTTAGGTTCTGAGGATCAAGACGACGTATCCGAAAACTTGCCTTTCGTTAACTTAAGGTCTGTTACTCTTCAGGGTGACGGCGGCGGTCCACTGAACTGTCAGGTCAATGGACGCTACTACGTCCATGGCGTGACCAGCTTTGTGTCCTCCCTCGGCTGCAACACACTGAGGAAACCCACCGTTTTCACCCGAGTCTCGGCGTACACCACCTGGATGGAAGGAGTGAGTACCCGTAGGCTCCTACTAGCCAATCACAGAGAGTCACTGTTCGCGAGAACCAATGAGAACTGTTTGTCTCAGAACAAGTGCAGTTTTAGAATTGTGGCAGTTGGTGGCACCGTGTTTTTAGTCAGCCTCTACCAAGCTGAAGGTCTCTGGTGTGATTCACCCTCCTCTCCTACCACCTTGATCAAAGTACTAACCCTAAACGGACGAGGCACACAACTGCAAGTGATTTGTTACAGAAAGCTGAATGATCTAAAATAACTTCTATAGTCAATTTTACCATATCTAATTGATACGATCATATCTAACTGATGCAATCTAATTTTTAAAATGTAGTTGGAAGGGAAATATTTTAATTTTATTGAGGTTTTTTGTAGCGCAATATAATGTTTCTGAGTTTTAACAAGCGGCCTTTTTCTGTTACAGATTATGAATCAGTAAAAGCAGAAATTTAAGCGGTGTGAAGGACAGTCTACTGGATAGGATCTCAGCATTCCAGATATGAGCCTTCCTTCTTAAATTCAACTCCATTGCAGACACGACGGATCGACTAAAAGAAAATAAAGTCTCTTGATCACTCTGAATACTGTGTCCGTCTGATTTTTAATTCTGGTCTCAAAGTACAGCAAAAGCACATTGTGAAGTAACCCCCGTAAGGGTGTACTGTAATTTCCATGACTGTAGTGAAAAGTACTGAAAACGTTTCAGTCTGGTATTGTTCACTAGCTGAAGGTCAGATTTCTAAGAAGAGTTCCTGTATATTAGAAGAAACGGCAGAACTGAATAAAAGTAGTCGTGTTACACCTGTTACTGTCACGATTGTAACAAATCAGACTTTAAGACTGTCTCACTTTGAAACATAACCCTGTGTTTGCAATGGGGGAAAAAAAGGCCTCGGTGCCTGTACATCATCATGGTTTCCAAGCTTTAATGTGCACTACTTGACACAATTTGAGTCTATTTTCTATAGTGATAACTTTAAGAAAGGTTTTTTTCTGTGAAAAGTAAATGTTATCTTACATTAAACAGCCTGTACACTCGCATTGCTACAAAAAAAACATTTTAATTTCTGTGATCCACACAAGTATTGTTAATATCCTGGATATAGCACATCCACAATGAATGAAATACCCTGCTTTGTATAAATAAAACTGTGATATTACAGTGTAACCATCATATATGTTTAAGAGGGATATCTGAGTTCTCTTGTAGACGTACACATGGGAAATGGTTGGTTGGACTGACGATAACTATGACAAAGGACACACAATTTACTGTACATTCCACAAGTATCTAAATAGTTTGTAAAAATGCGTTCTCAGTGTTGTGGACCACAGAAATGTTATTGATGTCATGGATCCACACACAAGAAAATGAAAACACGCACATACAGAAATACTGTGTTCTGTGGTATCACACTGTAATTATGCTATATGTGTGAGAGGTATAACAAGCGGTTGTAGACATTGGTTGGTATACTTGTGATTTAAAAAAGTCAGATACCTTGGAAAAAAGCCTCCGCCAAGTAATAAATAATATTAATTGAAGTTCCAAGGTTTATTGGGGACAACATGTCTCTGCACACAACACACTCTGTAAACTGGTGTATAGCTAAAATTATACATTTTAATTTCTGTAAACCACAAAAATGTTATTACAGTTTTTTTCAGTCGATTTGAAACATTACTCCAAACTCCGGTCACTGCTCTCAAAACAATTAACACAGCCATCTGAACACTTCATTCATTGTCCTAAATAGATTGTAAGTTCTTGTCTATCTCATACTACTTACAAATGACACGCATACTTTTCCCAAAACACTGTGCACAAAATTCCGCAATGTTTGCACAACAGTTCATAAAGCCAGCCAGAACTGTAATACATCAGGAAAAAAGCAATTGCGTGTCTTTCATTGGTTTAACACAAATCACAAGCACTTCTGCACCATTTTGCTCAACACAACAAGCAAAACTCTGTCATTTGTTCAATGCTCAGCTACACATGGTATGTTCTCAATGAGCCCCAAATTGATATCTGCTGATTTAGTAACACACACACACACACACACACACACTTTCACAGCCGCTTGTCCCATACGGGGTTGCAGGGAACCGGAGCCTACCCGGCAACACAGAGCGTAAGGCCGGAGGGGAGGGACACACCCAGGACAGGACACCAGTGCATCGCAAGGCACCCCAAGCAGGACTCGAACCCCAGACCCACCGGAGAGCAGGACTGTGGTCCAACCCACTGCGCCACCGCTCCCCCTTAAAACACATAACACGGGAAATGCAAATTTCCTAATTGATTACACAGTTATCGCAATTCCTACAATTATAAAAGGGGAAAAGAATAAAGACAAAGAATAAGAACAAGAACGAGCAGGGAAAAAGGAGCACGTGTAAGAGTGAGAGGTGGTGGAAAGGGTAGAGGAAGATGAAGAGTGGAAGAGGTAAAGGGAGATGAGGGGAGAGGAGGCGAGGATGTAGGAAGAGGAGAAGGGAGAGGAGTAGAAGGAGGAGAGATGGGTTGAATGGAGGGCAATGGTGTAGTGGAAAGAGCAAGAGAATAAAATGTAACAAGACAATGAGCAGAGAGGAAGAGGACAGCAGGGTGGAAGAGGAGGTAGGAGAGGCAGAAGGATTGGGTACAGATGGGTTTCAAATGAAATGAGGGCCACCCAAATCGACCATATCATAAATCATGGTCTCTCCTTCAGAGAAGCTGGGCAGAGAGTTCAGCCCAGCATAAACAGATCCACAATGACGTCAATTATCCGCACATTTCAGAGTGACAGCCGACAAGTAACCATACCATTGTACTGCTATAGTTAGACTCTAGTACTCTAGATCTCTACTATAAATGTTTGCACTCGTCCAAACGTGTGTCAGAATGGAAGTTCGACAACATTCAGGTGGACGAACAAGACTCTTTTCAATTGAACAAGAGCATGCCATTGTTGACATGGTGGCCCAGAACAACATCATCCGCCTCAAAGAAATTTAGCAAAGAATAATACAGGACAACCAAGTATTCCAGAATTTTCAGCAATGCAGTCTTGCTACAACTGATCGTGTTGTAAGGAGAAATGCCGTCCGGATGAAGCAGGTATACAAAGTGCCCTTTGAGAGGAACTCTATCAGAGTGAAGGAGTTGCGATTCCAGTTTGTTCAAGTACGTGTAAGCCGCACAATTACTGCACTTTTACCCGAAATATAAAGATATTGTTTTCCTGGATCTTATGTGTCTATATACTATTCCACTCTAAGTGGAAAAATTCCGGTGTCTCTGGGCATAGTGCTGTGTCAAAGTGGGAACCCAGACTGCTCCACAACAGATACAGTATAAACTTTGCAATCAATGGCATTACTTTAAAAAAAAACACTCACTTATTGCACCTTGTGTTTTTTTACTCTAGAGGATTTTGGAGTTGGATAGCAGTGCTACTCATTTTGAGGACCTGTGTATTGATGAAGCTGGCTTCAATCTTAACAAAAAAAAGGAGAAGAGAGAGGAATGTAATTGGCCATCGTGCCACAGTCAATGTCCTTGGACAACGGGGAGGCAACATCACCATGTCTGCCGCAATTTCAACTACTGGTGGGTGTTGTGGCACACAGTGCTGTCTTGGGGCCATACAATGCCGAAAGGATACAAATTTTTTTGAACTCCCTCAATGAAATCCTCTTCCCGCAGGTTGACCACAAGCAAATGGATCAAGATTTTGTAGTTGTTTGGGACAATGTGCATTCCATCGTTCGGCGCTGGCGCGGGAGTGATTTGAGCATCATCCACATTTCAGGGTGGTGTTCCTTCCGCCATATTCTCCTTTCCTGAATCCAGTTGAGGAGTTCTTCTCCTGTTGGAGATGGAAAGTGTATGATCACAACCCTTACAGAATCAGAATCAGCTTTATTAGCCAAGTATACATGAGCATACAAGGAATTTTCTTCTGGTTTAGAGCAAAACTACAGTGCACATTCACACATACAGACTACATAAGCACATACTGAACTAGACATAGACTAATACAAACATGATTACCGATAATGCAGCAGACAAGAACATAGCATAATGCAGACAGAACATAAAACCATGCAGACATAATTCAACTAAATGACCAAGCACAGAAAAAAAGTACGCGTTGTCCTGTATCATAAAGTAACATTATAGTGCAGTGATTGTCAGTTATTTGGAGAACATATTGCACATGGGTATGATGTTACTCAGAAGATATAAAGAAACATATTGCACATGGATATGAAATTGCACAAAAGGTATAAGGAAACATATTGCACACGATGTTGCACAAAAGATGTAAGAACATACTGCACATGGGTGTAATGCTGAACAAGTAGGGTACAGTAGTAGTAAAAAGTCCAGTGAAGATAGCAGTTATAGGAGGGTGTTCAGAATCTTTATGGCTGCCGGGAAAAAGCTGTTTTGGTGTCTGGTACTTCTTGTTTTGATTAGTATGTATCGCCTGCCCAAGGGAAGTAGGGTAAACAGACAGTGAGCTGGGTGTGAGGGGTCCCCTACGATTTTCTCAGCCCCTTTCCTGACACGGGACATGTACAGGTCCTGGAGGGAAGGCAGGTTGGTCCCGGTGATGCGCTCTGCTGAATTAACCAGTCTGTGAAGGCGGCGCTTGTCCAATTGGGTGGCAGAGCTGAACCACACAGTGATTGATGAACATAGTATGGATTCCGTGGTGGCCCTGTAAAATTGGCACAGCAGTTCCTTCGGCAGGTTGTGCTTCCTCAGTTGGCGGAGAACGTACATCCTCTGCTGGGCTTTCTTTGCTATGGTAGTGATGTTCTTCTCCCACTTCAAGTCTTTGCAGATGATAGTACCAAAGAACTTGAAGGAATCAGTGCTGGACACAGTACAACCTTGGATAGCGAGTGGTGGCAGAGGAGAAGGTACTTTCTTAAAAAATGTCATCTCCACTATCCTACTGGTATTGAGTTCCAGGTTGTTGTGTCTGCACCACAAAGAAAGCCGGTCCACCTCCCACCTGTATGCAGACTCATCGCAGTCCTTGACGAGTCCTATGACTGTAGTGTCATCAGCGAATTTCAGGATCTTAACTGATGAGTCCGCGGAGGTGCAGTCCATAGGCCTCTTCAAGCGATGGAAGAGGCCTGTGGAGATGTTGAGGCAGTAGCTTCTTTTATACAACAGAACTCCTCAGTAGAGAACTTCACGATAAACGTGTATTTGCATTCATGTATTTGAGTGTGTACATCGGACTATGATATACAATCAATAGGCGACACCATTGTACGTTTGATGTTAGTATTTAATTTTAGTAAATGCATTAGTAGAAGAAAAGGCAGTACTTCATTATGCAGTGGAACTGAACTGTTTGATCAAGCTAAGAGTATGTTCAGTTGGCTGTGTTAATTGTTTTGAGAGCAATTACATTAATTTGGAGAAATGTGACAAAACGATTGAGAAAAACTGTAACACTTGTCCCTGAGGTTATACAATATTCAAAACACAACACCTTACAGCCAAGTAAGTCTTCTTCAAGAAATGGAAGAGCCCTGTGGAGATGTTGAGGCCGAAGCTTGTCAAGCATGGATTCAGTATTCGTGGCGTTTTTCCCAAGATGCATGGCTCGCGAAGGGGGTTGCGGTGGCGCAGTGGGTTGGACCAGGTCCTGCTCTCCAGTGGGTCTGGGGTTCGAGTCCCACTTGGGGTGCCTTGCGACGGACTGGCGTCCCGTTCTGGGTGTGTCCCCTCCCCCTCCGGCCTTACACCCTGTGTTGCCGGGTTAGGCTCCGGTTCCCCGCGACCCCGTATGGGACAAGCGGTTCAGAAAATGTGTGTGTGTGTGTGTGTGTGTGTGTGTGTGTGTGTGTGTGTGTGTGCACGGCTCGTGAGAACATATGCTGTGATGTAGATGAAATTCTCTGGCCAGATGTGAATGAGAGGCATAATCAATGAAGTTCAGTGATTGCAGTGCATATGTATATATGTTTTTTCTTTTGGACAACTCATTGTTACACAACAGAACTCCTCAGTAAAGAACTTCACGTGTATTTGCATTCCTGTATTTGTACATCAGGCTATATTATACTGTACAATCAACAGAGCACACACTTCTACTGTTGATGTTAGTATTTATTTTTTGTAAATGCATTAGTACAATAAAAGGCAGTACTTCAGTATCCAGTGGAATTGAACTGTTTGGTCAAGGTAAGACTGTGCTTAGTTGGCTGTGTTAATTGTTTTCTGAGGAATTACGTTTGCTTGGAGAAATGTGTCAGAACAACTGAGAAAAATTGTAATATGGATTTTACATGCGCGCGCACACACACAAAAATACTGTGTTTTGTGCAAATAAAACCATGCTATAGTATGTATGTAAGAAATGTGAGTCCTCTAGCATACTTGCACATGGGCAGTAGTTGATTTGACCAGTCGAACCAGTTGACTTTGAAAAGAGCTAAAAACTAGAACACACATGACAAACATTCCACAGATATTACAAGCTACCCATGTATAGAGTTCCCAGAATCAAACACATCAGTCAATGAGGAAACCACACCTTGCTGGGTTTGGACTGGCAAAGAAGAGCACACAGGCAGCATTCATCAAAACATTCATCGGAACACTGGTGCACAGGGAAATGATGCTGTGAGTCAAAAGACACATTGTCCACAAGAACGTGCAGCTGCAACTAACCCTCCCAGCCTGAAACGAAACAGAAAGAAAACAACATTCCTCCAGCACCATAGTGCTACATAAGAGAACAATATCTTATAATACATGCAATAAAAAAACAATATGTTACAATATGATAATAAATGCTGTAAAAACGCAAACATAAATGTAAAACAAAAAAAATTGCAAAGGGAATGGAATGGCGTTCAGTTGAGTTTGGGTGTGCATGTCTGTGTGCGTGTGTATGTGTGGTTGGGTCAGGGTTCTTGCGGTCCGAAATGCTGCAATTTCAAAACCAGGCGGTGATGCATCTGCTCATGATGATCTCTGTAGTCGCTCTGTAGAACGTGGTGAGGATGGGGGTGGTGGGAGATGGGCTCTCCTCCACCTTCGCAGAAAGTAGAGACGCTGCTGGGCTTTCTTGGCTGTGGAGCTGGTGTTGAGTGACCAGGTAAGGTTCTCCGCAAGGTGAACACCAAGGAATTTGGTGCTCTTGACCATATCCCCAGAGGAGCCGTCGATATTCAGAGGAGAGTGGTTGCTCCGTGCTCTCCTGAAGGCAACAACCATGTCTTCTGTTTTGTCCACGTTCAGGGACAGGTTGTTGGCTCTGCACCAGTCCATTAGCCAGTGCACCTCCTCATTGCATGCTGACTCGTCATTTCTGCCGATGACACATGCCGTCGGCAAACCTGATGATGTGGTTCGAGCTATGTATTGCTGCACGGTCGTGAGTCAACAGAGTGGACAGCAGCGGACTGAGCACACAGCCCTGGGGAGGGGGCTCCAATGCTCAGTGTGTTGGTGCTGGAGATGCTGCTTCTAATCCGGACTCCTGAAGGGGGGTGTTCAGGCCTAGCAGGCTCAGCTTTCCAATCAGGTACTGAGGAATGATTGTACTGAATGCTGAACTGAAGTCTACGAACAACATTTGAACATACGTGTCCTTTTTGTCCCGGTGGGCGAGGGCCAGATGGAGGCTGGTGATGATGGCGCCGTCTGTTGAGCGCTTGGGACGATACACGAATTGCAGGGGGTCCAGGGGGTCCAGTGAGGGGGCAGCAGGATCTTACTGTGCGTCAGCAGGAGTCTCTCGAAGCACTTCATGACAATGGATGTGAGTGCGACGGGACGGAAGTCGTTGAGGCAGGACACAGAAGATATCTTTGGCAAGGGGACGATGGCGGTGGCCTTGAAGCACATTGGAAGGACGGCGCTGCTCAGGGACATGTTGAAGATGTCAGTGAGAACATCTGCCAGCTAGTCTGCGCATCCTCTGAGCCCTCTGCCAGGAATGTTTTCTGGTCCAGCAGCCTTCCATGGGTTGACTCTGCATAGCGTTTTCCTCACATCAGCCGTGGCAAGACATAGCATCTGGTTGTTGGGAGGAAGGGTGGTCTTCCTCGCCGCCACGTCATTCTGCGCCTCAGACCGAGCGTAGAAGTTGTTCAGTGCGTCTGGAAGGGAGGCATCACTGTCGCAGGCAGGTGAAGTTGTCCTGCGGTTGGTGATGGCCTGGATGCCCTTTTAAACGTGTTGCGTGTCGCCGCCGTTCTTGAAGTAGCTGTGGATTCTCTGGCCGTGTGCGCGCTTTGCCTCTCTGATGGCCCGGGACAGTTTGTCCCTCGCTGTTCTTACGGCCACCTTGTCCCCTGCTTTGAAGGCAGAGTCTCGGGTCCTCGGCAATGCACGCACCTTGGCAGTCATCCACGGCTTCTGGTTGGAGCGTGTAGTGATGGTCTTGGAGGCGGTGACGTGGTCGTTGCACTTGCTGATGTAGCTGGTCACTGATGCCATGCATTCCTCCAAGTTGGTGGAGTCATCATTGGTTGCAGCATCCCTGGACATGTGCCAGTCAGTGCGATCAAAGGAGTCCTGAGGAGCAGAGATGGTTCCTGCTGGGCAGGTTTTCATCTGTTTCAGAACCGGTTTGGCGCGTCTGACGAGCGGAGCGGTCCGTATGCTGGGAACAGCATAATAGAGATGTGGTCCGAGTACCCGAGGTGAGGGCGGGGCTCTGCCCGGAAAGTGCCGGGGATGTTTGTATAAAAAATATCCATCTCCTTTGCCCCTCTCGTTGAAAAGTCCACATGTTTATGGAATTTAGTGTGCACCGACTTGAGATTGGCTTGTGTGCATTCCGCAGTTTGCTAATAGCCGCACACAGCTCACACTGCATCTCCTTAGGCATTTGCGCTGGGGGGAATGTATACTCTGACTATACGGACAGTGGTGAATTCCTGCAGTAGATAAAATGGTCTGCATGTAACAGTCACAAACTCCAACAGCGATGAGCAGTAACTAGAGACAAGCACCGAGCTCTTGCACCAATTCGTGTTGATGTAAACACACAAGCCACCACCGCGAGCCTTACCGCACAGAGACAGAGCTGCATTTCTGACCGTCTAGGTGAATGACGGCGTCTGGAACTCTGTCTCTGAGAGATGTCTCCGTGAAAACGAAGATGCGGCAGTCTCTAAACTCACGGCACGTAGTCTGCGGCGGGAGTTAATAATTAGGATGATAATTAAAAAATAATATTCCTTAATAATAATAAGTAATAAATAGTAAGTTGGGGGATGCGGTGGCGCAGTGGGTTTGGCCGGGTCCTGCTCTCTGGCATGCCTGGGCTTCGAGTCCTGCTTGGGGTGCCTTGTGATAGACTGGCGTCCTGTCCAGGATGCGTACCCGCCCCCTCCGGCCCTGCGCGCTGCCGGGCTAGGCCCCGGAATGCCGTGACCCCGCTTGGGAGAAGCAGCTGTAGACATTGGTTGGTATACTTGTGATTTATTAAAAAAAAAATGCCAGATCCCTTGGAGAAAAGCCTCAGCCAAGTAATAAATAATAATAATTCAAGTTCCTAGGTTTATTGGGGGACTACATGTCTGTGCACACAGACCAGTCTGTAAACTGGTGTATTGCTACAAACGCACATTTTAATTTCTGTGCACCACGAAAACGTTTTCAATATGGATTTTGCACACAAACACATACACACACAGAGACAGGAATACTGCGTTTTGTGCAAATTAAACCATGCGATAGTATCTAGTATATATGCAATAAATATGATTGAGTCCTCTAACACACTTGCACATGGGCAGTGGCTGGTTTGACCGGTTGAACCAGTTGGCTTTGACCTAACTAAAAGTAAAACCAAGAACACGCATTCCACAAATATTACAAGCTACCTATATATATGGAGCTCCCGGGATCAAATACATCAGTGAGTCAGAAAATCCCAGCTCATCACAGAGTCCAGAAGGTTTGCAGACATGCTGAGGTTTCTACTGCTGAGTGCTCTCATAGCAGTGGGTAAGAACCGTCTTTTCCACAGCAAAGTTTTTCACTCAGTCACGTTATCGGTATGCATAGTTAAATCCATTTGACTAATCTTAGTCAATTTCTTGCAAGGTTCACGAAAGTTTTCACATTGTTCTAATGTTGACTGTCTTTTGGTTTTCCCCAGTGCTTGCTGAGCAAAATGTAAAGCCCCAATACATGAAAGCATTGCAAAATAAGGTTGTGGGGGGTAGTGAAGCCCAACCCCATGCTTGGCCCTGGCAGGTATGACACATAACGGTGTTGAATGTTTTTGTCAATTTCAGCATTCGTCACTTTTTTTTTTTTTTTGTCATTTGAAAATAATGCTTTTGCTATACTGGCCTCTTTAAGTGAGACTAAGGTTTAGCCCCTTTTGGTGAGGCTCATTTAACTCAACAGTTATGTGTTAATTTATGGTCAATATGTTAATTATAATGTACCTGATGGATTTTTCCTGCTTTGTGTCTCAGGTCTCCCTTCAGTACCAGTATTTGTACTTTTGGTACTACCACTACTGTGGAGGTTCTCTGGTCAGGAGAGGCTGGGTGATGACAGCTGCCCAATGTGTGGACACGTGAGTTTGGGGCCTAAGCTGGCATGTCCTAAAAGACTTACGGCAGCACTTTGGTGTGTTGTAACTTTGGTTGTGCGGTATAATGGGTTTGGACCATGCATCCAGTGGTCTCTATGAACAACTCTTTAGACAGAAAGAGGAAAGTGCCTATCCTGAGTTGCTCCTTTACAAATACCCTGCTGTATAAAAGGGAATATACTTGTGACTTGTGATTATTGTAACATTGTAAGGCACCTTGAACAAAGGCCTCAGCCCAGTAGCAGTCTATTATAATGACTAAAGTTCATTTTCATATTCATTAGAAATGGTGCATGTGTGTATCACTAACATAGACTGTACACCCTAACAATCTCTGTTTTCTGTACCCTACTGCTCTCTAGAACAAAGACTTGGCGAGTGGTTCTTGGCGATCACAACATATATGTGAGTGAGGGCACAGAGCAGGCGATCGCTGTGAGCAATTTCTACGTACACCCCAACTGGAACCCCAACAGTCTCGCCAACGGGTGAGTGGACGAGCCAGGCGAGCTTTTCTCACTTAAAATTTGAGAAGTACTGTAGGACCTTTTTTTGCTTAATTACAGTAAAATTAGTCAAAACTCAACTCAAAATTTGCATGTTCTATGTTCAAAACAGAATACAGAGTGATGAAGTGGTACAGCAGTCGTTTGTGGAAGAAAGCAGTGATCAGCATTTTTCATAGCCTCCTTTGCCGTGAAAACCGTGCAAGTGGTCAAAATGAGATGAATTCGGTTCTAGAGCCTGTACCTACCTACGCATGATATCCGAAAAATTATAAGTGGTAGTGAAGGCAGGTCACCTGTAAAGAATCTTGGTCAAACACTTAAACATTAACCCTGGTAGCCAAAAATTACCAGAAAAAAATGAGTTTATGGAGTATTTATGTGACTTGCTGTAAATGACACTAAGGTGATTTGGTTATTTTTTCATCATCTGAACACCCGTATGGCTCATTTGCCTCCCCTCAGGTATGATATCGCTCTGCTCCGTCTGTCCTTCGATGCCACCCTCAACTCCTACGTGCAGCTGGCTTCTCTGCCCTCATTCGGTCAGATCCTGCCCAACAACAACCCCTGCTACGTCACAGGCTGGGGCTACACCCAGAGTGAGTATAACACTTTACCTGGGTGATTTACAGCCTTATTTTTTATTGTCATGTTACCTGTTTACTGCATTCTGTGTGTTTTCGTGTGCTATATGCATGTTTGAAACGAGATTTGTTCTTACTGTGTGACACCTTAGCCATCCCTGACTGTGTCGGCCTTGGTCTCTGCAGGTGGGGGTCAGCTATCTGCCTCTTTGAAGCAGGCGTACCTGCCTCTGGTGGACTACAGCACCTGCTCCAGGAGTGACTGGTGGGGCAGCACTGTTAAGACCACTATGGTCTGTGCAGGGGGCGGCAGTGACTCTGCCTGCCAGGTGACTCAGCCTTTATTACTACAGTATGAACAAAAGTATAAAACACAACTTTTCTGTTAAATTGAGGGAAATTGTAATGTGTGTAAATATTTCAAAGGTATTTGAATTCTAGTGATACATCTCAAATGGTTTGATTTAGGTTCTGAGGATCAAGACGACGTATCCGAAAACTTGCCTTTCGTTAACTTAAGGTCTGTTACTCTTCAGGGTGACGGCGGCGGTCCACTGAACTGTCAGGTCAATGGACGCTACTACGTCCATGGCGTGACCAGCTTTGTGTCCTCCCTCGGCTGCAACACACTGAGGAAACCCACCGTTTTCACCCGAGTCTCGGCGTACACCACCTGGATGGAAGGAGTGAGTACCCGTAGGCTCCTACTAGCCAATCACAGAGAGTCACTGTTCGCGAGAACCAATGAGAACTGTTTGTCTCAGAACAAGTGCAGTTTTAGAATTGTGGCAGTTGGTGGCACCGTGTTTTTAGTCAGCCTCTACCAAGCTGAAGGTCTCTGGTGTGATTCTCCCTCCTCTCCTACCACCTTGATCAAAGTACTAACCCTAAACGGACGAGGCACACAACTGCAAGTGATTTGTTACAGAAAGCTGAATGATCTAAAATAACTTCTATAGTCAATTTTACCATATCTAATTGATACGATCATATCCAACTGATGCAATCTAATTTTTAAAATGTAGTTGGAAGGGAAATATTTTAATTTTATTGAGGTTTTTCGTAGCGCAATATAATGTTTCTGAGTTTTAACAAGCGTCCTTTTTCTGTTACAGATTATGAATCAGTAAAAGCAGAAATTTAAGCGGTGTGAAGGACAGTCTACTGGATAGGATCTCAGCATTCCAGATATGAGCCTTCCTTCTTAAATTCCACTCCACTGCAGACACGACGAATCAACTAAAAAAAAATAAAGTCTCTTGATCACTCTGAATACTGTGTCCGTCTGATTTTTAATTCTGGTCTCAAAGTACAGCAAAAGCACATTGTGAAGTAACCCCCGTAAGGGTGTACTGTAATTTCCATGACTGTAGTGAAAAGTACTGAAAACGTTTCAGTCTGGTATTGTTCACTAGCTGAAGGTCAGATTTTTAAGAAGAGTTCCTGTATATTAGAAGAAGCGGCAGAACTGAATAAAAGTAGTCGTGTTACACCTGTTACTGTCACGATTGTAACAAATCAGACTTGAAGACTGTCTCACTTTGAAACATAACCCTGTGTTTGCAATGGGGAGAAAAAGGCCTCGGTGCCTCTACATCGTCAGTCATGGTTTCCAAGTGTCACGGTTCCGTGTAGCATGGACGGACTCAAGTGCAGAGTGTTCGGATCGAGGTGCACAGAAGCCGAATCAGAATCCATAATCGTAGTCGAGGGGCAGGCGAGGGGCAGGCGATCAGCAAACGTCATAGAAAGGGCTAGGCAAAGAACGTGGTCAGGAAGAAACAGGCAAAGGGTCGAAGTCGGAATGGGTCTCTCGGTAATACGGTTCGCAGGGAAACAAGGAGGCAAAACAAGGTTCCGCGTCTGGGCTTCCTCGGTTTCCCTCTTTATAGTCTTTCCCATCAGGGAACGGCAGGTGTCGCAGAG
The DNA here is from genome assembly GCF_900964775.1 of Scleropages formosus. Lineage (NCBI taxonomy): Eukaryota > Metazoa > Chordata > Actinopteri > Osteoglossiformes > Osteoglossidae > Scleropages > Scleropages formosus. Next base: position 13,493,305 of record NC_041827.1, read on the forward strand.
GTGCCAGATGCGGAGAACGTGACACCAAGCTTTAATGTGCACTACTTGACACAATTTGAGTCTATTTTCTATAGTGATAACTTTAAGAAAGGTTTTTTCTGTGAAAAGTAAATGTTATATTACATTTCAACGGATGTGCGGAAAACAAAAGCTTTAATTCCCATTTAAATTGTAACTCATTTGAGTTGCATAAAAAATCATGTTGCTCATATCATGGATCTGGTTCAGAAACATCGAAAGGAATACTGTGATTTGTATAAATAAAACGCTGTAAGGCACCTTGAACAAAGGCTTCAGCCCAGTAACAGTTTATTATAATGACTAAATTTCATATTTATATTCATTAGAAACGGTGTACGTGTGTATCACTAACATAGACTGTACACCCTAACAATCTTTGTTTTCTGTACCATACTGCTCTGAAGTGAGTACCTGTAGGCTCCAACTGACACAATAAAGTTGCACTGGGGATAGCTGTTATCTTAGTTAGAGCTACTGCTTTTGGACCCAAAGGTCACATGTTCAAATTCCACTTTCAGCAATCATACCCTTGAACAAGGTTTTTGGCCTACAGATTGCTCCAGTAAAGTGACCCGGCTCTATAAATGGTTAAATAATAAGTAGCTCAACACTGTGAGTTGCTTTAGAGAAAGCATCCGCTAAATGAATAATTCTCCATTGGCAGGTAATTGCAAGTGGATTGCTGGTAATGTTTTTCATTGCATATTATAATGTATATGTATGTTAATTAGTGTCCTGTTTCTGTTACAGATCATGGGTTATTAAAAGCATGAATTCAAGCGTCACAATGACACTCAACTGGATACGGCCTCAACATTGCAGATACGATCCGTGTTGTTGAAGTGCAACAAAAATACACTCCAGACTAGATCCAGTTAGGGTACAATGCAATTATCAACACTGCAACTGAAAGTATGAAATATCCATCATCGGGTCTTATTCACCAGGCAAAGGTCGCTGAAAAGATATTTTCAATTACCAGTTTATTAGCACTGATTCAACAAGGGGGCCACACAGCAGTGTGCATCTCCAAAAGCCTCTCATTTCCAAGAATAACATCCACTGATACTTTTTATTTAGAAAATGTGGTCATTACTTTAATGAATCACAGGTAGAAGCCAATTAAGTCCAGTTAAGAGACAACTTGCAGTTACAACTTCAAGAGACAATTTGGATGCACCACGTTTCAGTTTTTCTTTACTACAAGCGTTCTGCTTTATTTTTTTCCAACAATTTTTCCTGTGTCATACACATCACATGGATGGCATGAAAACTGCACGGTATTTAAATATTTCGGAAAAGCACATTCTAATGTGGACCACACAAGTGTTGTTAATGTCATGAATCTAGAATGCACAAAAACATGGAAACACACACATACAACTGGTTCACGGAAAAACTGCATTATTGCTGCTCCTGTAGCTCTCCTGTTTGTATATATAAACCCCCTCCAGCTCCTCTGGGGGAACCCCAAGGCGTTCCCAGGCCAGCCGGGAGACGTAGTCTCTCCAACGTGTCCTGGGTCTGCCCCAAGGCCTCCTCCCAGTGGGACATGCCCGGAACACCTCCCCAGGGAGGCGTCCAGGAGGCATCCGGAACAGATGTCCGAGCCATCTCAACTGGCTCCTCTCGATGCGGAGGAGCAGCGGCTCTACTCCGAGCTCCTCCCGGGTGACTGAGCTCCTCGCCCTATCCCTAAGGGTGCGCCCAGCCACCCTGCGGAGGAAACTCATTTCTGCCGCTTGTATCCGCGATCTCATTCTTTCGCTCATGATCCAGAGTTCATGACCATAGGTGAGGGTAGGAAACGTAGATCGACCGGTAAATTGAGAGCTTCGCCTTACGACTCGGCTCCTTCTTCACCACAACAGACCGGTACAATGACCGCATTACTGCGGACGCCGCACCGATCCGTCTGTCAACCTGCCGCTCCATTTTTCCCTCACTCGTGAACAAGTCCCCGAGATACTTAAACTCCTCCACTTGAGGGAGGAGCTCCCCCCTAACCCGGAGGGGGCAATCCACCTTTTTCCGACTGAGGACCACGGTCTCGGATTTGGAGGTGCTGATTCTCATCCCCGCCGCTTCGCACTCGGCTGCAAACCTCTCCAGTGCACGCTGTAAGTCTTGATTCGATGAAGCCAACAGGATCACATCGTCCGCAAAAAGCAGAGACGAGATCCTGCGGCCACCAAAACAGACACCCTCCGTTCCCTGGCTGCGCCTAGAAATTCTGTCCATAAAGATAATGAACAGAATGGGTGACAAAGGGCAGCCCTGGCGGAGTCCAACATGCACCGGGAACAGGTCTGACTTACTGCCGGCAATGCGAACCAAGCTCCTGCTCCGGTCATACAGGGAACGAACAGCCCGTAGCAACGAGCCCCGAACCCCATAATCCCGAAGTACCCCCCCACAGGATGCCACGAGGGACACGGTCGAATGCCTTCTCCAGGTCCACAAAACACAGATGGACTGGTTGGGCAAACTCCCATGAACCCTCCAACACCCTAGTGAGGGTATAGAGCTGGTCCAGTGTTCCACGGCCAGGGCGAAAACCGCATTGCTCCTCCTGGATCCGAGGTTCGACTATCGGTCGGATTCTCCTCTCCAGTACCCCGGCATAGACTTTCCCAGGGAGGCTAAGGAGTGTGATCCCCCTATAGTTGGAACACAATCTCCGGTCCCCCTTCTTAAAAAGAGGGACCACCACGCCGGTCTGCCAGTCCAGAGGCACCGTCCCCGAACTCCACGCGATGCTGCAGAGGCGTGTCAGCCAAGACAGCCCCACAACATCCAGAGACTTGAGAAACTCGGGGCGGATCTCATCCACCCCCGGAGCCTTGCCACCGAGGAGTTTTTTGACTACCTCAGCAACTTCAGCCAGGGTAATGGACGAGTCCCCCTCCGAGCCCCCGGCCTCAGCTTCCTCTACGGAAGGCGTGTCGGAGGGATTGAGGAGATCCTCAAAGTACTCCTTCCACCGCCCGAGGACATCATCAGTTGAGGTCAGCAGCGCACCACTTCCACTGTAAACAGTGTTGGCGGAACACTGCTTCCCCCCTCTGAGTCGCCGGACGGTTTGCCAGAATCTCTTTGAGGCCGACCGAAAGTCTTCCTCCATGGCCTCACCAAACTCCTCCCATGCCCGAATTTTTGCCGTGGCGACTGCCAGAGCCGCGCTCCGTCTGGCCCGCCGGTACCCGTCAGCTGCTTCAGGAGTCCTATGAGCCAGCCAGGCCCGATAGAACTCCTTCTTCAGCTTGACGGCATCCCTTACCTCCGGTGTCCACCACCGTGTTCGGGGATTGCCGTCGCGACAGGCGCCGGAGACTTTATGGCCGCAGCCCCGAACCGCCGCCCCGACAATGGAGGTGTGGAACATAGTCCATTCGGACTCAATGTCCCCAGTCTCCCTCGGGACCTGGTTGAAGCTCTGTCGGAGGTGGGAGTTGAAGACCTCTCTGACAGGGGCCTCCGCCAAACGTTCCCAACAGACCCTCACTATGCGTTTGGGCCTGCCAGGTCTGTCCAGCTTTTTCCCCCGCCATCGAATCCAACTCACCACCAGGTGGTGATCAGTTGACAGCTCAGCCCCTCTCTTCACCCGAGTGTCCAAGACATATGGCCGAAGATCAGAAGAAACGACTACAAAGTCGATCATCGACCTCCGACCTAGGGTGTCCTGGTGCCAAGTGCACTGATGGACACCCTCATGCATGAACATTGTGTTTGTTATGGACAAACCGTGACTAGCACAGAAATCCAATAACAACTCACCGCTCGGGTTCGGATCAGGGAGGCCGTTCCTCCCAATCACGCCCCTCCAGGTGTCACTGCCGCTATCCACGTGGGCGTTAAAGTCCCCCAGTAGAACGACAGAGTCCCCAGTGGGAGCGCTTTCCAGCACGCCCCCCAGGGACTCCAAAAAGGCCGGGTACTCTACACTGCTGCTAGGCGCATATGCACAAACGACAGTGAGAGACCGTTCCCTGACCCGAAGGCGTAGGGAGACGACCCTCTCATTCACCGGGGTAGACTCCAAGACATGGCGGCTGAACTGGGGGGCTATTAATAAGTCCACACCCGCCCGCCGCCTCTCACCCTGGGCAACGCCAGAATAGTGGAGAGTCCACCCTTGGTTGAGAAGAGTGGTTCCAGAACCCAAGCTGTGAGTGGAAGTGAGCCCGACTAAATCTAGACGGTATCTCTCAACCTCCTGCACTAGCTCAGGCTCCTTCCCCGCCAATGAGGTGACATTCCAAGTCCCAAAAGCCAGAGTTGGCGTCCGAGGTTTGGGTCGACCGGGCACTCGGCCCCGACCACTGCCGAAATCACAATGCACCGGCCCCTTACGTCCTCTCCGGCAGGTGGTGAGCTCACCGAAGAGCGGCTCCACGTCTTGGCTTCGGGCTAAGCCCGGCCAGGCCCCGTGGGCATAGACCTGGCCACCAGGCGCTCGCATGCTAGCCCCCCCCCCAGGCCTGGCTCCAGGGTGGGGCCCCGGTGACCCCGTACCGGGCGGGGTGAACGAGATCCTTGATTTAATAGTCATAATGGGATTTTGAACCGCGCTTTGTCTCGTCTGTCACCCAGGACCTGTTTGCCTTGGGAGACCCTACCAGGGGCATATAGCCCCAGGCAACATAGCTCCTGAGATCATTCAGGCACTCAAACCCCTCCACCTCGGTAAGGTGGCGGTTCGCGGTGGGGCCATGCGGAAATAATTCAACTAAATGACCAAGCATAGAAAAAAAAAAAAAAAAAGTACGCGTTGTCCTGTATCATAAAGTAACATTATAGTGCAGTGATTGTCAGTTATTTGGAGAACATATTGCACATGGATATGATATTGCACAAAAGATATAAGGAAACATATTGCACACGATGTTGCACAAAAGATGTAAGAACATACTGCACATGGGTGTAATGCTGAACAAGTAGGGTACAGTAGTAGTAAAAAGTCCAGTGAAGATAGCAGTTATAGGAGGGTGTTCAGAATCTTTATGGCTGCCGGGAAAAAGCTGTTTTGGTGTCTGGTACTTCTTGTTTTGATTAGTATGTATCGCCTGCCCAAGGGAAGTAGGGTAAACAGACAGTGAGCTGGGTGTGAGGGGTCCCCTACGATTTTCTCAGCCCCTTTCCTGACACGGGACATGTACAGGTCCTGGAGGGAAGGCAGGTTGGTCCCGGTGATGCGCTCTGCTGAATTAACCAGTCTGTGAAGGCGGCGCTTGTCCAATTGGGTGGCAGAGCTGAACCACACAGTGATTGATGAACATAGTATGGATTCCGTGGTGGCCCTGTAAAATTGGCACAGCAGTTCCTTCGGCAGGTTGTGCTTCCTCAGTTGGCGGAGAACGTACATCCTCTGCTGGGCTTTCTTTGCTATGGTAGTGATGTTCTTCTCCCACTTCAAGTCTTTGCAGATGATAGTACCAAAGAACTTGAAGGAATCAGTGCTGGACACAGTACAACCTTGGATAGCGAGTGGTGGCAGAGGAGAAGGTACTTTCTTAAAAAATGTCATCTCCACTATCCTACTGGTATTGAGTTCCAGGTTGTTGTGTCTGCACCACAAAGAAAGCCGGTCCACCTCCCACCTGTATGCAGACTCATCGCAGTCCTTGACGAGTCCTATGACTGTAGTGTCATCAGCGAATTTCAGGATCTTAACTGATGAGTCCGCGGAGGTGCAGTCCATAGGCCTCTTCAAGCGATGGAAGAGGCCTGTGGAGATGTTGAGGCAGTAGCTTCTTTTATACAACAGAACTCCTCAGTAGAGAACTTCACGATAAACGTGTATTTGCATTCATGTATTTGAGTGTGTACATCGGACTATGATATACAATCAATAGGCGACACAATTGTACGTTTGATGTTAGTATTTAATTTTAGTAAATGCATTAGTAGAAGAAAAGGCAGTACTTCATTATGCAGTGGAATTGAACTGTTTGATCAAGCTAAGAGTATGTTCAGTTGGCTGTGTTAATTGTTTTGAGAGCAATTACATTAATTTGGAGAAATGTGACAAAACGATTGAGAAAAACTGTAACACTTGTCCCTGAGGTTATACAATATTCAAAACACAACACCTTACAGCCAAGTAAGTCTTCTTCAAGAAATGGAAGAGCCCTGTGGAGATGTTGAGGCCGAAGCTTGTCAAGCATGGATTCAGTATTCGTGGCGTTTTTCCCAAGATGCATGGCTCGCGAAGGGGGTTGCGGTGGCGCAGTGGGTTGGACCAGGTCCTGCTCTCCAGTGGGTCTGGGGTTCGAGTCCCACTTGGGGTGCCTTGCGACGGACTGGCGTCCCGTTCTGGGTGTGTCCCCTCCCCCTCCGGCCTTACACCCTGTGTTGCCGGGTTAGGCTCCGGTTCCCCGCGACCCCGTATGGGACAAGCGGTTCAGAAAATGTGTGTGTGTGTGTGTGTGTGTGTGTGTGTGTGCACGGCTCGTGAGAATATATGCTGTGATGTAGATGAAATTCTCTGGCCAGATGTGAATGAGAGGCATAATCAATGAAGTTCAGTGATTGCAGTGCATATGTATATATGTTTTTTCTTTTGGACAACTCATTGTTACACAACAGAACTCCTCAGTAAAGAACTTCACGTGTATTTGCATTCCTGTATTTGTACATCAGGCTATATTATACTGTACAATCAACAGAGCACACACTTCTACTGTTGATGTTAGTATTTATTTTTTGTAAATGCATTAGTACAATAAAAGGCAGTACTTCAGTATCCAGTGGAATTGAACTGTTTGGTCAAGGTAAGACTGTGCTTAGTTGGCTGTGTTAATTGTTTTCTGAGGAATTACGTTTGCTTGGAGAAATGTGTCAGAACAACTGAGAAAAATTGTAATATGGATTTTACATGCGCGCGCACACACACAAAAATACTGTGTTTTGTGCAAATAAAACCATGCTATAGTATGTATGTAAGAAATGTGAGTCCTCTAGCATACTTGCACATGGGCAGTAGTTGATTTGACCAGTCGAACCAGTTGACTTTGAAAAGAGCTAAAAACTAGAACACACATGACAAACATTCCACAGATATTACAAGCTACCCATGTATAGAGTTCCCAGAATCAAACACATCAGTCAATGAGGAAACCACACCTTGCTGGGTTTGGACTGGCAAAGAAGAGCACACAGGCAGCATTCATCAAAAACATTCATCGGAACACTGGTGCACAGGGAAATGATGCTGTGAGTCAAAAGACACATTGTCCACAAGAACGTGCAGCTGCAACTAACCCTCCCAGCCTGAAACGAAACAGAAAGAAAACAACATTCCTCCAGCACCATAGTGCTACATAAGAGAACAATATCTTATAATACATGCAATAAAAAAACAATATGTTACAATATGATAATAAATGCTGTAAAAACGCAAACATAAATGTAAAACAAAAAAAATTGCAAAGGGAATGGAATGGCGTTCAGTTGAGTTTGGGTGTGCATGTCTGTGTGCGTGTGTATGTGTGGTTGGGTCAGGGTTCTTGCGGTCCGAAATGCTGCAATTTCAAAACCAGGCGGTGATGCATCTGCTCATGATGATCTCTGTAGTCGCTCTGTAGAACGTGGTGAGGATGGGGGTGGTGGGAGATGGGCTCTCCTCCACCTTCGCAGAAAGTAGAGACGCTGCTGGGCTTTCTTGGCTGTGGAGCTGGTGTTGAGTGACCAGGTAAGGTTCTCCGCAAGGTGAACACCAAGGAATTTGGTGCTCTTGACCATATCCCCAGAGGAGCCGTCGATATTCGGAGGAGAGTGGTTGCTCCGTGCTCTCCTGAAGGCAACAACCATGTCTTCTGTTTTGTCCACGTTCAGGGACAGGTTGTTGGCTCTGCACCAGTCCATTAGCCAGTGCACCTCCTCATTGCATGCTGACTCGTCATTTCTGCCGATGACACATGCCGTCGGCAAACCTGATGATGTGGTTCGAGCTATGTATTGCTGCACGGTCGTGAGTCAACAGAGTGGACAGCAGCGGACTGAGCACACAGCCCTGGGGAGGGGGTTCCAATGCTCAGTGTGTTGGTGCTGGAGATGCTGCTTCTAATCCGGACTCCTGAAGGGGGGTGTTCAGGCCTAGCAGGCTCAGCTTTCCAATCAGGTACTGAGGAATGATTGTACTGAATGCTGAACTGAAGTCTACGAACAACATTTGAACATACGTGTCCTTTTTGTCCCGGTGGGTGAGGGCCAGATGGAGGCTGGTGATGATGGCGCCGTCTGTTGAGCGCTTGGGACGATACACGAATTGCAGGGGGTCCAGGGGGTCCAGTGAGGGGGCAGCAGGATCTTACTGTGCGTCAGCAGGAGTCTCTCAAAGCACTTCATGACAATGGATGTGAGTGCGACGGGACGGAAGTCGTTGAGGCAGGACACAGAAGATATCTTTGGCAAGGGGACGATGGCGGTGGCCTTGAAGCACATTGGAAGGACGGCGCTGCTCAGGGACATGTTGAAGATGTCAGTGAGAACATCTGCCAGCTAGTCTGCGCATCCTCTGAGCCCTCTGCCAGGAATGTTTTCTGGTCCAGCAGCCTTCCATGGGTTGACTCTGCATAGCGTTTTCCTCACATCAGCCGTGGCAAGACATAGCATCTGGTTGTTGGGAGGAAGGGTGGTCTTCCTCGCCGCCACGTCATTCTGCGCCTCAGACCGAGCGTAGAAGTTGTTCAGCGCGTCTGGAAGGGAGGCATCACTGTCGCAGGCAGGTGAAGTTGTCCTGCGGTTGGTGATGGCCTGGATGCCCTTTTAAACGCGTTGCGTGTCGCCGCCGTTCTTGAAGTAGCTGTGGATTCTCTGGCCGTGTGCGCGCTTTGCCTCTCTGATGGCCCGGGACAGTTTGTCCCTCGCTGTTCTTACGGCCACCTTGTCCCCTGCTTTGAAGGCAGAGTCTCGGGTCCTCGGCAATGCACGCACCTTGGCAGTCATCCACGGCTTCTGGTTGGAGCGTGTAGTGATGGTCTTGGAGGCGGTGACGTGGTCGTTGCACTTGCTGATGTAGCTGGTCACTGATGCCATGCATTCCTCCAAGTTGGTGGAGTCATCATTGGTTGCAGCATCCCTGAACACGTGCCAGTCAGTGCGATCAAAGGAGTCCTGAGGAGCAGAGATGGTTCCTGCTGGGCAGGTTTTCATCTGTTTCAGAACCGGTTTGGCGCGTCTGACGAGCGGAGCGGTCCGTATGCTGGGAACAGCATAATAGAGATGTGGTCCGAGTACCCGAGGTGAGGGCGGGGCTCTGCCCGGAAAGCGCCGGGGATGTTTGTATAAAAAATATCCATCTCCTTTGCCCCTCTCGTTGAAAAGTCCACATGTTTATGGAATTTAGTGCGCACCGACTTGAGATTGGCTTGTGCGCATTCTGCAGTTTGCTAATAGCCCCACACAGCTCACACTGCATCTCCTTAACATTTGCACTGGGGGGAATGTATACTCTGACTATACGGACAGTGGTGAATTCCTGCAGTAGATAAAATGGTCTGCATGTAACAGTCACAAACTCCAACAGCGATGAGCAGTAACTAGAGACAAGCACCGAGCTCTTGCACCAATTCGTGTTGATGTAAACACACAAGCCACCACCGCGAGCCTTACCGCACAGAGACAGAGCTGCATTTCTGACCGTCTAGGTGAATGACGGCGTCTGGAACTCTGTCTCTGAGAGATGTCTCCGTGAAAACGAAGATGCGGCAGTCTCTAAACTCACGGCACGTAGTCTGCGGCGGGAGTTAATAATTAGGATGATAATTAAAAAATAATATTCCTTAATAATAATAAGTAATAAATAGTAAGCTGGGGGATGCGGTGGCGCAGTGGGTTTGGCTGGGTCCTGCTCTCTGGCATGCCTGGGCTTCGAGTCCTGCTTGGGGTGCCTTGTGATAGACTGGCGTCCTGTCCAGGATGCGTACCCTCCCCCTCCGGCCCTGCGCGCTGCCGGGCTAGGCCCCGGAATGCCGTGACCCCGCTTGGGAGAAGCAGCTGCAGACATTGGTTGGTATACTTGTGATTTATTAAAAAAAAATGCCAGATCCCTTGGAGAAAAGCCTCAGCCAAGTAATAAATAATAATAATTCAAGTTCCTAGGTTTATTGGGGGACTACATGTCTGTGCACACAGACCAGTCTGTAAACTGGTGTATTGCTACAAACGCACATTTTAATTTCTGTGCACCACGAAAACGTTTTCAATATGGATTTTGCACACAAACACATACACACACAGAGACAGGAATACTGCGTTTTGTGCAAATTAAACCATGCGATAGTATCTAGTATATATGCAATAAATATGATTGAGTCCTCTAACACACTTGCACATGGGCAGTGGCTGGTTTGACCGGTTGAACCAGTTGGCTTTGACCTAACTAAAAGTAAAACCAAGAACACGCATTCCACAAATATTACAAGCTACCTATATATATGGAGCTCCCGGGATCAAATACATCAGTGAGTCAGAAAATCCCAGCTCATCACAGAGTCCAGAAGGCCTGCAGACATGCTGAAGTTTCTACTGCTGAGTGCTCTCATAGCAGTGGGTAAGAACCGTCTTTTCCACAGCAAAGTTTTTCACTCAGTCACGTTATCGGTATGCATAGTTAAATCCATTTGACTAATCTTAGTCAATTTCTTGCAAGGTTCACGATAGTTTTCACATTGTTCTAATGTTGACTGTCTTTCGGTTTTCCCCAGTGCTTGCTGAGCAAAATGTAAAGCCCCAATACATGAAAGCATTGCAAGATAAGGTTGTGGGGGGTAGTGAAGCCCAACCCCATGCTTGGCCCTGGCAGGTATGACACATAACGGTGTTGAATGTTTTTGTCAATTTCAGCATTCGTCACTTTTTTTTTTTTTTTGTCATTTGAAAATAATGCTTTTGCTATACTGGCCTCTTTAAGTGAGACTAAGGTTTAGCCCCTTTTGGTGAGGCTCATTTAACTCAACAGTTATGTGTTAATTTATGGTCAATATGTTAATTATAATGTACCTGATGGATTTTTCCTGCTTTGTGTCTCAGGTCTCCCTTCAGTACCAGTATTTGTACTTTTGGTACTACCACTACTGTGGAGGTTCTCTGGTCAGGAGAGGCTGGGTGATGACAGCTGCCCAATGTGTGGACACGTGAGTTTGGGGCCTAAGCTGGCATGTCCTAAAAGACTTACGGCAGCACTTTGGTGTGTTGTAACTTTGGTTGTGCGGTATAATGGGTTTGGACCATGCATCCAGTGGTCTCTATGAACAACTCTTTAGACAGAAAGAGGAAAGTGCCTATCCTGAGTTGCTCCTTTACAAATACCCTGCTGTATAAAAGGGAATATACTTGTGACTTGTGATTATTGTAACATTGTAAGGCACCTTGAACAAAGGCCTCAGCCCAGTAGCAGTCTATTATAATGACTAAAGTTCATTTTCATATTCATTAGAAATGGTGCATGTGTGTATCACTAACATAGACTGTACACCCTAACAATCTCTGTTTTCTGTACCCTACTGCTCTCTAGAACAAAGACTTGGCGAGTGGTTCTTGGCGATCACAACATATATGTGAGTGAGGGCACAGAGCAGGCGATCGCTGTGAGCAATTTCTACGTACACCCCAACTGGAACCCCAACAGTCTCGCCAACGGGTGAGTGGATGAGCCAGGCGAGCTTTTCTCACTTAAAATTTGAGAAGTACTGTAGGACCTTTTTTTGCTTAATTACAGTAAAATTAGTCAAAACTCAACTCAAAATTTGCATGTTCTATGTTCAAAACAGAATACAGAGTGATGAAGTGGTACAGCAGTCGTTTGTGGAAGAAAGCAGTGATCAGCATTTTTCATAGCCTCCTTTGCCGTGAAAACCGTGCAAGTGGTCAAAATGAGATGAATTCGGTTCTAGAGCCTGTACCTACCTACGCATGATATCCGAAAAATTATAAGTGGTAGTGAAGGCAGGTCACCTGTAAAGAATCTTGGTCAAACACTTAAACATTAACCCTGGTAGCCAAAAATTACCAGAAAAAAATGAGTTTATGGAGTATTTATGTGACTTGCTGTAAATGACACTAAGGTGATTTGGTTATTTTTTCATCATCTGAACACCCGTATGGCTCATTTGCCTCCCCTCAGGTATGATATCGCTCTGCTCCGTCTGTCCTTCGATGCCACCCTCAACTCCTACGTGCAGCTGGCTTCTCTGCCCTCATTCGGTCAGATCCTGCCCAACAACAACCCCTGCTACGTCACAGGCTGGGGCTACACCCAGAGTAAGTATAACACTTTACCTGGGTGATTTACAGCCTTATTTTTTATTGTCATGTTACCTGTTTACTGCATTCTGTGTGTTTTCGTGTGCTATATGCATGTTTGAAACGAGATTTGTTCTTACTGTGTGACACCTTAGCCATCCCTGACTGTGTCGGCCTTGGTCTCTGCAGGTGGGGGTCAGCTATCTGCCTCTTTGAAGCAGGCGTACCTGCCTCTGGTGGACTACAGCACCTGCTCCAGGAGTGACTGGTGGGGCAGCACTGTTAAGACCACTATGGTCTGTGCAGGGGGCGGCAGTGACTCTGCCTGCCAGGTGACTCAGCCTTTATTACTACAGTATGAACAAAAGTATAAAACACAACTTTTCTGTTAAATTGAGGGAAATTGTAATGTGTGTAAATATTTCAGAGGTATTTGAATTCTAGTGATACATCTCAAATGGTTTGATTTAGGTTCTGAGGATCAAGACGACGTATCCGAAAACTTGCCTTTCGTTAACTTAAGGTCTGTTACTCTTCAGGGTGACGGCGGCGGTCCACTGAACTGTCAGGTCAATGGACGCTACTACGTCCATGGCGTGACCAGCTTTGTGTCCTCCCTCGGCTGCAACACACTGAGGAAACCCACCGTTTTCACCCGAGTCTCGGCGTACACCACCTGGATGGAAGGAGTGAGTACCCGTAGGCTCCTACTAGCCAATCACAGAGAGTCACTGTTCGCGAGAACCAATGAGAACTGTTTGTCTCAGAACAAGTGCAGTTTTAGAATTGTGGCAGTTGGTGGCACCGTGTTTTTAGTCAGCCTCTACCAAGCTGAAGGTCTCTGGTGTGATTCACCCTCCTCTCCTACCACCTTGATCAAAGTACTAACCCTAAACGGACGAGGCACACAACTGCAAGTGATTTGTTACAGAAAGCTGAATGATCTAAAATAACTTCTATAGTCAATTTTACCATATCTAATTGATACGATCATATCTAACTGATGCAATCTAATTTTTAAAATGTAGTTGGAAGGGAAATATTTTAATTTTATTGAGGTTTTTTGTAGCGCAATATAATGTTTCTGAGTTTTAACAAGCGGCCTTTTTCTGTTACAGATTATGAATCAGTAAAAGCAGAAATTTAAGCGGTGTGAAGGACAGTCTACTGGATAGGATCTCAGCATTCCAGATATGAGCCTTCCTTCTTAAATTCAACTCCATTGCAGACACGACGGATCGACTAAAAGAAAATAAAGTCTCTTGATCACTCTGAATACTGTGTCCGTCTGATTTTTAATTCTGGTCTCAAAGTACAGCAAAAGCACATTGTGAAGTAACCCCCGTAAGGGTGTACTGTAATTTCCATGACTGTAGTGAAAAGTACTGAAAACGTTTCAGTCTGGTATTGTTCACTAGCTGAAGGTCAGATTTCTAAGAAGAGTTCCTGTATATTAGAAGAAACGGCAGAACTGAATAAAAGTAGTCGTGTTACACCTGTTACTGTCACGATTGTAACAAATCAGACTTTAAGACTGTCTCACTTTGAAACATAACCCTGTGTTTGCAATGGGGGAAAAAAAGGCCTCGGTGCCTGTACATCATCATGGTTTCCAAGCTTTAATGTGCACTACTTGACACAATTTGAGTCTATTTTCTATAGTGATAACTTTAAGAAAGGTTTTTTTCTGTGAAAAGTAAATGTTATCTTACATTAAACAGCCTGTACACTCGCATTGCTACAAAAAAAACATTTTAATTTCTGTGATCCACACAAGTATTGTTAATATCCTGGATATAGCACATCCACAATGAATGAAATACCCTGCTTTGTATAAATAAAACTGTGATATTACAGTGTAACCATCATATATGTTTAAGAGGGATATCTGAGTTCTCTTGTAGACGTACACATGGGAAATGGTTGGTTGGACTGACGATAACTATGACAAAGGACACACAATTTACTGTACATTCCACAAGTATCTAAATAGTTTGTAAAAATGCGTTCTCAGTGTTGTGGACCACAGAAATGTTATTGATGTCATGGATCCACACACAAGAAAATGAAAACACGCACATACAGAAATACTGTGTTCTGTGGTATCACACTGTAATTATGCTATATGTGTGAGAGGTATAACAAGCGGTTGTAGACATTGGTTGGTATACTTGTGATTTAAAAAAGTCAGATACCTTGGAAAAAAGCCTCCGCCAAGTAATAAATAATATTAATTGAAGTTCCAAGGTTTATTGGGGACAACATGTCTCTGCACACAACACACTCTGTAAACTGGTGTATAGCTAAAATTATACATTTTAATTTCTGTAAACCACAAAAATGTTATTACAGTTTTTTTCAGTCGATTTGAAACATTACTCCAAACTCCGGTCACTGCTCTCAAAACAATTAACACAGCCATCTGAACACTTCATTCATTGTCCTAAATAGATTGTAAGTTCTTGTCTATCTCATACTACTTACAAATGACACGCATACTTTTCCCAAAACACTGTGCACAAAATTCCGCAATGTTTGCACAACAGTTCATAAAGCCAGCCAGAACTGTAATACATCAGGAAAAAAGCAATTGCGTGTCTTTCATTGGTTTAACACAAATCACAAGCACTTCTGCACCATTTTGCTCAACACAACAAGCAAAACTCTGTCATTTGTTCAATGCTCAGCTACACATGGTATGTTCTCAATGAGCCCCAAATTGATATCTGCTGATTTAGTAACACACACACACACACACACACACACTTTCACAGCCGCTTGTCCCATACGGGGTTGCAGGGAACCGGAGCCTACCCGGCAACACAGAGCGTAAGGCCGGAGGGGGAGGGACACACCCAGGACAGGACACCAGTGCATCGCAAGGCACCCCAAGCAGGACTCGAACCCCAGACCCACCGGAGAGCAGGACTGTGGTCCAACCCACTGCGCCACCGCTCCCCCTTAAAACACATAACACGGGAAATGCAAATTTCCTAATTGATTACACAGTTATCGCAATTCCTACAATTATAAAAGGGGAAAAGAATAAAGACAAAGAATAAGAACAAGAACGAGCAGGGAAAAAGGAGCACGTGTAAGAGTGAGAGGTGGTGGAAAGGGTAGAGGAAGATGAAGAGTGGAAGAGGTAAAGGGAGATGAGGGGAGAGGAGGCGAGGATGTAGGAAGAGGAGAAGGGAGAGGAGTAGAAGGAGGAGAGATGGGTTGAATGGAGGGCAATGGTGTAGTGGAAAGAGCAAGAGAATAAAATGTAACAAGACAATGAGCAGAGAGGAAGAGGACAGCAGGGTGGAAGAGGAGGTAGGAGAGGCAGAAGGATTGGGTACAGATGGGTTTCAAATGAAATGAGGGCCACCCAAATCGACCATATCATAAATCATGGTCTCTCCTTCAGAGAAGCTGGGCAGAGAGTTCAGCCCAGCATAAACAGATCCACAATGACGTCAATTATCCGCACATTTCAGAGTGACAGCCGACAAGTAACCATACCATTGTACTGCTATAGTTAGACTCTAGTACTCTAGATCTCTACTATAAATGTTTGCACTCGTCCAAACGTGTGTCAGAATGGAAGTTCGACAACATTCAGGTGGACGAACAAGACTCTTTTCAATTGAACAAGAGCATGCCATTGTTGACATGGTGGCCCAGAACAACATCATCCGCCTCAAAGAAATTTAGCAAAGAATAATACAGGACAACCAAGTATTCCAGAATTTTCAGCAATGCAGTCTTGCTACAACTGATCGTGTTGTAAGGAGAAATGCCGTCCGGATGAAGCAGGTATACAAAGTGCCCTTTGAGAGGAACTCTATCAGAGTGAAGGAGTTGCGATTCCAGTTTGTTCAAGTACGTGTAAGCCGCACAATTACTGCACTTTTACCCGAAATATAAAGATATTGTTTTCCTGGATCTTATGTGTCTATATACTATTCCACTCTAAGTGGAAAAATTCCGGTGTCTCTGGGCATAGTGCTGTGTCAAAGTGGGAACCCAGACTGCTCCACAACAGATACAGTATAAACTTTGCAATCAATGGCATTACTTTAAAAAAAAACACTCACTTATTGCACCTTGTGTTTTTTTTACTCTAGAGGATTTTGGAGTTGGATAGCAGTGCTACTCATTTTGAGGACCTGTGTATTGATGAAGCTGGCTTCAATCTTAACAAAAAAAAGGAGAAGAGAGAGGAATGTAATTGGCCATCGTGCCACAGTCAATGTCCTTGGACAACGGGGAGGCAACATCACCATGTCTGCCGCAATTTCAACTACTGGTGGGTGTTGTGGCACACAGTGCTGTCTTGGGGCCATACAATGCCGAAAGGATACAAATTTTTTTGAACTCCCTCAATGAAATCCTCTTCCCGCAGGTTGACCACAAGCAAATGGATCAAGATTTTGTAGTTGTTTGGGACAATGTGCATTCCATCGTTCGGCGCTGGCGCGGGAGTGATTTGAGCATCATCCACATTTCAGGGTGGTGTTCCTTCCGCCATATTCTCCTTTCCTGAATCCAGTTGAGGAGTTCTTCTCCTGTTGGAGATGGAAAGTGTATGATCACAACCCTTACAGAATCAGAATCAGCTTTATTAGCCAAGTATACATGAGCATACAAGGAATTTTCTTCTGGTTTAGAGCAAAACTACAGTGCACATTCACACATACAGACTACATAAGCACATACTGAACTAGACATAGACTAATACAAACATGATTACCGATAATGC
Organism: Scleropages formosus; assembly: GCF_900964775.1. NCBI lineage: Eukaryota > Metazoa > Chordata > Actinopteri > Osteoglossiformes > Osteoglossidae > Scleropages > Scleropages formosus. Next base: position 13,510,322 of record NC_041827.1, read on the forward strand.
AGCAGACAAGAACATAGCATAATGCAGACAGAACATAAAACCATGCAGACATAATTCAACTAAATGACCAAGCACAGAAAAAAAGTACGCGTTGTCCTGTATCATAAAGTAACATTATAGTGCAGTGATTGTCAGTTATTTGGAGAACATATTGCACATGGGTATGATGTTACTCAGAAGATATAAAGAAACATATTGCACATGGATATGAAATTGCACAAAAGGTATAAGGAAACATATTGCACACGATGTTGCACAAAAGATGTAAGAACATACTGCACATGGGTGTAATGCTGAACAAGTAGGGTACAGTAGTAGTAAAAAGTCCAGTGAAGATAGCAGTTATAGGAGGGTGTTCAGAATCTTTATGGCTGCCGGGAAAAAGCTGTTTTGGTGTCTGGTACTTCTTGTTTTGATTAGTATGTATCGCCTGCCCAAGGGAAGTAGGGTAAACAGACAGTGAGCTGGGTGTGAGGGGTCCCCTACGATTTTCTCAGCCCCTTTCCTGACACGGGACATGTACAGGTCCTGGAGGGAAGGCAGGTTGGTCCCGGTGATGCGCTCTGCTGAATTAACCAGTCTGTGAAGGCGGCGCTTGTCCAATTGGGTGGCAGAGCTGAACCACACAGTGATTGATGAACATAGTATGGATTCCGTGGTGGCCCTGTAAAATTGGCACAGCAGTTCCTTCGGCAGGTTGTGCTTCCTCAGTTGGCGGAGAACGTACATCCTCTGCTGGGCTTTCTTTGCTATGGTAGTGATGTTCTTCTCCCACTTCAAGTCTTTGCAGATGATAGTACCAAAGAACTTGAAGGAATCAGTGCTGGACACAGTACAACCTTGGATAGCGAGTGGTGGCAGAGGAGAAGGTACTTTCTTAAAAAATGTCATCTCCACTATCCTACTGGTATTGAGTTCCAGGTTGTTGTGTCTGCACCACAAAGAAAGCCGGTCCACCTCCCACCTGTATGCAGACTCATCGCAGTCCTTGACGAGTCCTATGACTGTAGTGTCATCAGCGAATTTCAGGATCTTAACTGATGAGTCCGCGGAGGTGCAGTCCATAGGCCTCTTCAAGCGATGGAAGAGGCCTGTGGAGATGTTGAGGCAGTAGCTTCTTTTATACAACAGAACTCCTCAGTAGAGAACTTCACGATAAACGTGTATTTGCATTCATGTATTTGAGTGTGTACATCGGACTATGATATACAATCAATAGGCGACACAATTGTACGTTTGATGTTAGTATTTAATTTTAGTAAATGCATTAGTAGAAGAAAAGGCAGTACTTCATTATGCAGTGGAATTGAACTGTTTGATCAAGCTAAGAGTATGTTCAGTTGGCTGTGTTAATTGTTTTGAGAGCAATTACATTAATTTGGAGAAATGTGACAAAACGATTGAGAAAAACTGTAACACTTGTCCCTGAGGTTATACAATATTCAAAACACAACACCTTACAGCCAAGTAAGTCTTCTTCAAGAAATGGAAGAGCCCTGTGGAGATGTTGAGGCCGAAGCTTGTCAAGCATGGATTCAGCATTCGTGGCGTTTTTCCCAAGATGCATGGCTCGCGACAATATATGCTGTGATGTAGATGAAATTCTCTGGCCAGATGCGAATGAGAGGCATAATCAATGATGTTCAGTGATTGCAGTGCATATATATATGTATATATGTTTTTTGTTTTGGACAACTCATTGTTACACAACAGAACTCCTCAGTAAAGAACTTCACGTGTATTTGCATTCCTGTATTTGTACATCAGGCTATATTATACTTTACAATCAACAGAGGACACACTTCTACTGTTGATGTTAGTATTTATTTTTAGTAAATGCATTAGTACAATAAAAGGCAGTACTTCAGTATCCAGTGGAATTGAACTGTTTGGTCAAGCTAAGAGTATGTTCAGTTGGCTCTGTTAATTGTTTTCAGAGGAATTGCGTTTGCTTGGAGAAATGTGTCAGAACAACTGAGAAAAATTGTAATATGGATTTTACATGCGCACGCACACACACAAAAATACTGTCTTTTGTGCAAATAAAACCATGCTATAGTATGTATGTAAGAAATGTGAGTCCTCTAACATACTTGCACATGGGCAGTAGTTGATTTGACCAGTCGAACCAGTTGACTTTGAAAAGAGCTAAAAAATAGAACACACATGATAAACATTCCACAGATATTACAAGCTACCCATGTATAGAGTTCCCAGAATCAAACACATCAGTCAATGAGGAAACCACACCTTGCTGGGTTTGGACTGGCAAAGAAGAGCACACAGGCAGCATTCATCAAAAACATTTATCGGAACACTAATGCACAGGGAAATGATGCTGTGAGTCAAAAGACACGTTGTCCACAAGCACGTGCAGCTGCAACTAACCCTCCCAGCCTGAAACGAAACAGAAACAAAACATCGTTCCTCCAGGACCACAGTGCTACGTAAAAGAATAATATCTTATAATACACACACACAGGCACACATTTTCTGAACCGCTTGTCCCATACGGGGTCAAGGGGAACCGGAGCCCAACCCAGCAACTCAGGGCATAAGGCTGGAGGGGGAGGGGACACACCCAGGACAGGGCACCAGTCTGTTGCAAAGCACCCCAAGTGGGACTCGAACCCCAGACGCACCAGAGAGCAAGACCCAGTTCAACCCACTGCGCCACCGCGCCCCCCCATCTTATAATACATGCGATAAAAAAAGCATTATATTACAATATGATAATAAATGCTGTAAAAATGTAAACATGAATGTAAAACAAAAAAATTGCAAAGGGAATGGAATGGTGTTCAGTTGAGTTTGGGTGTGCATGTGTGGTTGGGTGGTTGTTTTCTGGTCCAGCAGCTTTCCATGGGTAGACTCTGCATAGCGTTTTCCTCACATCAGCCGTGGCAAGACATAGCATCTGGTTGTTGGGAGGAAGGGTGGTCTTCCTCGCCGCCACGTCATTCTGCGCCTCAGACCGAGCGTAGAAGTTGTTCAGTGCGTCTGGAAGGGAGGCATCACTGTCACAGGCAGGTGAAGTTGTCCTGCGGTTGGTGATGGCCTGGATGCCCTTTTAAACGCGCTGCGTGTCGCCGCCGTTCTTGAAGTAGCTGTGGATTCTCTGGCCGTGTGCGCGCTTTGCCTCTCTGATGGCCCGGGACAGTTTGGCCCTCGCTGTTCTTACGGCCACCTTGTCCCCTGCTTTGAAGGCAGAGCCTCGGGTCCTCGGCAATGCACGCACCTTGGCAGTCATCCACGGCTTCTGGTTGGAGCGTGTAGTGATGGTCTTGGAGGCGGTGACGTGGTCGTTGCACTTGCTGATGTAGCTGGTCACTGATGCCATGCATTCCTCCAAGTTGGTGGAGTCATCATTGGTTGCAGCATCCCTGGACATGTGCCGGTCAGTGCGATCAAAGGAGTCCTGAGGAGCAGAGATGGTTCCTGCTGGGCAGGTTTTCATCTGTTTCAGAACCGGTTTGGCGCGTCTGACGAGCGGAGCGGTCCGTATGCTGGGAACAGCATAATAGAGATGTTGTCTGAGTACCCGAGGTGAGGGCGGGGCTCTGCCCCAGAAAGCGCCGAGCATGTTTGTATAAAAAATATCCATCTCCTTTGCCCCTCTCGTTGAAAAGTCCACATGTTTATGGAATTTAGTGTGCACCGACTTGAGATTGGCTTGTGTGCATTCCGCAGTTTGCTAATAGCCGCACACAGCTCACACTGCATCTCCTTAGGCATTTGCGCTGGGGGGAATGTATACTCTGACTATACGGACAGTGGTGAATTCCTGCAGTAGATAAAATGGTCTGCATGTAACAGTCACAAACTCCAACAGCGATGAGCAGTAACTAGAGACAAGCACCGAGTTCTTGCACCAATTCGTGTTGATGTAAACACACAAGCCACCACCGCGAGCCTTACCGCACAGAGACAGAGCTGCATTTCTGACCGTCTAGGTGAATGACGGCGTCTGGAACTCTGTCTCTGAGAAATGTCTCCGTGAAAAGGAAGATGCGGCAGTCTCTAAACTCACGGCACGTAGTGTGTGGCGGGAGTTAATAATTAGTGTCACAGACTGAGCTGTGACAGGCAAGTTGTTCCAAGGAATCAGCAAGATGCCGGCAAAGTACCATCAATGTAACGCTGAACCTTGTTGCTGTTGCCTGTCACATGCATTTTATCTTGTATTGTTAAATTGTTTGTTCTGGTTTTGTATTTCATTTAACACTGTTTGTTTGAACTAGATTGGGTGCCGGGAAAGGCCTACCGGTATCTGTCTGGTTGTCATTAACTAATATTTCTTTTATAAAGATATGTGTACTGTTGTGGAGTGAATGTATTTATTGTTTTTAGAAGAACATTTCTGTAGACTTTTCCTTACCCTGTAGCTGTTTGGTGCCTTGTGTTGGAAACCCAATGGAGTCAACTATTTGGGGTATATCTAGGGGGGAGTCCTTGGGCACAACCAACTAGGCAGGGGTGTTTTACTGTGTAGTGTGAAATGTTTTTATAAGATGTATGTAGGGATTTTTTATAGTAAAAAGTGTTAGTATTGTTTGTATGTTTTAGTATTTAAGTATTTATTTTAGATGTAATTTTTGGGGGAAATGTATTTTGAAATAAATTGAGGCTGTTATGGTATAATCAGAGGGCGGAGCTATTGCTATATAGGTTTGTATTAGGGCACTAGTGAGGGAGATTGATACAAACTTATGTAGTTACTCTCATGCAGTGAATAGGAGAGTGATGCATTAATGTTGATATAAGGGCTAAGCCCATGGCTCATAGGCCTCATGTTCTTTATAACTTTATGTTTGTTTTGTACTTGGTTGAGGGTTTATGTGTTTGAAGAATACTTTTTAGTAAAGGGAAATAAACCTTTTGGTCCACTACTTCAATTCTCCACTGCTGCTTCCATCCGTCGTCCATACCTTCACAATTAGGATGATAATTAAAAAATAATATTCCTTAATAATAATAAGTAATAAATAGTAAGCTGGGGGATGCGGTGGCGCAGTGGGTTTGGCTGGGTCCTGCTCTCTGGCATGCCTGGGCTTCGAGTCCTGCTTGGGGTGCCTTGTGATAGACTGGCGTCCTGTCCAGGATGCGTACCCTCCCCCTCCGGCCCTGCGCGCTGCCGGGCTAGGCCCCGGAATGCCGTGACCCCGCTTGGGAGAAGCAGCTGCAGACATTGGTTGGTATACTTGTGATTTATTAAAAAAAAAATGCCAGATCCCTTGGAGAAAAGCCTCAGCCAAGTAATAAATAATAATAATTCAAGTTCCTAGGTTTATTGGGGGACTACATGTCTGTGCACACAGACCAGTCTGTAAACTGGTGTATTGCTACAAACGCACATTTTAATTTCTGTGCACCACGAAAACGTTTTCAATATGGATTTTGCACACAAACACATACACACACAGAGACAGGAATACTGCGTTTTGTGCAAATTAAGCCATACGATAGTATCTAGTATATATGCAATAAATATGATTGAGTCCTCTAACACACCTGCACATGGGCAATAGTTGACTTGACTGGTTGAACCAGTTGGCTTTGAATTCACTAAAACTATAGCCAAGAACACACATGACATACATTCCACAAATATTACAAGCCACCTGTACATATAGAGCTCCCGGGATCAAATACATCAGTGAGTCAGAAAATCCCAGCTCATCACAGAGTCCAGAAGGTTTGCAGACATGCTGAGGTTTCTACTGCTGAGTGCGCTCATGGCACTGGGTAAGGACCTTCTTTTCTACAGCAAAGATTTTCACTCAATCACATTACCAGTATGCCTTGTTACATACATTGTTACATTGACTGATCTTAGTCAATTTCTTGCAAGGTTCACGATAGTTTTCACATTGTTCTAATGTTGGCTGTCTTTTGGTTTACCCCAGTGCCTGCTGAGCAAAATGTAAAGCCCCAGTACATGGAAGCATTGCAAGACAGGGTTGTGGGGGGGAGTGTCGCCAAACCTCATGCTTGGCCCTGGCAGGTAAAATACATACCGGTGTTGAATGTTTTTGTCAGTTTCAGAATTCTTTCCTTCTGTTTACCCCCTGTCAGTTTTTTTTTTGGTCATCACTGGAAATTAATACTTTTGCTCTACTGGCCTCTATAAGTGAGAGTGAGGTTTATGCCCCTTTAAGTGATGGTCATTTAAGTGAATAATTATGGAGATATAATGTACCTGAAGTCTTGTTCTCTCCCAGATCTCCCTTCAGTACCTGTCACGTGGTTCGTACTACCACAACTGTGGAGGTTCTCTGGTCAGGAGAGGCTGGGTGATGACAGCTGCCCACTGTGTGTCTATGTGAGTTCAGTTCCTGTGATTTATTGTTATTTATTTACAAGCTGGGGGGTGTGGTGGTGCAGTGGGTTGAACCAGGTCCTGCTCTCTGGTGGGTCTGGGGTTCGAGTCCCGCTTGGGGTGCCTTGTGGCGGACTGGCGTCCCGTCCTGGGTGTGTCCCCTCTCTGGCCTTATGCCCTGTGTTAGTGGGTAGGCTCCGGTTCCCCGTGACCCCGTATGGGACAAGCGGTTCAGAAAATGTGTGTGTGTGTGTGTGTGTGTGTGTGTGTATTTGCAAACTCAAGCTCTCTACTTTAAACCCCCATTCTGCTGTGGTACTACACACACACACACACACACACCCACACACACTGTCTGTAACTGCTTGTCCCAAGCGGGGTCGCGGTGAACTGTTCCTGAGGTACAAGGCTGAAGGGGACGCCAGTCCATTGCAAGGCACTCCAAGCAAGACTCAAACCCCAGACCCAGCAGAGAGTCGGACATGGCCAAGCCTGCTGTGCCACCACACTCTCCATTGTGGTGCTACATAAAAGGGAAAATACTTTCTAATTAATAAAAAATACCTGACTTTGTAAGACACACACACACATTTTCAGAACTGCTTGTCCCATACGGGGTCACAGGGAACCAGAGCCAACCCGGTAACACAGGGCGTAAGGGGAGGAGACACACCCAGGACAGGACGCCAGTCCGTCACAAGGCATCCCAAGCGGGACTCGAACCCCAGACCCACCGGAGAGCAGGACTGTGGTCCAACCCACTGCGCCACCACACCCCACTTTGTAAGACACCTTGTACAAAATCTGTATCCAATAATATGTGAAGTTCATTGATTAATTTATTAGAAATTACATATGTTTATGGAAAACAGACTGTAACACATGCCCTAATACCTTCAGTTTTGCATATTGTACTACTTTATAGTTTCGGGGTGTGGCGAGTGGTTCTTGGAGCTCAAAAGATCACTGCCAATGAGCCAACACAGCAGGTGGTCAGGGTGACCAACATCTACATACACCCTAACTGGGACCCCAACAATGCTTCCAGTGGGTGAGTGGACGAGTCAGAAGAGTTTTTCTCACTTTATATATGGGAAGTGCTATAGAGCCTCTTTTTTTTTGCCTAATAGTTGTTACTGTATATGCCATCAAGCTCATCATGACTCACCACAACCACTGATGCTGTTTGTGTGGTAAGGGAGGAACAGAACTGGTTTGCAGGTGTCTTCTTTTGTGTGTGTGGGGGGTGCAAACACGGGGAGAAACATGTCAACTGCAGTCTCCCTGAGCAGCTAAAGAGCTTTGACATACCAATGTCACCCGGTGTGCCACCACGTCCCATTTTTACATCAAATGAAATATACTGAAATTAGCCTACAAAAATACAGTGAAATTTTCCACTGTTGTCTAAATCAATGTGTTACGTTTTGAAATTGAGATGTGGACTTTCTGAGCAGCACAGTGGTACCCCAACAGCATCCAAGCAGCACATTCAAGCATATGTTCAAATCCAGGTCATGGCATGCAGAGTCTGCATGTTCTCCCTGTATTAACAACCCAGGAATGTGCATTGTGAGCTACTTCTGTACTCTGCCTTTCCATGGGAACTGTGACTGTGGCGACTTAAATTCGACTTTACGACGTATGCTTACGGATGTGTCATGATATCTGAAAAACTGAGTGGTGGAAATGTTATGTTACACATGGAGGCTTTTTATTAGAATTTTAAGACAGTGCAAACAACTTAAACACAAATACACCCAAATACAACAATTTGTTTTTACAACAAGTGCACATAGGACAGCTAAAAGTCAACAAAGAATGAGTTTACAAAATACACACACACACACACGGTATATAGACTTTAAAGTCCTGTCACACTAAGGAGAATTTTTGTTATGTGATCACCTGTATGGCTCACTTACCTCCCCTAGGGATGATATTGCTCTGCTTCGTCTTTCCTCCAATGTTACCCTCAACTCCTACGTGCAGCTGGCTTCTCTACCCACACCAGGACAGATCCTGCCCAACAACAACCCCTGCTACATCACAGGCTGGGGCAGCACCCAGAGTGAGAATAATCAAGCAGCCCTTTACCAGTGTTAATCTGGGTCTAATTCATTATTCTTTAACTTGTTTACCTAATAGTGTGTTCTCTGGTGTGCCGGTCTCTTCTGCTGTGAGAGCTGTTCTCTCACTGTCTTAAACTGTCATCCTCTGTGACTCATCTACCTTCATCTCTCCAGCTGGCAGTCCACTATCTGATGTGTTAAAGCAGGCCTACTTACCTGTAAGGAACTATGAAACCTGCTCCAGGAGTGACTGGTGGGGCAGCATAGTCAAGAAAACCATGGTCTGTGCAGGAGGCTCCAGGAACTCTGGATGCAGTGTGAGGGAGCCCTTCTTACTACTGTCACTCCAGTGAACTCACCTGACACTGATTTATTATGAAAAAGTCTGAAACATTTAACTTTTTGATGAAAGTGATTTATGGCTATGTGTTTTTTAAAAGCTGCTTAAATCCAATTAATACTTCTGAAATTGTGTAGGAACACTCCATCAAGGACAGGTATCCATAAACTTGCCTTTTATTTACTCAAAGTCTGTTACTTTTCAGGGTGACTCTGGTGGCCCACTGAACTGTAAGGTCAAAGGACGTTACTATGTCCATGGTGTGACCAGTTTTGGGTCTTCCCTCCGTTGCAACACGCCAAAGAAACCCACCGTTTTCACCCGAGTCTCAGCTTACATCGGCTGGATGGAAGGAGTGAGTACCTGTAGACTCCTACTGGCCAATCACACGGAGTCACTATTCACGAGAACCAATGAGAATTGTTTGTCTTAGAACAAGTGTACTTTTACAACTGGGGCAGTTGGTGGCACTGTGTTTTTGGCCATTGGCTTTCAAGCTGAATTTTTCTGCTTTCAATCCCCTCTTGCTGTACTAACCTGGATTGAGGTAATTGACACAATAAAGTTGAACTGGGGGCAGTTGGTATCTTAGCAGTTAAAGCTGTTGCTTTTGGATCTAAAGGTCACAGATTCAAATTCCACCTTCAGCAATAGTACCCTTGAGCAAGGTATTTGCCCTAAAAATTACCCCAGTAAAATGACCCAACTGTATAAATGGATAAATAAGTAACTTAACATTGTGAGTCACATCAGAGAAAAGCACCAGCTAAATGAATAATTGTAAGTTAGTAGATAATTGCAAGTGGATTGCTGTTAATGTTTTTCATTGCGCATTATAATGTATGGTGTGTATGTTAATTTATGTCCTGTTTCTGTTACAGATTATGGGTTATTAAAACCATGAGGTCAAGTGTCATAATGACACTCAACTGGATACTTTCTCATCATTGAAGATATGATCCATCTTTCACAAATTTCTCTCCACTTCAGACATGTCAGATCAACTGACATACTGTAAAGTTTCTTGATCACTGTGAACATTGTGTCCATCTGATTTGTATTCCACTTTTAGTTCCAGCAGTTAAGTACAACAAAAATACACTCCAAACTAGATGCAGTTAGAGTACAATGCAATTTTCAGTACTCTAGCTAAAAGTATGAAATATCCTTCTTCAGGTCTTATTCATGAGGTAAAGGTCCAATCTTTAGGAAAAAGCCTCCATAGCATTAGAAATTGTGAAATGCTGATCATTGTGTTAAATTTGTTCTAGTTTTAAACACAGCAAACCACTGTCCCAACTTTAACATTAAAGTCAATTTTCAAACAAAACATAGGGTTTGCGCTTGAAAGAAAACCACCTGTGCCTATGTATCATGACTTTCATGGGAATCTTAAGTCCAGAAACTGAGGAAAAGAAACAACCTGTCACACCACTGAATCACCCAACAATGATACCCTCTCTAAGACATGAAGCATAAACAGCTTAAGGTGACTTTTTTTTTTTTTTTTTTTTAAATAAGCTAGAACATAACTGTCCATATAACACTGATAAGATATACTCATTTTATTAGCACTGATCCCACAAAAGCACCCATACAGCAGTTTATATCTCAGAGAGCAACACCCACTGATGCTATTTTTATTTAGAAAAGTGGTTGTTACTTTAATGAGTCATGGGTAGAAACCAGTTCAGTCCAATTAAGAGACAACTTGGAGTTACAACTTCAAGAGACAATTTGGATGCACCACATTTCAGTTTTTCTTTTCCTTTAAACTATCAGTAAACAAATAAATTATTTTGACTTTGACAATTTTCACAATAAAAATACTAATTGGAAAAATGTATGTAAGTATAATCTGTAATCCAGGTAATGTTGATTACTCTCAAGAGGTTTGAATATTTCTTCAAGGCCGCTTATGTTGAACATTATAGACTACAGACTGTTTTCAGTTGTATACCTTAAAATGCACCTGGAAACATCATCAGAGATGTAACTTGGGGTCTGGTGTTTCAGGTCTTTCAACATCAGACAGCCTCAAATCAGTAGCCTGACCAGAAATGATGAGGTGTACTTTAGTGTTTACTTAGATTAATAATTTATATTTCTGTTATTGACTTTGCACCTGCCTCTGGAAATGAAGGTTGGTTAAATGAATAACTATGGAAATGGGAGGTGAATGATTTGGAGAGGTTTTGCAGAGGCTGACAACTGTATGGAGATCAGAAGATCAGTCATCCAATGATGATGATCGCTACGGCAACGAACAGATGTCATACATTCCACAAAGGTCACAAACCATCTAAAAGCACATTCTAATTGTTATGAACCGCACAAATTTTATTAATATGATGGCACAAACAAAACACATGCAAAAACACACATACATGGACAGAAATACTGTCATGTGTAAATAAAACTGTAGTATTGTACTGTACTATACACACACACATTTTCTGAACTGCTTGTCCCATACGGGGTCGTGGGGAACCGGAGCCTACCCGGCAACACAGGGCATAAGGCTGGAGGGGGAGGGGACACACTGAGGACGGGACGCCAGTCCGTCGCAAGACACCCCAAGCGGGACTCGAACCCCAGACCCACCAGAGAGCAGGACCCAGTCCAACCCACTGCACCACCGCACCCCCTGTACTGTACTATAGTTTATGGATAATATGTATGACTGAATCCTCTTGCAAATGATCAGTGGTTGGCTGGGCTACTTGAAGACTTTGGTCTTAATCCTGATGACCATTAGAGCAAAGAATTTAAATTTTTTATTAATATGCTCTCACTATAATAACACAACAAGATTGTAGTAAATTATACAGTATTGGAGGTATAACAGATATATATTTCAGAGTAAGCCAGCCACATTAGGAAGAAAAGCAAAAAAACTTCCAATCAACAAAGAAATAGTAGCTGCATACCCATCCTTTGTGTTCTAGTACGGTGACAGCGGCCCTGTGTGGATATGTCCCAACAGAGAAACCAATAAAAAATACTACAAACATTCTGCTTCTGCAACAGTTGCTTCATTTTTTTCCAACAATTTTTTCTATGTCATACACATCACATGGATGGCATGAAAATTGCATAGTGTTTAAATCTTTTGGAAAAGCACATTCTAATGTGGACCACACAAGTGTTGTTAATGTCATGAATATAGAACACACAAAAAACATGGAAACAGACACACACACACACACACACACACACACACACAGAACTGGTTCACACAAAAAAAATGCATTTTTGCCGCTTCTGTAGCTCTCCTGTTTGTACATATTGTTCAGTGCTGTACGTCATTCCAGTGAAGCGAGCGCTCTTCACAATAAATTGAAACTGAAATTACTCTTGAAAAATGTGCTGCTACATAAACAAGAACATACTTAGCTTATGATAATAAAAAACTGAAAATATAAGAATTCTCAAAGGAAAGTCTTAGCTAAGCAATAGTAAACTATCATAACTGAAGTTCATAGTTACATTCATTAGAAATATGTGTGCGTAACACAGCTTGTACACTTGCATTGCTACAAGAACGCATTTTAATTTCTGTGAACCACACAAATATTGTTAATATCATGGATGTAGCTCATGCACATTGAAAGAAATACCATGCTTTGTATAAATAAAACTGTGATTTCACAGTGTAACCATGATACATGTTTAAGAGGGATAACAGTTCTCTTGTAGACTTATACATGGGAAATGGCTGGTTGGACTGCTTGATCCTGATGGTAATTATGACAAAGAACACATAATATACTGTACATTCCACAAATATCTAAATAGTTTGTAAAAGTGCATTCTCAGTGTTGTGGACCACAGAAATGTTATTGATGTCATGGATCCACACACAAAAAATGAAAACACGCATACAGAAATACTGTGTTCTGTGGTGTTACACTGTAATTATGGTATATGTGTGAGAGATATAACAAGCAGTTGTAGACATTGGTTGGTATACTTATACAAATAAGTTAATTAATTATTACAAGTTACCTATATACAGCTCTCCCAAGATGACATACATCAGTCAGTCAGAAAATCCCAGCTCATCACAGAGTCCAGGATGTCTGCATCAGGATATGTGTGAGAGGTATAACAAAGGCAGTTCAAAATGACAGAAACCAGTTTCATATTTTTGAACTTAACTGCACACACTTTCAAATACCGCACTGTCATCACTGTTTTTCATAGGGTGTAGGTTGCTAGACCCCCGAAATACGTAAGTCCATGAATGACTGACCATCACCCATAGAGAAAGCCTGTTTAACCCAAAATTAAAGTTTTGGTGTTCATTTTCTAGTTGAGGAAAACAAAAAGGCATAAATCAATGCATAAATATTTTTTCTAACTGTACATTACTTTAGTATTTTTAAGTTTTTTTTTTTTAGTTTAAGATTCCTTTTGGTATTAAATCCATTTTAATTATTTAAGAAAATAATGAAAAGAATAAGCATTTTATTTTTCATTCACTTCTAATGGCATTGTGCAACTGGTTCGCTTTGGCTATTTGGAATTTCTTGTCTTTTCAGACACATTAATGATCAGCAGATGAACTGGAAACACATTTGGACTCCGCATACAATAAATGTAACATATATGAGACCAAATAAACAAAACACTTAAACAGTGAAACGCAGACAATCATCAGACCTGAAGAGACACAAAGAAAAGACTAGTTTTTACAAGGCCTCATATTATTTTAAATTGTTGCTGAGCTCCTTAACAGGGAAGGGAAAGCTTAACACAACTCATGCAGGGATTTTTACTATTATCTTCTGGGCAGAACCTGCAAATAAACTAAGCCAAAACGATGAACTGTACAACATCAATCATTTAGAAACTTAGATAGTTATGATTAATAATATATTGAAGAAGTGAGTACTGCAATTAGATAAAAAGGTGATTATTCTGATGCTGCAGCTTTAAATGTGCAATGTTTATGTATAAACTGCTGGAAACCGCACATATCACTGAGGCTTAATGAATGAGGTCGGTGTTCAACATGCCATCGAACTGCAGAAAGTGGAAAAAACTGTATGACCACAGCACACACACTGACCACACAGACCCTCATATCGCTCACTGATATGAATTGCTGTCTGTTGGACACCAGTGTTTCACACACCTGCTCAATTATACAGTAGTTGACTGAATACATCCTCAGAAGACTATTTTAAAGACTTTTTTATTGGTTCATGATATGCAAAGGATCTGATCAAAAAAATGATACATTCGTCAAAAAATACTGCAAATTATCATGCAAACATGATCTATCCTCTCATATGTTACTGCAAGCTACCGTAAAATCGATAGCTGAACAAACTGTGCAAGATAATAGCAAGCAAATAAAGATTGCAGTTTTCTCACATTCAGTCATATCTTATAGTTTTAACTCTTCTCTTTCCTGAGCCAACCACTACTTTCTTCCAGAATAAACTTGTCTGTAGCCAATAACTCCCATATAACCCTTTTTTCACTTTCTCTTTTCTCTTCACCCATCCTTCTCTTCTTTCCTCCTCCTTCGCTGCTGACGATTTTGCCTCATTCTGTTGAGGCAAAGAGAATTCCATCACTGCCAAGTTCTTGGCACCTGCCTTTTCAAACCATGGTAGAATTTCCAGCAAAGTCTCATTCTCTGCATTTCAACCTTTATCAGAAGGTGAAATCACAGACATTCTACTCTTATCCAGACCTAGCACCTTTTCTCTTGATTGCATCTCTTCACCTGCCCTATAGATAATTTCTCTGCAACTTTTTTCTTTGATCTCTCCTATTAATAATTCCTCGCTCTTTGGTTGCTTCCCAGGTGCCTTCAAAACTGCCCACATCTCTCTCTTGTTAAAGAAACCCTCTCTGGATCTAGACTCAGTCCAGAATTACAGGCAGGTCTCTCTTCTCCCTATTCTGTCAATAACTCTGGAACATGCACCTGTAACCAGATACCTTTATTCTTATTCTCCTTGGCCTTCTGTAGCAGTGGATACTGTCAGCTACCAGATTCTACCTTTTTCTCTGGGGCAGCTAGCCATCAAAGGAACAGCACTGAAATGGTTAGAGTTCTGCCTACTGGGTAGATCATACCAGTTGGTCTGAGGTGGCTCCCTGTCTTCTCCACAGCCCTTTTCAACTGGTGCTCTACAAGACACCCTAATCTTAATCTCTGCCTCTTTCCTTGCCTCAGTAACTTCCTTCATTGCCTACTAATTGCCTATTCTTTTCCCCCCAGCAGGTACAGACATGTCCTTATGTATCACAGCTTGAACCTCAGACATCTCTACTTGGATGTCTTTTCAGCATCTCCAAAATGGCAAATCCCTTCTGGGAACTCTCTCAAACTGGAAAACTTTCTTATTTCACCTGCACCATTGGAGCATCCGCAGCATCCACCCTTATCTCACAACACACGCAATGCCACCTCTGCTCCAGGCCATGGTGATATCCCCCGCACTACTGCAACTTCCTCCTGTCTGGCCTTCCAGCTTCCACCATCAGACCTCTCCTGTTGACTCAGAATGCTACTGCACAAGGTGTGTTCAACCTACCAACGCATTCCCGTGTCTCTCCTTGTTTTATGTCTGTCCATTGACTACCTGTAGTTCACAACTCTAGTTACGGCCTTCAAAACCATCAACGGATCTGCTCCCTGATTCCTGCAGTCTTATCACTGGCTACACCACAGTCAGGCTGCTGTGCTCAATGTAGTGGAATGATCTCCCTCTTAGACTCAGAACTGCTGAATGCATCTCAATATTCAAGAGGGGTCTCAAAACAAAGCTCTGTCCGACCCACTCCTCTTTAGGTCTCCCATCTACTTCATAAACTTGTACTACAATATCAGTTTAAATTGGATTCTCTATTAACTCTATACGGGGGGTGCGGTGGCGCAGTGGGTTGGACCACAGTCCTGCTCTCCAGTGGGTCTGGGGTTCGAATCCCGCTTGGGGTGCCTTGCGACGGACTGGCGTCCCGTCTTGGGTGTGTCCCCTCCCCGTCCGGCCTTACGCTCTGTGTTCCCAGGTAGGCTCTGGTTCCCAGTGACCCCGTCTGGGACAGGCGGTTCTGAAAATGTGTGTGTATTAACTCTATACACTGCTAGTTGTGTAATGTATGGTGGTGTTTGACTAAGTGGCTGTACTTTCAGAAGCATGTGTCTGCGTCTTTATCTTTTCATCTGTCGGTGAATTGCACTTTTGTTTTCTTTCAATTCTGCATCAGTTTGAAAAAATGTAGCTACAGAGAAAAACTGCCCCAAAATGTCACTGCTTGTCATGTGTGCATTTTTTGATTATCTTGCAAGGTAAGAGACTTAACACTACAAAACACCAGTGAAATGAGTCATAGGCAGGTCAGGCAAACTCTGTGTCATCTTTTAGATACAGGAGAAATGACTGGTTAGCTTTGAATCGGATGAAAACAAAGGGAATTAACACACTTGGCGTACATTCAACAAATTTTATTTTTCTCTGAGATGTACATCGCTTTGAAGAAAAGCATCTGCTAAATGAATAAATATAAATTTCAATGTAAATTTATTTTTTTCAGTTGATATCATACATCTTGTGATGCACATGGATACATCATCAGTCATGCAACCAGGGGTCACCAGGCATTTTGGGCCTTTCTGCATCAGACACCCCTCCCCAGGCAACCTGATCAGGGTTGATTAGGTCCCAGCCTTTGTCCAGGCAGTGCTACCCTGAACCCACAGCTCACCTTTCTTGATCCACAGCCATCTAGATGCCCTGTCCACAGCTGTAACAGCAGCTTTCATAGCCTTCCTCTTAACATATAAATACGGTAGTAGTTCATGTCCCTTGCTTTTCTGCAGTGTTCGCTGAGTCCAAGCCACAGCTGTATTACTTTGATGCAGTGGAGGAAGGGGTCATAGGTAAATTTGGCCCACCCAGTGCCTGACCCTGACAGTTATAACACACACCAGTGATCCGTGTTTTAGTCAGTTTCAGTATTTTCACCTTCAATTTTCCTCTGTCACTTTCTGTTGATATTTGAAATTTGCATTTATTTTATATTGTACTGTACTTGACTTTGGAGGTTAAGTCAAATGAATAATTATGGAAACGTAATATACCTGAGACCTCCGTCTGCTCTCTCACTCAGGTATTCTGTCAGTACCTGTTTATATTTTTGTACTACCACACCTGTGAAGGTTTTCTGGTCTAGAGAGGCTTCGTGATAGTAGCTGCCAGCTGTGTGAATAAGTGAGTTCGGAGCTTATGACGGCATGTGAATGAATGAATGAATGAATGAAATTACTCTTTTAATGAAATGTGCTGCCACATAAATCGAAATATACTTTCATTTAAAATAATAAAAAGCTTGTCAGAAATAAATGTCAGATAAAAAAAATGTCAGATACCTTGGAAAAAGCCCTGGCCAAGTAACAGGTAATAATAATAATTCATGTCCATAGATTTATTAGGGACAACATGTCTGTACACAAAACACAGTCTGTGAACTGGTGTATTCCTACAAACGCACATTTTAATTTTTGTGAACCACAAAAATGTTATTAATATGGATTTTGCACACACACAGACTTTGCACAATACTGTGTTTTGTGCAAGGAAAACCATGCTATAGTGTAGTATATAGTATACAGTATATGTTATATAGTAAATACAGTAGTATATAAGGGGGCGCAGTGGCTTGGCATGATGGACTTGGACGGCTCTGGAGTTCCAGTCCTGATTGGGGTGCCTTGGGATGGACTGGCATCCCGTCCTGGGTGTGTCCCCTTCCCCTCTAACCCTGCGCCCTGTGTTGCCGGGTTAGGCTCTGGCTTGCTGTGACCCCACTTGGGACAAGTGGTTTCAGGCTATGTGTGTTCGTGTGTGTGTGTTTGTGTGTGTGTGTGTGTGTGTGTGTGTGTGTGTGTGTGTGTGTGTGTGTGTATTATGTAGCATATATGTTAGAAAAATGACTGAGTCCTCTAACACACTTACACATAGGCAATAGTTGACTTGACCAGTTGAACCAGTTGGCTTTGACATAACTAAAAACAAGAACACGCATTCCACAAATATTATAAGCAACCTATATAAATGGAGCTTCCAGGATCAGATACAACAGTGAGTCAGAAAATCCCAGCTCATCACAGAGTCCAGAAGGCCTGCAGACATGCTGAAGTTTCTACTGCTGAGTGCTCTCATAGCACTGGGTAAGAACCGTCTTTTCCACAGCAAAGTTTTTCACTCAGTCACGTTATCGGTATGCATAGTTAAATCCATTTGACTAATCTTAGTCAATTTCTTGCAAGGTTCACGATAGTTTTCACATTGTTCTAATGTTGACTGTCTTTTGGTTTTCCCCAGTGCTTGCTGAGCAAAATGTAAAGCCCCAATACATGGAAGCATTGCAAGATAAGGTTGTGGGGGGTAGTGAAGCCCAACCCCATGCTTGGCCCTGGCAGGTATGACACATAACGGTGTTGAATGTTTTTGTCAATTTCAGCATTCGTCACTTTTTTTTTTTTTTTTTTTTTTTGTCATTTGAAAATAATGCTTTTGCTATACTGGCCTCTTTAAGTGAGACTAAGGTTTAGCCCCTTTTGGTGAGGCTCATTTAACTCAACAGTTATGTGTTAATTTATGGTCCATATGTTAATTATAATGTACCTGATGGATTTTTCCTGCTTTGTGTCTCAGGTCTCCCTTCAGTATCGGTTTCTCTACTTTTGGTACTTCCATGCCTGTGGAGGTTCTCTGGTCAGGAGAGGCTGGGTGATGACAGCTGCCCACTGTGTGGACACGTGAGTTTGGGGCCTAAGCTGGCATGTCCTAAAAGACTTACGGCAGCACTTTGGTGTGTTGTAACTTTGGTTGTGCGGTATAATGGGTTTGGACCATGCATCCAGTGGTCTCTATGAACAACTCTTTAGAGAGAAAGAGGAAAGTGCCTATCCTGAGTTGCTCCTTTACAAATACCCTGCTGCATAAAAGGGAATATACTTGTAACTTGTGATTATTGTAACATTGTAAGGCACCTTGAACAAAGGCCTCAGCCCAGTAGCAGTCTATTATAATGACTAAATTTCATACTTATATTCATTAGAAATGGTGCATGTGTGTATCACTAACATAGACTGTACACCCTAACAATCTCTGTTTTCTGTACCCTACTGCTCTCTAGAACAAAGACTTGGCGAGTGGTTCTTGGCGATCACAACATATATGTGAGTGAGGGCACAGAGCAGGCGATTGCTGTGAGCAATTTCTACGTACACCCCAACTGGAACCCCAACAGTCTCGCCAACGGGTGAGTGGATAAGCCAGGCGAGCTTTTCTTACTTAAAATTTGAGAAGTACTGTAGGACCTTTTTTTGCTTAATTATAGTAAAATTAGTCAAAACTCAACTCAAAATTTGCATGTTCTGTTGTCAAAACACAGTCCATAGTGATGAAGTGGTACAGCAGTCGTTTGTGGAAGAAAGCAGTGATCAGCATTTTTCATAGCCTCCTTTGCCGTGAAAACCGTGCAAGTGGTCAAAATGAGATGAATTCGGTTCTAGAGCCTGTACCTACCTACGCATGATATCCGAAAAATTATAAGTGGTAGTGAAGGCAGGTCACCTGTAAAGAATCTTGGTCAAACACTTAAACATTAACCCTGGTAGCCAAAAATTACCAGAAAAAAATGAGTTTATGGAGTATTTATGTGACTTGCTGTAAATGACACTAAGGTGATTTGGTTATTTTTTCATCATCTGAACACCCGTATGGCTCATTTGCCTCCCCTCAGGTATGATATCGCTCTGCTCCGTCTGTCCTTCGATGCCACCCTCAACTCCTACGTGCAGCTGGCTTCTCTGCCCTCATTCGGTCAGATCCTGCCCAACAACAACCCCTGCTACGTCACAGGCTGGGGCTACACCCAGAGTGAGTATAACACTTTACCTGGGTGATTTACAGCCTTATTTTTTATTGTCATGTTACCTGTTTACTGCATTCTGTGTGTTTTCGTGTGCTATATGCATGTTTGAAACGAGATTTGTTCTTACTGTGTGACACCTTAGCCATCCCTGACTGTGTCGGCCTTGGTCTCTGCAGGTGGGGGTCAGCTGTCTGCCTCTTTGAAGCAGGCGTACCTGCCTCTGGTGGACTACAGCACCTGCTCCAGGAGTGACTGGTGGGGCAGCACTGTTAAGACCACTATGGTCTGTGCAGGGGGCGGCAGTGACTCTGCTTGCCAGGTGACTCAGCCCTTATTACTACAACATAAACAAAAGTATAAAACATAACTTTTTTGATAAATCAAGGGAAATATTCATATCTGTAAATATTTTGGGGGGTGCGGTGGCGCAGTGGGTTGGACCAGGTCCTTCTCTTCAGTGGGTCTGGGGTTCGAGTCCCGCTTGGGGTGCCTTGCGACGGACTGACGTCCCGTCCTGGGTGTGTCCCCTCCCCCTCTGGCCTTACGCCCTGTTTTGCCGGGTAGGCTCCAGTTCCCCGCAACCCCGTATGGGACAAGCGGTTACGAAAATGTGTGTGTGTGTGTATGTAAATATTTTAAAGGTGTTAAAATTCTAGTGATGCATCTCAAACGGTGTGATTCAAGTTTTGAGGATCAAAATGAGATATCCAAAAACGTGCCTTTTGTTAACTCAAGGTCTGTTACTCTTCAGGGTGACTCTGGCGGTCCACTGAACTGTCAGGTCAATGGACGCTACTATGTCCATGGTGTGACCAGCTTTGTGTCCGCCCTCGGCTGCAACACACTGAGGAAACCCACCGTTTTCACCCGAGTCTCGGCGTACACCACCTGGATGGAAGGAGTGAGTACCCGTAGGCTCCTACTGGCCAATCACAGAGAGTCACTGTTCGCGAGAACCAATGAGAACTGTTTGTCTCAGAACAAGTGCAGTTTTAGATTTGTGGCAGTTGGTGGCACCGTGTTTTTAGTCAGCCTCTACCAAGCTGAAGGTCTCTGGTGTGATTCTCCCTCCTCCCCTACCACCTTGATCAAAGTACTAACCCTAAACGGACGAGGCACACAACTGCAAGTGATTTGTTACAGAAAGCTAAATGATCTAAAATTACTTCTATAGTCAATTTTACCATATCTAATTGATACGATCATATCTAACTGATGCAATCTAATTTTTAAAATGTAGTTGGAAGGGAAATATTTTAATTTTATTGAGGTTTTTCGTAGCGCAATATAATGTTTCTGAGTTTTAACAAGCGGCCTTTTTCTGTTACAGATTATGAATCAGTAAAAGCAGAAATTTAAGCGGTGTGAAGGACAGTCTACTGGATAGGATCTCAGCATTCCAGATATGAGCCTTCCTTCTTAAATTCAACTCCATTGCAGACACGACGGATCGACTAAAATAAAATAAAGTCTCTTGATCACTCTAAATACTGTGTCCGTCTGATTTTTAATCCATTTTTAATTCTGGTCTCAGTACAGCAAAAGCACATTGTGAAGTAACCCCCGTAAGGGTGTACTGTAATGTCCATGACTGTAGTGAAAAGTACTGAAAACGTTTCAGTCTGGTACTGTTCACTAGCTGAAGGTCAGATTTTTAAGAAGAGTTCCTGTATATGTATAAGGGGGTGCGGTGGCGCAGTGGGTTGGACCGCAGTCCTGCTGTCCGGTGGGTCTGGGGTTCGAGTCCCACTTGGGGTGCCTTGTGATGGACTGGCGTCCCGTCCCGGGTGTGTCCCCTCCCCCTCCGGCCTTACGCCCTGTGTTGCCGGGTAGGCTCCGGTTCCCCGTGACCCCGTAAGGGACAAGCGGTTCTGAAAATGTGTGTGTGTGTGTGTGTGTGTGTGTGTGTGTGTGTGTGTGTGTGTGTGTGTGTGTGTGAGTTCCTGTATATTAGAAGAAGCGGCAGAACTGAATAAAAGTAGTCGTGTTACACCTGTTACTGTCACGATTGTAACAAATCAGACTTTAAGACTGTCTCACTTTGAAACATAACCCTGTGTTTGCAATGGGGAAAAAAAGGCCTCGGTGCCTCTACATCATTAGTCATGGTTTCCAAGTGTCACGGTTCCGTGTAGCATGGACGGACTCAAGTGCAGAGTGTTCGGATCGAGGTGCACAGAAGCCAAATCAGAATCCATAATCGTAGTCGAGGGGCAGGCGAGGGGCAAGCGATCAGCAAACGTCGTAGAAAGGGCTAGGCAAAGAACGTGGTCAGGAAGAAACAGGCAAAGGGTCGAAGTCGGAATGGGTCTCTCGGTAATACGGTTCGCAGGGAAAGAAGGAGGCAAAACAAGGTTCCGCGTCTGGGCTTCCTCGGTTTCCCTCTTTATAGTCTTTCCCATCAGGGAACGGCAGGTGTCGCAGAGGTGCCAGATGCGGAGAACGTGACAGTACCCCCCCCCTCTACGGGCGGCTCTGGACACCCTGGGCCGGGAAGGAGGACGCCCCCGGGGGCGCAGAGCCGGGCACTCGGGATGGTCCCTATGGAAAGCGGCCACCAGGTCGGGGTCGAGGATGTCCGAAGCAGCTACCCAGGAACACTCCTCCGGACCATACCCCTCCCAATCCACCAGATATTGTAGCTGACCTCTCCGTCGGCGGGAGTTTAGCAGGGCTCGGACCGTGTAGACATCGTCCCCTGCGAGGGGTAGTGTCGACGGTGGTGTGGTTTCTACTGGTGGCTGATGTAAGGACACCCCAACTGGTTTCAGGAGGGAAACATGGAATGTTGGGTGCACTCGGAGGTCAGGAGGTAACTGAAGGTGGCAGGTAACCGGCGTGACACAACGTACTACCTTGAAAGGGCCGATGTAGCGGGACCCGAGTTTCTTGGAGGGGGTCTTCAGGTGAAGGTCTCGGGTGGAGAGCCAAACTCTTTGTCCAGGCAAGAACGAAAGGGTGCGCCGGTGCCGGTCAGCCTGACGTTTGTGGCGTTCCGCACTGCGGAGCAGGTGGGCCCGGACCGTCCTCCAGACGCGGGTGCTCTCGTTATGCCATGTCTCCACAGCCAGAACAGGACTTGGAGAGGTCTCACTAGGGAACAGGACAGGTTGGTAGCCTAACACACACTGAAAGGGCGACATACCTGTGGATGTATGAGGCGCGGAGTTGTGGGCATACTCTGCCCAGGCCAGGTAGCGAGCCCAGTGGTGGGGTTTTTGGGAGCAGTAGGCTCGGAGAAACCTTGCAACATCCTGTTGCAAGCGTTCTACGTGACCGTTGGCTTCCGGGTGGTATCATGATGTAAGGCTGACCGTCACTCCGAGCCGGCTCCAAAAGGCCTTCCATACCTGAGAGGTGAACTGGGGACCTCGATCGGAAACAATGTCTTCGGGGAGTCCGTAGAGTTTAAAGACTTGCTCGAACGGTGGGCAACTTCGGAAGGGGCACCAGTCTGCAAGCCTTAGAGAAACGATCTATGACGGAAAGGATCATGGTCTTACCCTCTGAGACCGGGAGGTCCACTAGGAAATCCAGCGCCACGTGGGTACAGTGGTTTGGGGTTGTGAACCCGCGATAAAGCATCAGCTTTCCCATTCTTGGAACCTGGCCGATAAGAAACAGTAAAGCGGAAACGGGTGAAGAACAGGGCCCATCGGGCCTGGCGGAAGTTCAACCGTTTTGCGGTCTCTAGGTACTCTAGATTGCGGTGGTCCGTGAGTACCACAAAGGGATGGACCGCACCCTCCAGCCAGTGACGCCACTCCTCAAGCGTGAGCTTGATAGCAAGGAGTTCCCTGTTCCCAATGTCGTAATTCCGTTCGGCAGGGGTCATCTTCCTGGAGAAGAAGGCACAGGGGTACGACTTGGGAGGGTCCCCTTGCCGCTGTGACAGGACTGCACCCACCCCTACCGAGGAGGCGTCGACCTCCACCACAAACGGCAAGGAAGGGTCCGGCTGTTTCAGCACTGGGGCGGAGGTGAACCGTGTTTTTAACTCCTGGAAAGCCTTCTCCGCCTCCGCCCCCCAAGGGAGTCTTTGGTCCTTACTTGCAGTTAACGCGGTAAGGGGTGCGGCTACTGTGCTAAAATTACGTATGAACCAACGATAGAAATTGGCGAACCCAAGGAAGCGCTGGAGCGCCCTTACCGTGGTAGGTCGAGGCCAGGAGGTCACTGCACCCACCTTCCTGGGGTCCATGGAAACTCCCTCCTGGCTTAGGATGTAGCCCAGGAAGGAGATTTGGCGTTGGTGGAATTCACACTTCTCTGCCTTCACATACAATCGATATTGTAGGAGCCGCCTGAGGACCGCCCGGACCTGTTGGATATGCTGCTCTCGGGTCTTCGAGTAGATCAGTATATCGTCCAGGTAGACGATGACGCAGTGATGAAGGAAATCGCCCAACACATGGTTGAGAAAGGCCTGGAAAACTGAGGGGGCATTAGCTAGGCCAAAGGGCATGACCCTGTACTCATAGTGACCTAGTGAAGTGGAGAAGGCCGTCTTCCATTCATCCCCCTCACGGATCCGGATGAGGTTATACGCACTGCGGAGGTCTAATTTCGAGAACCAGGTCGATCCATGGATTCCCTCCAGAGCCGAGGTAATCAACGGTAAGGGGTGCGGGTACTTGACCGTTATGGCGTTCAACCCTCGGTAATCTATGCACGGCCTCAGTCCCCCGTCCTTCTTACCGATAAAGAAGAACCCCGCCGCTGCTGGTGACGTTGACGGCCGGATCAGACCAGCTTCGAGGGCCTCCCTGATGTACTCCTGCATGGCCCTTTGTTCCGGTAACGACAGGGGATACACCCCGCCCCGAGGTGGTGTGGTACCTGGCAAGAGGTCGATAGCACAGTCCCAGGGCCGGTGAGGAGGCAGTTCGGCGGCGCGGACCTTGCTGAAGACCTCTCGTAGATCCTCATAGTCCGGGGGTATGACCGGCGGGGGAAGGCCCTCTACCCCTTCCACCGACGTGGCCCGGCAAGGAAGCGTGAGGCAGGATGCATGACAGGATCCTCCCCAAGAAACCAGCTCCTTGGTACTCCACCTAAAGACGGGGTCATGTCGTGCCAACCAGGGGTAACCTAAAATGACAGGGGTGTCTGGAGCTCGGATCAGAAAGAAGGTGAGTTTCTCGTGGTGACACGCACTTGTTTCGAGCACGAGAGGTGCCGTCCAGGAATCAACCACCCCATCACCCAAGGGTTGACCATCCAGGGCTTTCACACTCAGGGTGACTTCATATGTTTTAATAGGGACATGGTGCGCTTGGGCAAAGCCTACATCCATGAAACAGCCCGCGGCTCCGGAATCTATGAGGGCGTTCGTCTGCACCCGGCTTGCCCCCCAGGAAAGACTCACCGGCAGACGTAGCTGTCCCCGGTGCTCCCCTGGACTCGCCTTCGTTTCTGTGGAGGTCCCCTGAGGTGGTCGCTCGGGGCACGCCGCACGGAGATGCTCTGGGGACCCACAATAGAGACAGTCTCCCCACCTGGCGCCGTCTCCTTTCTTCTTTCTTGAGCCGGTCCTCCGCTGGGCTGGTCCCCAGGGGTTGTCGACTCCTGCCAAGATTGTCGATGGCGATGGCTGTCTCCACAAACCGGTCGAAGTCCCCCTCCTCACCCCTGTACGTGAGCTCGTCCTGGATCCGGGGATTCAGCCCTTCGAAGAAGCAGGTGAGGAGGGCAGGGGAGTTCCAGCCACTCTTGGCCACGAGGGGTCTGAACTCAAGAGCGTACTCAGCCACGCTTCTACTTCCCTGGGTGAGACGCATGAGATAATTACCCGCCGCGCGTCCCGCGTGCGGGTAGTCAAAAACCGCTTCGAACTTTTCGCGGAAAATGTCATAGGTAGTTCTAGGGCGAGTGCGCCACCCAGCGGCGGCCCACGCCCGGGCTGGACCGGTTAACAACGACAGGACAAAAGTGATCTTAGCTGCGTCCGTCTGATACATGCGCGGAGAACACTCAAAAACCAACTCGCACTGCATCAGAAAGTCCTGACATTGATCGGGCGAACCGTCATACCTCTCTGGGGTCGCGATTCTTGTGACCGTCCCCGAAGCCTCGGGGGGTGCGGGCGGGACAGGCTCAGCAGGAGTCGCGGGTGCACCCTGGAAGGCGGGGTTGAGAATACCTCCGATTTGGAGAACCTGGATTAATCCGTCGACCTTTTCTTGTATGCGCTGCAACGACTGGGAATGCGTTCCCAAAAACTCGTCTTGCTTGGTGAGCGCTGTACGCAGTTGCGCATACTCTGCTGAGTCCTGGTAGCAGGCGGAACCTTCTGTCACGGTTGCGCGTAGCGCGGACGGACTCAAGTGCAGAGTGTTCGGATCGACGTGCACAGAAGCCGAATCAGAATCCATAATCGTAGTCGAGGGGCAGGCGAGGGGCAGGCGATCAGCAAATGTCGTAGAAAGGGCTAGGCAAAGAACGTGGTCAGGAAGAAACAGGCAAAGGGTCGAAGTCGGAATGGGTCTCTCGGTAATATGGTTCGCAGGGAAACAAGGAGGCAAAACAAGGTTCCGCGTCCGGGCTTCCTCGGTTTCCCTCTTCATAGTCGTTCCTATCAGGGAACGGCAGGTGTCGCAGAGGTGCCAGATGCGGAGAACGTGACACCAAGCTTTAATGTGCACTACTTGACACAATTTGAGTCTATTTTCTATAGTGATAACTTTAAGAAAGGTTTTTTCTGTGAAAAGTAAATGTTATATTACATTTCAACGGATGTGCGGAAAACAAAAGCTTTAATTCCCATTTAAATTGTAACTCATTTGAGTTGCATAAAAAATCATGTTGCTCATATCATGGATCTGGTTCAGAAACATCGAAAGGAATACTGTGATTTGTATAAATAAAACGCTGTAAGGCACCTTGAACAAAGGCTTCAGCCCAGTAACAGTTTATTATAATGACTAAATTTCATATTTATATTCATTAGAAACGGTGTACGTGTGTATCACTAACATAGACTGTACACCCTAACAATCTTTGTTTTCTGTACCGTACTGCTCTGGAGTGAGTACCTGTAGGCTCCAACTGGCCAATCACATAGAGAGTCACTGTTCACAAGAACCAGTGAGGATTGTTTGTCTCAGAACAAGTGCACTTTTAGAACTGTGGCAGTTGGTGGCACTATGTTTTTGGTCTTCGCCTGTCAAGCTGATTTTTCCTGCTCTCAATCCCTCTTGCTGTACTGACACAATAAAGTTGCACTGGGGATAGCTGTTATCTTAGTTAGAGCTACTGCTTTTGGACCCAAAGGTCACATGTTCAAATTCCACTTTCAGCAATCACATCCTTGAGCAAGGTTTTTGCCCTACAAATTACTTCAGTAAAGTGACCCAGCTCTATAAATGGATAAATAATAAGTAGCTCAACATTGTGAGTCGCTTTAGAGAAAGCATCCGCTAAATGAATAATTCTCCATTGGCAGGTAATTGCAAGTGAATTGCTGGTAATGTTTTTCATTGCATATTATAATGTATATGTATGTTAATTAGTGTCCTGTTTCTGTTACAGATCATGGGTTATTAAAAGCATGAATTCAAGCGTCACAATGACACTCAACTGGATACGGCCTCAACATTGCAGATACGATCCGTGTTGTTGAAGTGCAACAAAAATACACTCCAGACTAGATCCAGTTAGGGTACAATGCAATTATCAACACTGCAACTGAAAGTATGAAATATCCATCATCGGGTCTTATTCACCAGGCAAAGGTCGCTGAAAAGATATTTTCAATTACCAGTTTATTAGCACTGATTCAACAAGGGGGCCACACAGCAGTGTGCATCTCCAAAAGCCTCTCATTTCCAAGAATAACATCCACTGATACTTTTTATTTAGAAAATGTGGTCATTACTTTAATGAATCACAGGTAGAAGCCAATTAAGTCCAGTTAAGAGACAACTTGCAGTTACAACTTCAAGAAACAATTTGGATGCACCACGTTTCAGTTTTTCTTTACTACAAGCGTTCTGCTTTATTTTTTTCCAACAATTTTTCCTATGTCATACACATCACATGGATGGCATGAAAACTGCACGGTATTTAAATATTTCGGAAAAGCACATTCTAATGTGGACCACACAAGTGTTGTTAATGTCATGAATCTAGAATGCACAAAAACATGGAAACACACACACACAACTGGTTCACGGAAAAACTGCATTATTGCTGCTTCTGTAGCTCTCCTGTTTGTATATATTGTTCAGTACTCTACATCATTCCAGTGAAATGAATGCTCTTCACAATAAAGTGAAACTGAAATTACTCTTGAAAAATATGGTGCTACATGAACAAGAACATACTTGTAGCTTGCCATTCTAAAAAACTGAAAATGTAAGAATTCTCAAAGGCTTAGCATACATTTATGTACCATTTTGCTAAACACAACAAGCAAAACTCTGTAATTTGTATGGGTGGACGAACAAGACTCTTTTCAGTTGATCAAGAACATGCCATTGTTGACATGGTGGCCCAGAACAACATGATCCTCCTCAAAGAAATCCATTAAAGAATAATACAGGACAACCAAGTATTCCAGAATTTTCAGCAATGCAGTCTTGCTACAACTGATCGTGTTGTAAGGAGAAATGCTGTCCGGATGAAGCAGGTATACAAAGTGCCCTTTGAGAGGAACTCTATCGGAGTGACGGAGTTGCGATTCCAGTTTGTTCAAGTACGTGTAAGCCACACAATTACTGCACTTTTACTCTAAATATAAAGATATTGTTTTCCTGGATCTTATGTGTCTATATACTATTCCACTCTAAGTGGAAAAATTCCGGTGTCTCTGGGCATAGTGCTGTGTCAAAGTGGGAACCCAGACTGTTCCGCAACAGATACAGTATAAACTTTGCAATCAATGCCATTACTTTAAAAAAAAACACTAACTTATTGTACCTTGTGTTCTTTTTACTCTAGAGGATTTTGGAGTTGGATAGCAGTGCTACTCATTTTGAGTACCTTTGTATTGATGAAGCTGGCTTCAATCTCAACAAAAAAAAGGAGAAGAGAGAGGAATGTGATTGGCCATCGTGCCACAGTCAATGTCCTTGGACAACGGGGAGGCAACATCACCATGTCTGCCGCAATTTCAACTACTGGTGGGTGTTGTGGCACACAGTGCTGTCTTGGGGCCATACAACGCCGAAAGGATACAAATTTTTTTGAACTCCCTCAATGAAATCCTCTTCCCGCAGGTTGACCGGAAGCAAATGGATCGAGATTTTGTAGTTGTTTGGGACAATGTGCCATTCCATCGTTCGGTGCTGGTGCGTGAGTGGTTTGAGCATCATCCACATTTCAGGGTGGTGTTCCTTCCGCCATATTCTCCTTTCCTGAATCCAATTGAGGAGTTCTTCTCCTGTTGGAGATGGAAAGTGTATGATCGCAACCCTTACAGCCAAGTAAGTCTTCTTCAAGCAATGGAAGAGGCCTGTGGAGATATTGAGGCCGAAGCTTGTCAAGCATGGATTCAACATTCATGGCGTTTTTCCCACGATGCATGGCTCGCGAGAATATATGTTGTGAGGTAGACGAAATTCTCTGGCCAGATGTGAATGAAAGGCATAGTTCAGTGATTGCAGTGCAAATATGTATATATATATGTTTCTTCTGAAAGAGGGGTGTGGTGGCGCAGTGGCGCAGTGGGTTTGACCGGGTCCTACTCTCCAGTGGGTCTGGGGTTTGAGTCCCGCTTGGGGTGCCTTGCGACGGACTGGCGTCCCGTCCTAGGTGTGTCCCCTCCACCTCGCGCCCTGTGTTGCCGGGTAGGCTCCGGTTCCCCCGTGACCCTGTATGGGATGAGCGGTTCTGAAAATGTGTGTGTGTCAAAACAACTGAGAAAAATTGTAATATGGATTTTACATGCGCGCACACACACAAAAATACTGTGTTTTGTGCAAATAAAACCATGCTATAGTATGTATGTAAGAAATGTGAGTCCTCTAACATACTTGCACATGGGCAGTAGTTGATTTGACCAGTCGAACCAGTTGACTTTGAAAAGAGCTAAAAAATAGAACACACATGACAAACATTCCACAAATATTACAAGCTACCCATGTATAGAGTTCCCAGAATCAAACACATCAGTCAATGAGGAAACCACACCTTGCTGGGTTTGGACTGGCAAAGAAGAGCACACAGGCAGCATTCATCAAAAACATTTATCGGAACACTGGTGCACAGGGAAATGATGCTGTGAGTCAAAAGACACATTGTCCACAAGAACGTGCAGCTGCAACTAACCCTCCCAGCCTGAAACGAAACAGAAAGAAAACAACATTCCTCCAGCACCATAGTGCTACATAAGAGAACAATATCTTATAATACATGCAATAAAAAAACAATATGTTACAATATGATAATAAATGCTGTAAAAACGCAAACATAAATGTAAAACAAAAAAAATTGCAAAGGGAATGGAATGGCGTTCAGTTGAGTTTGGGTGTGCATGTCTGTGTGCGTGTGTATGTGTGGTTGGGTCAGGGTTCTTGCGGTCCGAAATGCTGCAATTTCAAAACCAGGCGGTGATGCATCTGCTCATGATGATCTCTGTAGTCGCTCTGTAGAACGTGGTGAGGATGGGGGTGGTGGGAGATGGGCTCTCCTCCACCTTCGCAGAAAGTAGAGACGCTGCTGGGCTTTCTTGGCTATGGAGCTGGTGTTGAGTGACCAGGTAAGGTTCTCCGCAAGGTGAACACCAAGGAATTTGGTGCTCTTGACCATATCCCCAGAGGAGCCGTCGATATTCAGAGGAGAGTGGTTGCTCCGTGCTCTCCTGAAGGCAACAACCATGTCTTCTGTTTTGTCCACGTTCAGGGACAGGTTGTTGGCTCTGCACCAGTCCATTAGCCAGTGCACCTCCTCATTGCATGCTGACTCGTCATTTCTGCCGATGACACATGCCGTCGGCAAACCTGATGATGTGGTTCGAGCTATGTATTGCTGCACGGTCGTGAGTCAACAGAGTGGACAGCAGCGGACTGAGCACACAGCCCTGGGGAGGGGGTTCCAATGCTCAGTGTGTTGGTGCTGGAGATGCTGCTTCTAATCCGGACTCCTGAAGGGGGGTGTTCAGGCCTAGCAGGCTCAGCTTTCCAATCAGGTACTGAGGAATGATTGTACTGAATGCTGAACTGAAGTCTACGAACAACATTTGAACATACGTGTCCTTTTTGTCCCGGTGGGCGAGGGCCAGATGGAGGCTGGTGATGATGGCGCCGTCTGTTGAGCGCTTGGGACGATACACGAATTGCAGGGGGTCCAGGGGGTCCAGTGAGGGGGCAGCAGGATCTTACTGTGCGTCAGCAGGAGTCTCTCGAAGCACTTCATGACAATGGATGTGAGTGCGACGGGACGGAAGTCGTTGAGGCAGGACACAGAAGATATCTTTGGCAAGGGGACGATGGCGGTGGCCTTGAAGCACATTGGAAGGACGGCGCTGCTCAGGGACATGTTGAAGATGTCAGTGAGAACATCTGCCAGCTAGTCTGCGCATCCTCTGAGCCCTCTGCCAGGAATGTTTTCTGGTCCAGCAGCCTTCCATGGGTTGACTCTGCATAGCGTTTTCCTCACATCAGCCGTGGCAAGACATAGCATCTGGTTGTTGGGAGGAAGGGTGGTCTTCCTCGCCGCCACGTCATTCTGCGCCTCAGACCGAGCGTAGAAGTTGTTCAGTGCGTCTGGAAGGGAGGCATCACTGTCGCAGGCAGGTGAAGTTGTCCTGCGGTTGGTGATGGCCTGGATGCCCTTTTAAACGTGTTGCGTGTCGCCGCCGTTCTTGAAGTAGCTGTGGATTCTCTGGCCGTGTGCGCGCTTTGCCTCTCTGATGGCCCGGGACAGTTTGTCCCTCGCTGTTCTTACGGCCACCTTGTCCCCTGCTTTGAAGGCAGAGTCTCGGGTCCTCGGCAATGCACGCACCTTGGCAGTCATCCACGGCTTCTGGTTGGAGCGTGTAGTGATGGTCTTGGAGGCGGTGACGTGGTCGTTGCACTTGCTGATGTAGCTGGTCACTGATGCCATGCATTCCTCCAAGTTGGTGGAGTCATCATTGGTTGCAGCATCCCTGAACACGTGCCAGTCAGTGCGATCAAAGGAGTCCTGAGGAGCAGAGATGGTTCCTGCTGGGCAGGTTTTCATCTGTTTCAGAACCGGTTTGGCGCGTCTGACGAGCGGAGCGGTCCGTATGCTGGGAACAGCATAATAGAGATGTGGTCCGAGTACCCGAGGTGAGGGCGGGGCTCTGCCCGGAAAGCGCCGGGGATGTTTGTATAAAAAATATCCATCTCCTTTGCCCCTCTCGTTGAAAAGTCCATATGTTTATGGAATTTAGTGCGCACCGACTTGAGATTGGCTTGTGTGCATTCCGCAGTTTGCTAATAGCCGCACACAGCTCACACTGCATCTCCTTAGGCATTTGCGCTGGGGGGAATGTATACTCTGACTATACGGACAGTGGTGAATTCCTGCAGTAGATAAAATGGTCTGCATGTAACAGTCACAAACTCCAACAGCGATGAGCAGTAACTAGAGACAAGCACCGAGCTCTTGCACCAATTCGTGTTGATGTAAACACACAAGCCACCACCGCGAGCCTTACCGCACAGAGACAGAGCTGCATTTCTGTCGGCACGGAACAAGGCGAGCCCGTCTAGGTGAATGACGGCGTCTGGAACTCTGTCTCTGAGAGATGTCTCCGTGAAAAGGAAGATGCGGCAGTCTCTAAACTCACGGCACGTAGTCTGCGGCGGGAGTTAATAATTAGGATGATAATTAAAAAATATACACACACACACACACACACACACACACACACACACATTTTCAGAACCGCTTGTCCCATACGGGGTCGCAGGGAACCGGAGCCTAACCCGGTAACACAGGGCGTAAGGCCAGAGGGGGAGAGGACACACCCAGGACAGGACGCCAGTCCGTCACAAGGCACCCCAAGCGGGACTCGAACCCCAGACCCACCGGAAAGCAGGACTGTGGTCCAACCCACTGCACCACCGCACCCCCTCTCAGCCAAGTAATAAATAATAATAATTCAAGTTCCTAGGTTTATTGGGGGACTACATGTCTGTGCACACAGACCAGTCTGTAAACTGGTGTATTGCTACAAACGCACATTTTAATTTCTGTGCACCACGAAAACATTTTCAATATGGATTTTGCACACAAACACATACACACACAGAGACAGGAATACTGCGTTTTGTGCAAATTAAACGATGCGATAGTATCTAGTATATATGCAATAAATATGATTGAGTCCTCTAACACACCTGCACATGGGCAATAGTTGACATGACTGGTTGAACCAGTTGGCTTTGACCTAACTAAAAGTAAAACCAAGAACACGCATTCCACAAATATTACAAGCTACCTATATATATGGAGCTCCCGGGATCAAATACATCAGTGAGTCAGAAAATCCCAGCTCATCACAGAGTCCAGAAGGCCTGCAGACATGCTGAAGTTTCTACTGCTGAGTGCTCTCATAGCAGTGGGTAAGAACCGTCTTTTCCACAGCAAAGTTTTTCACTCAGTCACGTTATCGGTATGCATAGTTAAATCCATTTGACTAATCTTAGTCAATTTCTTGCAAGGTTCACGATAGTTTTCACATTGTTCTAATGTTGACTGTCTTTTGGTTTTCCCCAGTGCTTGCTGAGCAAAATGTAAAGCCCCAATACATGAAAGCATTGCAAGATAAGGTTGTGGGGGGTAGTGAAGCCCAACCCCATGCTTGGCCCTGGCAGGTATGACACATAACGGTGTTGAATGTTTTTGTCAATTTCAGCATTCGTCACTTTTTTTTTTTTTTTTTTTTTGTCATTAGAAAATAATGCTTTTGCTATACTGGCCTCTTTAAGTGAGACTAAGGTTTAGCCCCTTTTGGTGAGGCTCATTTAACTCAACAGTTATGTGTTAATTTATGGTCAATATGTTAATTATAATGTACCTGATGGATTTTTCCTGCTTTGTGTCTCAGGTCTCCCTTCAGTACCAGTATTTGTACTTTTGGTACTACCACTACTGTGGAGGTTCTCTGGTCAGGAGAGGCTGGGTGATGACAGCTGCCCAATGTGTGGACACGTGAGTTTGGGGCCTAAGCTGGCATGTCCTAAAAGACTTACGGCAGCACTTTGGTGTGTTGTAACTTTGGTTGTGCGGTATAATGGGTTTGGACCATGCATCCAGTGGTCTCTATGAACAACTCTTTAGACAGAAAGAGGAAAGTGCCTATCCTGAGTTGCTCCTTTACAAATACCCTGCTGTATAAAAGGGAATATACTTGTGACTTGTGATTATTGTAACATTGTAAGGCACCTTGAACAAAGGCCTCAGCCCAGTAGCAGTCTATTATAATGACTAAAGTTCATTTTTATATTCATTAGAAATGGTGCATGTGTGTATCACTAACATAGACTGTACACCCTAACAATCTCTGTTTTCTGTACCCTACTGCTCTCTAGAACAAAGACTTGGCGAGTGGTTCTTGGCGATCACAACATATATGTGAGTGAGGGCACAGAGCAGGCGATCGCTGTGAGCAATTTCTACGTACACCCCAACTGGAACCCCAACAGTCTCGCCAACGGGTGAGTGGACGAGCCAGGCGAGCTTTTCTCACTTAAAATTTGAGAAGTACTGTAGGACCTTTTTTTGCTTAATTACAGTAAAATTAGTCAAAACTCAACTCAAAATTTGCATGTTCTATGTTCAAAACAGAATACAGAGTGATGAAGTGGTACAGCAGTCGTTTGTGGAAGAAAGCAGTGATCAGCATTTTTCATAGCCTCCTTTGCCGTGAAAACCGTGCAAGTGGTCAAAATGAGATGAATTCGGTTCTAGAGCCTGTACCTACCTACGCATGATATCCGAAAATTATAAGTGGTAGTGAAGACAGGTCACCTGTAAAGAATCTTGGTCAAACACTTAAACATTAACCCTGGTAGCCAAAAATTACCAGAAAAAAATGAGTTTATGGAGTATTTATGTGACTTGCTGTAAATGACACTAAGGTGATTTGGTTATTTTTTCATCATCTGAACACCCGTATGGCTCATTTGCCTCCCCTCAGGTATGATATCGCTCTGCTCCGTCTGTCCTTCGATGCCACCCTCAACTCCTACGTGCAGCTGGCTTCTCTGCCCTCATTCGGTCAGATCCTGCCCAACAACAACCCCTGCTACGTCACAGGCTGGGGCTACACCCAGAGTGAGTATAACACTTTACCTGGGTGATTTACAGCCTTATTTTTTATTGTCATGTTACCTGTTTACTGCATTCTGTGTGTTTTCGTGTGCTATATGCATGTTTGAAACGAAATTTGTTCTTACTGTGTGACACCTTAGCCATCCCTGACTGTGTCGGCCTTGGTCTCTGCAGGTGGGGGTCAGCTGTCTGCCTCTTTGAAGCAGGCGTACCTGCCTCTGGTGGACTACAGCACCTGCTCCAGGAGTGACTGGTGGGGCAGCACTGTTAAGACCACTATGGTCTGTGCAGGGGGCGGCAGTGACTCTGCCTGCCAGGTGACTCAGCCTTTATTACTACAGTATGAACAAAAGTATAAAACACAACTTTTCTGTTAAATTGAGGGAAATTGTAATGTGTGTAAATATTTCAGAGGTATTTGAATTCTAGTGATACATCTCAAATGGTTTGATTTAGGTTCTGAGGATCAAGACGACGTATCCGAAAACTTGCCTTTCGTTAACTTAAGGTCTGTTACTCTTCAGGGTGACGGCGGCGGTCCACTGAACTGTCAGGTCAATGGACGCTACTACGTCCATGGTGTGACCAGCTTTGTGTCCTCCCTCGGCTGCAACACACTGAGGAAACCCACCGTTTTCACCCGAGTCTCGGCGTACACCACCTGGATGGAAGGAGTGAGTACCCGTAGGCTCCTACTAGCCAATCACAGAGAGTCACTGTTCGCGAGAACCAATGAGAACTGTTTGTCTCAGAACAAGTGCAGTTTTAGAATTGTGGCAGTTGGTGGCACCGTGTTTTTAGTCAGCCTCTACCAAGCTGAAGGTCTCTGGTGTGATTCACCCTCCTCTCCTACCACCTTGATCAAAGTACTAACCCGAAACGGACAAGGCACACAACTGCAAGTGATTTGTTACAGAAAGCTGAATGATCTAAAATAACTTCTATAGTCAATTTTACCATATCTAATTGATACGATCATATCTAACTGATGCAATCTAATTTTTAAAATGTAGTTGGAAGGGAAATATTTTAATTTTATTGAGGTTTTTCGTAGCGCAATATAATGTTTCTGAGTTTTAACAAGCGGCCTTTTTCTGTTACAGATTATGAATCAGTAAAAGCAGAAATTTAAGCGGTGTGAAGGACAGTCTACTGGATAGGATCTCAGCATTCCAGATATGAGCCTTCCTTCTTAAATTCCACTCCACTGCAGACACGACGAATCAACTAAAAGAAAATAAAGTCTCTTGATCACTCTGAATACTGTGTCCGTCTGATTTTTAATTCTGGTCTCAAAGTACAGCAAAAGCACATTGTGAAGTAACCCCCGTAAGGGTGTACTGTAATTTCCATGACTGTAGTGAAAAGTACTGAAAACGTTTCAGTCTGGTATTGTTCACTAGCTGAAGGTCAGATTTTTAAGAAGAGTTCCTGTATATTAGAAGAAGCGGCAGAACTGAATAAAAGTAGTCGTGTTACACCTGTTACTGTCACGATTGTAACAAATCAGACTTGAAGACTGTCTCACTTTGAAACATAACCCTGTGTTTGCAATGGGGAGAAAAAGGCCTCGGTGCCTCTACATCGTCAGTCATGGTTTCCAAGCTTTAATGTGCACTACTTGACACAATTTGAGTCTATTTTCTATAGTGATAACTTTAAGAAAGGTTTTTTCTGTGAAAAGTAAATGTTATATTACATTTCAACGGATGTGCGGAAAACAAAAGCTTTAATTCCCATTTAAATTGTAACTCATTTGAGTTGCATAAAAAATCATGTTGCTCATATCATGGATCTGGTTCAGAAACATCGAAAGGAATACTGTGATTTGTATAAATAAAACGCTGTAAGGCACCTTGAACAAAGGCTTCAGCCCAGTAACAGTTTATTGTAATGACTAAATTTCATATTTATATTCATTAGAAACGGTGTACGTGTGTATCACTAACATAGACTGTACACCCTAACAATCTTTGTTTTCTGTACCATACTGCTCTGAAGTGAGTACCTGTAGGCTCCAACTGACACAATAAAGTTGCACTGGGGATAGCTGTTATCTTAGTTAGAGCTACTGCTTTTGGACCCAAAGGTCACATGTTCAAATTCCACTTTCAGCAATCATACCCTTGAGCAAGGTTTTTGGCCTACAAATTGCTCCAGTAAAGTGACCCGGCTCTATAAATGGTTAAATAATAAGTAGCTCAACACTGTGAGTTGCTTTAGAGAAAGCATCCGCTAAATGAATAATTCTCCATTGGCAGGTAATTGCAAGTGGATTGCTGGTAATGTTTTTCATTGCATATTATAATGTATATGTATGTTAATTAGTGTCCTGTTTCTGTTACAGATCATGGGTTATTAAAAGCATGAATTCAAGCGTCACAATGACACTCAACTGGATACGGCCTCAACATTGCAGATACGATCCGTGTTGTTGAAGTGCAACAAAAATACACTCCAGACTAGATCCAGTTAGGGTACAATGCAATTATCAACACTGCAACTGAAAGTATGAAATATCCATCATCGGGTCTTATTCACCAGGCAAAGGTCGCTGAAAAGATATTTTCAATTACCAGTTTATTAGCACTGATTCAACAAGGGGGCCACACAGCAGTGTGCATCTCCAAAAGCCTCTCATTTCCAAGAATAACATCCACTGATACTTTTTATTTAGAAAATGTGGTCATTACTTTAATGAATCACAGGTAGAAGCCAATTAAGTCCAGTTAAGAGACAACTTGCAGTTACAACTTCAAGAGACAATTTGGATGCACCACGTTTCAGTTTTTCTTTACTACAAGCGTTCTGCTTTATTTTTTTCCAACAATTTTTCCTATGTCATACACATCACATGGATGGCATGAAAACTGCACGGTATTTAAATATTTCGGAAAAGCACATTCTAATGTGGACCACACAAGTGTTGTTAATGTCATGAATATAGAATGCACAAAAACATGCAAACACACACACACACACACACACACACAACTGGTTCACGGAAAAACTGCATTATTGCTGCTTCTGTAGCTCTCCTGTTTGTATATGTTGTTCAGTACTCTACATCATTCCAGTGAAATGAACGCTCTTCACAATAAAGTGAAACTGAAATTACTCTTGAAAAATATGGTGCTACATAAACAAGAACATACTTGTAGCTTGCCATCATAAAAAACTGAAAATGTAAGAATTCTCAAAGTCTTAGCATACATTTATGTACCATTTTGCGAAACACAACAAGCAAAACTCTGTCATTTGTATGGGTGGACGAACAAGACTCTTTTCAATTGAACAAGAGCATGCCATTGTTGACATGGTGGCCCAGAACAACATCATCCGCCTCAAAGATATTCAGCAAAGAATAATACAGGACAACCAAGTATTCCAGAATTTTCAGCAATGCAGTCTTGCTACAACTGATCGTGTTGTAAGGAGAAATGCCGTCCGGATGAAGCAGGTATACAAAGTGCCCTTTGAGAGAAACTCAATTACTGCACTTTTACTCTAAATATAAAGATATTGTTTTCCTGGATCTTATGTGTCTATATACTATTCCACTCTAAGTGGAAAAATTCCGGTGTCTCTGGGCATAGTGCTGTGTCAAAGTGGGAACCCAGACTGTTCCGCAACAGATACAGTATAAACTTTGCAATCAATGCCATTACTTTAAAAAAAACACTAACTTATTGTACCTTGTGTTCTTTTTACTCTAGAGGATTTTGGAGTTGGATAGCAGTGCTACTCATTTTGAGTACCTTTGTATTGATGAAGCTGGCTTCAATCTCAACAAAAAAAAGGAGAAGAGAGAGGAATGTGATTGGCCATCGTGCCACAGTCAATGTCCTTGGACAACGGGGAGGCAACATCACCATGTCTGCCGCAATTTCAACTACTGGTGGGTGTTGTGGCACACAGTGCTGTCTTGGGGCCATACAACGCCGAAAGGATACAAATTTTTTTGAACTCCCTCAATGAAATCCTCTTCCCGCAGGTTGACCGGAAGCAAATGGATCGAGATTTTGTAGTTGTTTGGGACAATGTGCCATTCCATCGTTCGGTGCTGGTGCGTGAGTGGTTTGAGCATCATCCACATTTCAGGGTGGTGTTCCTTCCGCCATATTCTCCTTTCCTGAATCCAATTGAGGAGTTCTTCTCCTGTTGGAGATGGAAAGTGTATGATCACAACCCTTACAGAATCAGAATCAGCTTTATTGGCCAAGTATACATGAGCATACAAGGAATTTGCTTCCGGTTTAGAGCAAAACTACAGTGCACATTCACACATACAGACTACATAAGCACATACTGAACTAGACATAGACTAATACAAACATGATTACCGATAACGCAGCAGACAAGAACATAGCATAATGCAGACAGAACATAAAACCATGCAGACATCCATCCATCTTCCTCCGCTTATCCGGGACCGGGTCGCGGGGGCAGTAGTCTAAGCAGAGCCCCCCAGACTTCCCTCTCCCCACAAACCTCCTCCAGCTCCTCTGGGGGAACCCCAAGGCGTTCCCAGGCCAGCCGGGAGACGTAGTCTCTCCAACGTGTCCTGGGTCTGCCCCAAGGCCTCCTCCCAGTGGGACATGCCCGGAACACCTCCCCAGGGAGGCGTCCAGGAGGCATCCGGAACAGATGCCCGAGCCATCTCAACTGGCTCCTCTCGATGCGGAGGAGCAGCGGCTCTACTCCGAGCTCCTCCCGGGTGACTGAGCTCCTCGCCCTATCCCTAAGGGTGCGCCCAGCCACCCTGCGGAGGAAACTCATTTCTGCCCCTTGTATCCGCGATCTCATTCTTTCGCTCATGATCCAGAGTTCATGACCATAGGTGAGGGTAGGAAACGTAGATCGACCGGTAAATTGAGAGCTTCGCCTTACGACTCGGCTCCTTCTTCACCACAACAGACCGGTACAATGAC
The DNA here is from genome assembly GCF_900964775.1 of Scleropages formosus. NCBI lineage: Eukaryota > Metazoa > Chordata > Actinopteri > Osteoglossiformes > Osteoglossidae > Scleropages > Scleropages formosus. The sequence continues at coordinate 13,550,132 of NC_041827.1, forward strand.
CGCATTACTGCGGACGCCGCACCGATCCGTCTGTCAACCTGCCGCTCCATTTTTCCCTCACTCGTGAACAAGTCCCCGAGATACTTAAACTCCTCCACTTGAGGGAGGAGCTCTCCCCTAACCCGGAGGGGGCAATCCACCTTTTTCCGACTGAGGACCACGGCCTCGGATTTGGAGGTGCTGATTCTCATCCCCGCCGCTTCGAACTCGGCTGCAAACCTCTCCAGTGCACGCTGTAAGTCTTGATTCGATGAAGCCAACAGGACCACATCGTCCGCAAAAAGCAGAGACGAGATCCTGCGGCCACCAAAACAGACACCCTCCGTTCCCTGGCTGCGCCTAGAAATTCTGTCCATAAAGATAATGAACAGAATGGGTGACAAAGGGCAACCCTGGCGGAGTCCAACATGCACCGGGAAAAGGTCTGAATTACTGCCGGCAATGCGAACCAAGCTCCTGCTCCGGTCATACAGGGAACGAACAGCCCGTAGCAACGAGCCCCGAACCCCATAATCCCGAAGTACCCCCCACAGGATGCCACGAGGGACACGGTCGAATGCCTTCTCCAGGTCCACAAAACACAGATGGACTGGTTGGGCAAACTCCCATGAACCCTCCAACACCCTAGTGAGGGTATAGAGCTGGTCCAGTGTTCCACGGCCAGGGCGAAAACCGCATTGCTCCTCCTGGATCCGAGGTTCGACTATCGGTCGGATTCTCCTCTCCAGTACCCCGGCATAGACTTTCCCAGGGAGGCTAAGGAGTGTGATCCCCCTATAGTTGGAACACAATCTCCGGTCCCCCTTCTTAAAAAGAGGGACCACCACCCCGGTCTGCCAGTCCAGAGGCACCGTCCCCGAACTCCACGCGATGCTGCAGAGGCGTGTCAGCCAAGACAGCCCCACAACATCCAGAGACTTGAGAAACTCGGGGCGGATCTCATCCACCCCCGGAGCCTTGCCACCGAGGAGTTTTTTGACTACCTCAGCAACTTCAGCCAGGGTAATGGACGAGTCCCCCTCTGAGCCCCCGGCCTCAGCTTCCTCTACGGAAGGCGTGTCGGAGGGATTGAGGAGATCCTCAAAGTACTCCTTCCACCGCCCGAGGACATCATCAGTTGAGGTCAGCAGCGCACCACTTCCACTGTAAACAGTGTTGGCGGAACACTGCTTCCCCCCTCTGAGTCGCCGGACGGTTTGCCAAAATCTCTTTGAGGCTGACCGAAAGTCTTCCTCCATGGCCTCGCCAAACTCCTCCCAGGCCCGAATTTTTGCCGTGGCGACTGCCAGAGCCGCGCTCCGTCTGGCCCGCCGGTACCCGTCAGCTGCTTCAGGAGTCCTATGAGCCAGCCAGGCCCGATAGAACTCCTTCTTCAGCTTGACGGCAGTCCATAGGCCTCTTCAAGCGATGGAAGAGGCCTGTAGAGATGTTGAGGCAGTAGCTTCTTTTATACAACAGAACTCCTCAGTAGAGAACTTCACGATAAACGTGTATTTGCATTCATGTATTTGAGTGTGTACATCAGACTATGATATACAATCAATAGGCGACACCATTGTACGTTTGATGTTAGTATTTAATTTTAGTAAATGCATTAGTAGAAGAAAAGGCAGTACTTCATTATGCAGTGGAACTGAACTGTTTGATCAAGCTAAGAGTATGTTCAGTTGGCTGTGTTAATTGTTTTGAGAGCAATTACATTAATTTGGAGAAATGTGACAAAACGATTGAGAAAAACTATAACACTTGTCCCTGAGGTTATACAATATTCAAAACACAACACCTTACAGCCAAGTAAGTCTTCTTCAAGAAATGGAAGAGCCCTGTGGAGATGTTGAGGCCGAAGCTTGTCAAGCATGGATTCAGTATTCGTGGCGTTTTGCCCAAGATGCATGGCTCGCGAAGGGGGTTGCGGTGGTGCAGTGGGTTGGACCAGGTCCTGCTCTCTAGTGGGTCTGGGGTTCGAGTCCCACTTGGGGTGCCTTGCGATGGACTGGCGTCCCGTCCTGGGTGTGTCCCCTCCCCCTCCGGCCTTACGCCCTGTGTTGCCGGGTTAGGCTCCGGTTCCCCGCGACCCCGTATGGGACAAGCGGTTCAGAAAATGTGTGTGTGTGTGTGTGTGTGTGCATGGCTTGTGAGAATATATGCTGTGATGTAGATGAAATTCTCTGGCCAGATGTGAATGAGAGGCATAATCAATGAAGTTCAGTGATTGCAGTGCATATATATATGTATATATGTTTTTTTCTTTTGGACAACTCATTGTTACACAGCAGAACTCCTCAGTAAAGAACTTCACGTGTATTTGCATTCCTGTATTTGTACATCAGGCTATATTATACTGTACAATCAACAGAGCACACACTTCTACTGCTGATGGCAGTACTTCAGTATCCAGTGGAATTGAACTGTTTGGTCAAAGTAAGACTGTGCTTAGTTGGCTCTGTTAATTGTTTTGAGAGCAATTACGTTCGCTTGGAGAAATGTGTCAAAACTGAGAAAAACTGCAATATGGATTTTACATGCGCGCGCACACACACACAAAAAAAATACTGTGTTTTGTGCAAATAAAACCATGCTATAGTATGTATGTAAGAAATGTGAGTCCTCTAACATACTTGCACATGGGCAGTAGTTGATTTGACCAGTCGAACCAGTTGCCTTTGAAAAGAGCTAAAAACTAGAACACACATGACAAACATTCCACAGATATTACAAGCTACCCATGTATAGAGTTCCCAGAATCAAACAGATCAGTCAATGAGGAAACCACACCTTGCTGGGTTTGGACTGGCAAAGAGCACACAGGCAGCATTCATCAAAAACATTCATCGGAACACTGGTGCACAGGGAAATGATGCTGTGAGTCAAAAGACACGTCCACAAGAACGTGCAGCTGCAACTAACCCTCCCAGCCTGAAACGAAACAGAAACAAAACATCGTTCCTCCGGGACCACAGTGCTACGTAAAAGAATAATATCTTATAATACACACACACATTTTCTGAACCGCTTGTCCCATACGGGGTCAAGGGGAACCGGAGCCCAACCCAGCAACTCAGGGAATAAGGCTGGAGGGGGAGGGGACACACCCAGGACAGGGCACCAGTCTGTTGCAAAGCACCCCAAGTGGGACTCGAACCCCAGACACTCCAGAGAGCAAGACCCAGTTCAACCCATTGCGCCACCGCGCCCCCCCATCTTATAATACATGCGATAAAAAAAGCATTATTTTACTATATGATAATAAATGCTGTAAAAATGTAAACATGAATGTAAAACAAAAAAATTGCAAAGGGAATGGAATGGTGTTCAGTTGAGTTTGGGTGTGCATGTGTGTGTGCGTGTGTATGTGTGGTTGGGTGGTTGTTTTCTGGTCCAGCAGCCTTCCATGGGTTGACTCTGCATAGCGTTTTCCTCACATCAGCCGTGGCAAGACATAGCATCTGGTTGTTGGGAGGAAGGGTGGTCTTCCTCGCCGCCACGTCATTCTGCGCCTCAGACCGAGCGTAGAAGTTGTTCAGTGCGTCTGGAAGGGAGGCATCACTGTCACAGGCAGGTGAAGTTGTCCTGCGGTTGGTGATGGCCTGGATGCCCTTTTAAACGCGTTGCGTGTCGCCGCCGTTCTTGAAGTAGCTGTGGATTCTCTGGCCGTGTGCGCGCTTTGCCTCTCTGATGGCCCGGGACAGTTTGTCCCTCGCTGTTCTTACGGCCACCTTGTCCCCTGCTTTGAAGGCAGAGCCTCGGGTCCTCGGCAATGCACGCACCTTGGCAGTCATCCACGGCTTCTGGTTGGAGCGTGTAGTGATGGTCTTGGAGGCGGTGACGTGGTCGTTGCACTTGCTGATGTAGCAGGTCATTGATGCCATGCATTCCTCCAAGTTGGTGAGTCATCATTGGTTGCAGCATCCCTGGACATGTGCCAGTCAGTGCGATCAAAGGAATCCTGAGGAGCAGAGATGGTTCCTGCTGGGCAGGTTTTCATCTGTTTCAGAACCGGTTTGGCGCGTCTGACGAGCGGAGCGGTCCGTATGCTGGGAACAGCATAATAGAGATGTTGTCCGAGTACCCGAGGTGAGGGCGGGGCTCTGCCCGGAAAGCGCCGGGGATGTTTCTATAAAAAACATCCATCTCCTTTGCCGCTCTTGTTGAAAAGTCCACATGTTTATGGAATTTAGTGCGCACCGACTTGAGATTGGCTTGTGCGCATTCTGCAGTTTGCTAATAGCCCCACACAGCTCACACTGCATCTCCTTAACATTTGCACTGGGGGAATGTATACTCTGACTATACGGACAGTGGTGAATTCCTGCAGTAGATAAAATGGTCTGCATGTAACAGTCACAAACTCCAACAGCGATGAGCAGTAACTAGAGACAAGCACCGAGTTCTTGCACCAATTCGTGTTGATGTAAACACACAAGCCACCACCGCGAGCCTTACCGCACAGAGACAGAGCTGCATTTCTGTCGGCACGGAACGAGGCGAGCCCGTCTAGGTGAATGACGGCGTCTGGAACTCTGTCTCTGAGAAATGTCTCCGTGAAAAGGAAGATGCGGCAGTCTCTAAACTCACGGCACGTAGTGTGTGGCGGGAGTTAATAATTAGTGTCACAGACTGAGCTGTGACAGGCAAGTTGTTCCAAGGAATCAGCAAGATGCCGGCAAAGTACCATCAATGTAACGCTGAACCTTGTTGCTGTTGCCTGTCACATGCATTTTATCTTGTATTGTTAAAAATTGTTTGTTCTGGTTTTGTATTTCATTTAACACTGTTTGTTTGAACTAGATTGGGTGCCGGGAAAGGCCTACCGCTATCTGTCTGGTTGTCATTAACTAATATTTCTTTTATAAAGATATGTGTACTGTTGTGGAGTGAATGTATTTATTGTTTTTAGAAGAACATTTCTGTAGACTTTTCCTTACCCTGTAGCTGTCTGGTGTTCTGTTGTGTTTGGTGCCTTGTGTTGGAAACCCGATGGAGTCAACTATTTGGGGTATATCTAGGGGGGAGTCCTTGGGCACAACCAACTAGGCAGGGGTGTTTTACTGTGTAGTGTGAAATGTTTTTATAAGATGTATGTAGGGATTTTTTATAGTAAAAAGTGTTAGTATTGTTTGTATGTTTTAGTATTTAAGTATTTATTTTAGATGTAATTTTTGGGGGAAATGTATTTTGAAATAAATTGAGGCTGTTACGGTATAATCAGAGGGCGGAGCTATTGCTATATAGGTTTGTATTAGGGCACTAGTGAGGGAGATTGATACAAACTTATGTAGTTACTCTCATGCAGTGAATAGGAGAGTGATGCATTAATGTTGATATAAGGGCTAAGCCCATGGCTCATAGGCCTCATGTTCTTTATAACTTTATGTTTGTTTTGTACTTGGTTGAGGGTTTATGTGTTTGAAGAATACTTTTTAGTAAAGGGAAATAAACCTTTTGGTCCACTACTTCAATTCTCCACTGCTGCTTCCATCCGTCGTCCATACCTTCACAATTAGGATGATAATTAAAAAATAATATTCCTTAATAATAATAAGTAATAAATAGTAAGCTGGGGGATGCGGTGGCGCAGTGGGTTTGGCTGGGTCCTGCTCTCTGGCATGCCTGGGCTTCGAGTCCTGCTTGGGGTGCCTTGTGATAGACTGGCGTCCTGTCCAGGATGCGTACCCTCCCCCTCCTGGCCCTGCGCGCTGCCGGGCTAGGCCCCGGAATGCCGTGACCCCGCTTGGGAGAAGCAGCTGTAGACATTGGTTGGTATACTTGTGATTTATTAAAAAAAAATGCCAGATCCCTTGGAGAAAAGCCTCAGCCAAGTAATAAATAATAATAATTCAAGTTCCTAGGTTTATTGGGGGACTACATGTCTGTGCACACAGACCAGTCTGTAAACTGGTGTATTGCTACAAACGCACATTTTAATTTCTGTGCACCACGAAAACGTTTTCAATATGGATTTTGCACACAAACACATACACACACAGAGACAGGAATACTGCGTTTTGTGCAAATTAAGCCATACGATAGTATCTAGTATATATGCAATAAATATGATTGAGTCCTCTAACACACCTGCACATGGGCAATAGTTGACTTGACTGGTTGAACCAGTTGGCTTTGAATTCACTAAAACTATAGCCAAGAACACACATGACATACATTCCACAAATATTACAAGCCACCTGTACATATAGAGCTCCCGGGATCAAATACATCAGTGAGTCAGAAAATCCCAGCTCATCACAGAGTCCAGAAGGTTTGCAGACATGCTGAGGTTTCTACTGCTGAGTGCGCTCATGGCACTGGGTAAGGACCTTCTTTTCTACAGCAAAGATTTTCACTCAATCACATTACCAGTATGCCTTGTTACATACATTGTTACATTGACTGATCTTAGTCAATTTCTTGCAAGGTTCACGATAGTTTTCACATTGTTCTAATGTTGGCTGTCTTTTGGTTTTCCCCAGTGCCTGCTGAGCAAAATGTAAAGCCCCAGTACATGGAAGCATTGCAAGACAGGGTTGTGGGGGGGAGTGTTGCCAAACCTCATGCTTGGCCCTGGCAGGTAAAATACATACCGGTGTTGAATGTTTTTGTCAGTTTCAGAATTCTTTCCTTCTGTTTACCCCCTGTCAGTTTTTTTTTTTGGTCATCACTGGAAATTAATACTTTTGCTCTACTGGCCTCTATAAGTGAGAGTGAGGTTTATGCCCCTTTAAGTGATGGTCATTTAAGTGAATAATTATGGAGATATAATGTACCTGAAGTCTTGTTCTCTCCCAGATCTCCCTTCAGTACCTGTCACGTGGTTCGTACTACCACAACTGTGGAGGTTCTCTGGTCAGGAGAGGCTGGGTGATGACAGCTGCCCACTGTGTGTCTATGTGAGTTCAGTTCCTGTGATTTATTGTTATTTATTTACAAGCTGGGGGGTGTGGTGGTGCAGTGGGTTGAACCAGGTCCTGCTCTCCGGTGGGTCTGGGGTTCGAGTCCTGCTTGGGGTGCCTTGTGACGGACTGGCGTCCCGTCCTGGGTGTGTCCCCTCTCTGGCCTTATGCCCTGTGTTAGTGGGTAGGCTCCGGTTCCCCGTGACAAGCGGTTCAGAAAATGTGTGTGTGTGTGTGTGTCTATTTGCAAACTCAAGCTCTCTACTTTAAACCCCCATTCTGCTGTGGTACTACACACACACACACACACACACACACACACACACACATTTTCAGAACCGCTTGTCCCATACGGGGTCACAAGGAACCAGAGCCAACCCGGTAACACAGGGCGTAAGGCCGGAGGGGGAGGAGACACACCCAGGACAGGACGCCAGTCCGTCACAAGGCATCCCAAGCAGGACTCGAACCCCAGACCCACCGGAGAGCAGGACTGTGGTCCAACCCACTGCGCCACCACACAACACTTTGTAAGACACCTTGTACAAAATCTGTATCCAATAATATGTGAAGTTCATTGATTAATTTATTAGAAATTACATATGTTTATGGAAAACAGACTGTAACACATGCCCTAATACCTTCAGTTTTGCATATTGTACTACTTTATAGTTTCGGGGTGTGGCGAGTGGTTCTTGGAGCTCAAAAGATCACTGCCAATGAGCCAACACAGCAGGTGGTCAGGGTGACCAACATCTACATACACCCTAACTGGGACCCCAACAATGCTTCCAGTGGGTGAGTGGACGAGTCAGAACAGTTTTTCTCACTTTATATATGGGAAGTGCTATAGAGCCTCTTTTTTTTTGCCTAATAGTTGTTACTGTATATGCCATCAAGCTCATCATGACTAACCACAACCACTGATGTTGTTTGTGTGGTAAGGGAGGAACAGAATTGGTTTGCAGGTGTCTTCTTTTGTGTGTGTGGGGGGTGCAAACACGGGGAGAAACATGTCAACTGCAGTCTCCCTGAGCAGCTAAAGAGCTTTGACATACCAATGTCACCCGGTGTGCCACCACGTCCCATTTTTACATCAAATGAAATATACTGAAATTAGCCTACAAAAATACAGTGAAATTTTCCACTGTTGTCTAAATCAATGTGTTACGTTTTGAAATTGAGATGTGGACTTTCTGAGCAGCACAGTGGTACCCCAACAGCATCCAAGCAGCACATTCAAGCATATGTTCAAATCCAGGTCATGGCATGCAGAGTCTGCATGTTCTCCTTGTATTAACAACCCAGGAATGTGCATTGTGAGCTACTTCTGTACTCTGCCTTTCCATGGGAACTGTGACTGTGGCGACTTAAATTCGACTTTACGACGTATGCTTACGGATGTGTCATGATATCTGAAAAACTGAGTGGTGGAAATGTTATGTTACACATGGAGGCTTTTTATTAGAATTTTAAGACAGTGCAAACAACTTAAACACAAATACACCCAAATACAACAATTTGTTTTTACAACAAGTGCACATAGGACAGCTAAAAGTCAACAAAGAATGAGTTTACAAAATACACACACACACACACACGGTATATAGACTTTAAAGTCCTGTCACACTAAGGAGAATTTTTGTTATGTGATCACCTGTATGGCTCACTTACCTCCCCTAGGGATGATATTGCTCTGCTTCGTCTTTCCTCCAATGTTACCCTCAACTCCTACGTGCAGCTGGCTTCTCTACCCACACCAGGACAGATCCTGCCCAACAACAACCCCTGCTACATCACAGGCTGGGGCAGCACCCAGAGTGAGAATAATCAAACAGCCCTTTACCAGTGTTAATCTGGGTCTAATTTATTATTCTTTAACTTGTTTACCTAATAGTGTGTTCTCTGGTGTGCCGGTCTCTTCTGCTGTGAGAGCTGTTCTCTCACTGTCTTAAACGGTCATCCTCTGTGACTCATCTACCTTCATCTCTCCAGCTGGCGGTCCACTATCTGATGTGTTAAAGCAGGCCTACTTACCTGTAAGGAACTATGAAACCTGCTCCAGGAGTGACTGGTGGGGCAGCATAGTCAAGAAAACCATGGTCTGTGCAGGAGGCTCCAGGAACTCTGGATGCAGTGTGAGGGAGCCCTTCTTACTACTGTCACTCCAGTGAACTCACCTGACACTGATTTATTATGAAAAAGTCTGAAACATTTAACTTTTTGATGAAAGTGATTTATGGCTATGTGTTTTTTAAAAGCTGCTTAAATCCAATTAATACTTCTGAAATTGTGTAGGAACACTCCATCAAGGACAGTATCCATAAACTTGCCTTTTGTTTACTCAAAGTCTGTTACTTTTCAGGGTGACTCTGGTGGCCCACTGAACTGTAAGGTCAAAGGACGTTACTATGTCCATGGTGTGACCAGTTTTGGGTCTTCCCTCCGTTGCAACACGCCAAAGAAACCCACCGTTTTCACCCGAGTCTCAGCTTACATCGGCTGGATGGAAGGAGTGAGTACCTGTAGACTCCTACTGGCCAATCACACGGAGTCACTATTCACGAGAACCAATGAGAATTGTTTGTCTTAGAACAAGTGTACTTTTACAACTGGGGCAGTTGGTGGCACTGTGTTTTTGGCCATTGGCTTTCAAGCTGAATTTTTCTGCTTTCAATCCCCTCTTGCTGTACTAACCTGGATTGAGGTAATTGACACAATAAAGTTGAACTGGGGGCAGTTGGTATCTTAGCAGTTAAAGCTGTTGCTTTTGGATCTAAAGGTCACAGATTCAAATTCCACCTTCAGCAATAGTACCCTTGAGCAAGGTATTTGCCCTAAAAATTACCCCAGTAAAATGACCCAACTGTATAAATGGATAAATAAGTAACTTAACGTTGTGAGTCACACCAGAGAAAAGCACCGGCTAAATGAATAATTGTAAGTTAGTAGATAATTGCAAGTGGATTGCTGTTAATGTTTTTCGTTGCGCATTATAATGTATGGTGTGTATGTTAATTTATGTCCTGTTTCTGTTACAGATTATGGGTTATTAAACCATGAGGTCAAGTGTCATAATGACACTCAACTGGATACTTTCTCATCATTGAAGATATGATCCATCTTTCACAAATTTCTCTCCACTTCAGACATGTCAGATCAACTGACATACTGTAAAGTTTCTTGATCACTGTGAACATTGTGTCCATCTGATTTGTATTCCGCTTTTAGTTCCAGCAGTTAAGTACAACAAAAATACACTCCAAACTAGATGCAGTTAGAGTACAATGCAATTTTCAGTACTCTAGCTAAAAGTATGAAATATCCTTCTTCAGGTCTTATTCATGAGGTAAAGGTCCGATCTTTAGGAAAAAGCCTCCATAGCATTAGAAATTGTGAAATGTTGATCATTGTGTTAAACTTGTTCTAGTTTTAAACACAGCAAACCACTGTCCCAACTTTAACATTAAAGTTAATTTTCAAACAAAACATGGGGTTTGCACTTGAAAGAAAACCACCTGTGCCTACGTATCATGACTTTCATGGGAATCTTAAGTCCAGAAACTGAGGAAAAGAAAGAACCTGTCACACCACTGAATCACCCAACAATGATACCCTCTCTAAGACATGAAGCATAAACAGCTTAAGGTGACTTTTTTTTTTTTTTTTTTTAAATAAGCTAGAACATAACTGTCCATATAACACTGATAAGATATACTCATTTTATTAGCACTGATCCCACAAAAGCACCCATACAGCAGTTTATATCTCCAAGAGCAACACCCACTGATGCTATTTTTATTTAGAAAAGTGGTTGTTACTTTAATGAGTCATGGGTAGAAACCAATTAAGTCCAATTAAGAGACAACTTGGAGTTACAACTTCAAGAGACAATTTGGCCTTGCGATGGACTGGCGTCCCGTCCTGGGTGTGTCCCCTCCTCCTCCGGCCTTACGCCCTGTGTCGCCGGGTAGGCTCCGGTTCCCCGTGACCCCGTATGGGACAAGCGGTTCTGAAAATGTGTGTGTGTGTGTGTGTGTGTGTGTGTGTGTGTGTGTGAGACAATTTGGATGCACCACATTTCAGTTTTTCTTTTCCTTTAAACTATCAGTAAACAAATAAATTATTTTGACTTTGACAATTTTCACAATAAAAATACTGATTGGAAAAATGTATGTAAGTATAATCTGTAATCCAGGTAATGTTGATTACTCTCAAGAGGTTTGAATATTTCTTCAAGGCCGCTTATGTTGAACATTATAGACTACAGACAGTTTTCAGTTGTATACCTTAAAATGCACCTGGAAACATCATCAGAGATGTAACTTGGGGTCTGGTGTTTCAGGTCTTTCAACATCAGACAGCCTCAAATCAGTAGCCTGACCAGAAATGATGAGGTGTACTTTAGTGTTTTGGGCTGCCAATTTTACTTTACATTAATAATTTATATTTCTGTTATTGACTTTGCACCTACCTCTGGAAATGAAGGTTGGTTAAATGAATAACTATGGAAATGGGAGGTGAATGATTTGGAGAGGTTTTGCAGAGTCTGACAACTGTATGGAGATCAGAAGATCAGTCATCCAATGATGATGATCGCTACGGCAACGAACAGACGTCATACATTCCACAAAGGTCACAAACCATCTAAAAGCACATTCTAATTGTTCTGAACCACACAAATTTTATTAATATGTTAGCACAAACAAAACACATGCAAAAAACACATACATGGACAGAAATACTGTCATGTGTAAATAAAACTGTAGTATTGCACCATACTATAGTTTATGGATAATATGTATGACTGAGTCCTCTTGCACATGGTCAGCGGTTGGCTGGGGTGGTTAGAGACTTTGGTCTTAATCCTGATGACCATTAGAGCAAAGAATTTAAATTTTTTATTAATATGCTCTCACTATAATAACACAACAAGATTGTAGTAAATTATACAGTATTGGAGGTATAACAGATATATATTTCAGAGTAAGCCAGCCACATTAGGAAGAAAAGCAAAAAAACTTCCAATCAACAAAGAAATAGTAGCTGCATACCCATCCTTTGTGTTCTAGTACGGTGACAGCGGCCCTGTGTGGATATGTCCGAACAGAGAAACCAATAAAAAATACTACAAACATTCTGCTTCTGCAACAGTTGCTGAATTTTTTTCCAACAATTTTTTCTATGTCATACACATCACATGGATGGCATGAAAATTGCATAGTGTTTAAATCTTTTGGAAAAGCACATTTTAATGTGGACCACACAAGTGTTGTTAATGTCATGAATATAGAACACACAAAAAACATGGAAACAGACACACACACACACACACACACACACACACAGAACTGGTTCACACAAAAAAAAATGCATTTTTGCTGCTTCTGTAGCTCTCCTGTTTGTACATATTGTTCAGTGCTGTACGTCATTCCAGTGAAGCGAGCGCTCTTCACAATAAATTGAAACTGAAATTACTCTTGAAAAATGTGCTGCTACATAAACAAGAACATACTTAGCTTATGATAATAAAAAACTGAAAATATAAGAATTCTCAAAGGAAAGTCTTAGCTAAGCAATAGTAAACTATCATAACTGAAGTTCATAGTTACATTCATTAGAAATATGTGTGCGTAACACAGCTTGTACACTTGCACTGCTACAAGAACGCATTTTAATTTCTGTGAACCACACAAATATTGTTAATATCATGGATGTAGCTCATGCACATTGAAAGAAATACCATGCTTTGTATAAATAAAACTGTGATTTCACAGTGTAACCATGATACATGTTTAAGAGGGATAACAGTTCTCTTGTAGACTTATACATGGAAATGGCTGGTTGGACTGCTTGATCCTGATGGTAATTATGACAAAGAACACATAATATACTGTACATTCCACAAATATCTAAATAGTTTGTAAAAGTGCATTCTCAGTGTTGTGGACACAGAAATGTTATTGATGTCATGGATCCACACACAAAAAAATGAAAACACTGCATACAGAAATACTGTGTTCTGTGGTGTTACACTGTAATTATGGTATATGTGTGAGAGATATAACAAGCAGTTGTAGACATTGGTTGGTATACTTATACAAATAAGTTAATTAATTATTACAAGTTACCTATATACAGCTCTCCCAAGATGACATACATCAGTCAGTCAGAAATCCCAGCTCATCACAGAGTCCAGGATGTCTGCATCAGGATATGTGTGAGAGGTATAACAAAGGCAGTTCAAAATGACAGAAACCAGTTTCATATTTTTGAACTTAACTGCACACACTTTCAAATACCGCACTGTCATCACTGTTTTTCATAGGGTGTAGGTTGCTAGACCCCCGAAATACATAAGTCCATGAATGACTGACCATCACCCATAGAGAAAGCCTGTTTAACCCAAAATTAAAGTTTTGGTGTTCATTTTCTAGTTGAGGAAACAAAAAGGCATAAATCAATGCATAAATATTTTTTCTAACTGTACATTACTTTAGTATTTTAAGTTTTTTTTTTAGTTTAAGATTCCTTTTGGTATTAAATCCATTTTAGTTATTTAAGAAAATAATGACAAGAATAAGCATTTTATTTTTCATTCACTTCTAATGGCATTGTGCAACTGGTTCGCTTTGGCTATTTGGAATTTCTTGTCTTTTCAGACACATTAATGATCAGCAGATGAACTGGAAACACATTTGGACTCCGCATACATAAATGTAACATATATGAGACCAAATAAACAAAACACTTAAACAGTGAAACGCAGACAATCATCAGACCTGAAGAGACACAAAGAAAAGACTAGTTTTTACAAGGCCTCATATTATTTTAAATTGTTGCTGAGCTCCTTAACAGGGAAGGGAAAGCTTAACACAACTCATGCAGGGATTTTTACTATTATCTTCTGGGCAGAACCTGCAAATAAACTAAGCCAAAACGATGAACTGTACAACATCAATCATTTAGAAACTTAGATAGTTATGATTAATAATATATTGAAGAAGTGAGTACTGCAATTAGATAAAAAGGTGATTATTCTGATGCTGCAGCTTTAAATGTGCAATGTTTATGTATAAACTGCTGGAAACCGCACATATCACTGAGGCATAATGAATGAGGTCGGTGTTCAACATGTCATCGAACTGCAGAAAGTGGAAAAAACTGTATGATCACAGCACACACACTGACCACACAGATCCTCATATCGCTCACTGATATGAATTGCTGTCTGTTGGACACCAGTGTTTCACACACCTGCTCAGTTATACAGTAGTTGACTGAATACATCCTCAGAAGACTATTTTAAAGACTTTTTTATTGGTTCATGATATGCAAAGGATCTGATCAGAAAATGATACATTCGTCAAAAAATACTGCAAATTATCATGCAAACATGATCTATCCTCTCATATGTTACTGCAAGCTACCGTAAAATCGATAGCTGAACAAACTGTGCAAGATAATAGCAAGCAAATAAAGACTGCAGTTTTCTCACATTCAGTCATATCTTATAGTTTTAACTCTTCTCTTTCCTGAGCCAACCACTACTTTCTTCCAGAATAAACTTGTCTGTAGCCAATAACTCCCATATAACCCTTTTTTCACTTTCTCTTTTCTCTTCACCCATCGTTCTCTTCTTTCCTCCTCCTTCGCTGCTGACGATTTTGCCTCATTCTGTTGAGGCAAAGAGAATTCCATCACTGCCAAGTTCTTGGCACCTGCCTTTTCAAACCATGGTAGAATTTCCAGCAAAGTCTCATTCTCTGCATTTCAACCTTATCAGAAGGTGAAATCACAGACATTCTACTCTTATCCAGACCTAGCACCTTTTCTCTTGATCGCATCTCTTCACCTGCCCTATAGATAATTTCTCTGCAACTTTTTTCTTTGATCTCTCCTATTAATAATTCCTCGCTCTTTGGTTGCTTCCCAGGTGCCTTCAAAACTGCCCACATCTCTCTCTTGTTAAAGAAACCCTCTCTGGATCTAGACTCAGTCCAGAATTACAGGCAGGTCTCTCTTCTCCCTATTCTGTCAATAACTCTGGAACATGCACTTATAACCAATACCTTTATTCTTATTCTCCTGGCCTTCTGTAGCAGCGGATACTGTCAGCTACCAGATTCTACCTTTTTCTCTGGGGCAGCTAGCCATCAAAGGAACAGCACTGAAATGGTTAGAGTTCTGCCTACTGGGTAGATCATACCAGTTGGTCTGAGGTGGCTCCCTGTCTTCTCCACAGCCCTTTCAACTGGTGCTCTACAAGACACCCTAATCTTAATCTCTGCCTCTTTCCTTGGCTCAATAACTGCCTTCATTGCCTACTAATTGCCTATTCTTTTCCCCCCAGCAGGTACAGACATGTCCTTATGTATCACAGCTTGAACCTCAGACATCTCTACTTGGATGTCTTTCCAGCATCTCCCAAAATGGCAATCCCTTCTGGGAACTCTCTCAACTGGAAACTTTCTTATTTCACCTGCACCATTGGAGCATCCGCAGCATCCACCCTTATCTCACAACACACGCAATGCCACCTCTGGTCCAGGCCATGGTGATATCCACCGAACTACTGCAACTTCCTCCTGTCTGGCCTTCCAGCTTCCACCATCAGACCTCTCCTGTTGACTCAGAATGCTACTGCACAAGGTGTGTTCAACCTACCAACGCATTCCCATGTATCTCCTTGTTTTATGTTTGTCCATTGACTACCTGTAGTTCACAACTCTAGTTACGGCCTTCAAAACCATCAACGGATCTGCTCCCTGATTCCTGCAGTCTGATCACTGGCTACACCACAGTCAGGCTGCTGTGCTCAATGTAGTGGAATGATCTCCCTCTTAGACTCAGAACTGCTGAATGCATCTCAATATTCAAGAGGGATCACAAAATAAAGCTCTGTCCGACCCACTCCTCTTTAGGTCTCCCATCTACTTCATAAACTTGTACTACAATATCAGTTTAAATTGGATTCTCTATTAACTCTATACGGGGGGTGTGGTGGCGCAGCGGGTTGGACCACAGTCCTGCTCTCCAGTGGGTCTGGGGTTCGAATCCCGCTTGGGTGCCTTGCGATGGACTGGCGTCCCGTCTTGGGTGTGTCCCCTCCCCGTCCGGCCTTACGCCCTGTGTTCCCGGGTAGGCTCCGGTTCCCCGTGACCCCGTCTGGGACAAGCGGTTCTGAAAATGTGTGTGTATTAACTCTATACACTGCTAGTTGTGTAATGTATGGTGGTGTTTGACTAAGTGGCTGTACTTTCAGAAGCATGTGTCTGCGTCTTTATCTTTTCATCTGTCGTTGAATTGCACTTTTGTTTCTTTCAATTCTGCATCAGTTTGAAAAAATGTAGCTACAGAGAAAAACTGCCCCAAAATGTCACTGCTTGTCATGTGTGCATTTTTTGATTATCTTGCAAGGTAAGAGACTTAACACTACAAAAACACCAGTGAAATGAGTCATAGAGAGGTCAGGCAAACTCTGTGTCATCTTTTAGATACAGGAGAAATGACTGGTTAGCTTTGATCGGATGAAAACAAGGGAATTAACACGCTTGGCGTACATTCAGCAAATTTTATTTTCTCTGAGATTGTGCATCGCTTTGAAGAAAAGCATCTGCTAAATGAATAAATATAAATTTCATGTAAATTTATTTTTTTCAGTTGATATCATACATCTTGTGATGCACGTGGACACATCATCAGTCATGCAACCAGGGGTCACCAGGCGTTTTGGGCCTTTCTGCATCAGACACCCCTCCCCAGGCAACCTGATCAGGGTTGATTAGGTCCCAGCCTTTGTCCAGGCAGTGCTACCTTGAACCCACAGCTCACCTTTCTTGATCCACAGCCATCTAGATGCCCTGTCCACAGCTGTAACAGCAGCTTTCATAGCCTTCCTCTTAACATATAAATATGGCAGTAGTTCATGTCCCTTGCTTTTCTGCAGTGTTCGCTGAGTCCAAGCCACAGCTGTATTACTTTGATGCAGTGGAGGAAGGGGTCATAGGTAAATTTGGCCCACCCAGTGCCTGACCCTGACAGTTATAACACACACCAGTGATCCGTGTTTTAGTCAGTTTCAGTATTTTCACCTTCAATTTTCCTCTGTCACTTTTTGTTGATATTTGAAATTTGCATTTATTTTATATTGTACTGTACTTGACTTTGGAGGTTAAGTCAAATGAATAATTATGGAAATGTAATATACCTGAGACCTCCGTCTGCTCTCTCACTCAGGTATTCTGTCAGTACCTGTTTATATTTTCGTGCTACCACACCTGTGAAGGTTTTCTGGTCTAGAGAGGCTTCGTGATGGTAGCTGCCAGCTGTGTGAACAAGTGAGTTCGGAGCTTATGATGGCATGTGAATGAATGAATGAATGAATGAATGAATGAATGAATGAAATTACTCTTTTAATGAAATGTGCTGCCACATAAATCGAAATATACTTTCATTTAAAAAAATAAAAAGCTTGTCAGAAATAAATGTCAGATAAAAAAATGTCAGATACCTTGGAAAAGCCCTGCCAAGTAACAGGTAATAATAATAATTCATGTCCATAGATTTATTAGGGACAACATGTCTGTACACAAAACACAGTCTGTGAACTGGTGTATTCCTACAAACGCACATTTTAATTTTTGTGAACCACAAAAATGTTATTAATATGGATTTGCACACACACAGACTTTGCACAATACTGTGTTTTGTGCAAGGAAAACCATACTATAGTGTAGTATATAGTATACAGTATATGTTATATAGTAAATACAGTAGTATATAAGGGGGCGCAGTGGCTTGGCATGATGGACTTGGACGGCTCTGGAGTTCCAGTCCTGATTGGGGTGCCTTGGGATGGACTGGCATCCCGTCCTGGGTGTGTCCCCTTCCCCTCTAACCCTGCGCCCTGTGTTGCCGGGTTAGGCTCTGGCTTGCTGTGACCCCACTTGGGACAAGTGGTTTCAGGCTATGTGTGTTCGTGTGTGTGTTTGTGTGTGTGTGTGTGTGTGTGTGTGTGTGTGTGTGTGTGTGTGTGTGTATTATGTAGCATATATGTTAGAAAAATGACTGAGTCCTCTAACACACTTACACATAGGCAATAGTTGACTTGACCAGTTGAACCAGTTGGCTTTGACATAACTAAAAACAAGAACACGCATTCCACAAATATTATAAGCAACCTATATAAATGGAGCTTCCAGGATCAGATACAACAGTGAGTCAGAAAATCCCAGCTCATCACAGAGTCCAGAAGGCCTGCAGACATGCTGAAGTTTCTACTGCTGAGTGCTCTCATAGCACTGGGTAAGAACCGTCTTTTCCACAGCAAAGTTTTTCACTCAGTCACGTTATCGGTATGCATAGTTAAATCCATTTGACTAATCTTAGTCAATTTCTTGCAAGGTTCACGATAGTTTTCACATTGTTCTAATGTTGACTGTCTTTTGGTTTTCCCCAGTGCTTGCTGAGCAAAATGTAAAGCCCCAATACATGGAAGCATTGCAAGATAAGGTTGTGGGGGGTAGTGAAGCCCAACCCCATGCTTGGCCCTGGCAGGTATGACACATAACGGTGTTGAATGTTTTTGTCAATTTCAGCATTCGTCACTTTTTTTTTTTTTTTTTTTTTTTTGTCATTTGAAAATAATGCTTTTGCTATACTGGCCTCTTTAAGTGAGACTAAGGTTTAGCCCCTTTTGGTGAGGCTCATTTAACTCAACAGTTATGTGTTAATTTATGGTCCATATGTTAATTATAATGTACCTGATGGATTTTTCCTGCTTTGTGTCTCAGGTCTCCCTTCAGTATCGGTTTCTCTACTTTTGGTACTTCCATGCCTGTGGAGGTTCTCTGGTCAGGAGAGGCTGGGTGATGACAGCTGCCCACTGTGTGGACACGTGAGTTTGGGGCCTAAGCTGGCATGTCCTAAAAGACTTACGGCAGCACTTTGGTGTGTTGTAACTTTGGTTGTGCGGTATAATGGGTTTGGACCATGCATCCAGTGGTCTCTATGAACAACTCTTTAGAGAGAAAGAGGAAAGTGCCTATCCTGAGTTGCTCCTTTACAAATACCCTGCTGCATAAAAGGGAATATACTTGTAACTTGTGATTATTGTAACATTGTAAGGCACCTTGAACAAAGGCCTCAGCCCAGTAGCAGTCTATTATAATGACTAAATTTCATACTTATATTCATTAGAAATGGTGCATGTGTGTATCACTAACATAGACTGTACACCCTAACAATCTCTGTTTTCTGTACCCTACTGCTCTCTAGAACAAAGACTTGGCGAGTGGTTCTTGGCGATCACAACATATATGTGAGTGAGGGCACAGAGCAGGCGATTGCTGTGAGCAATTTCTACGTACACCCCAACTGGAACCCAACAGTCTCGCCAACGGGTGAGTGGATAAGCCAGGCGAGCTTTTCTTACTTAAAATTTGAGAAGTACTGTAGGACCTTTTTTTGCTTAATTATAGTAAATTAGTCAAAACTCAACTCAAAATTTGCATGTTCTGTTGTCAAAACACAGTCCATAGTGATGAAGTGGTACAGCAGTCGTTTGTGGAAGAAAGCAGTGATCAGCATTTTTCATAGCCTCCTTTGCCGTGAAAACCGTGCAAGTGGTCAAAATGAGATGAATTCGGTTCTAGAGCCTGTACCTACCTACGCATGATATCCGAAAAATTATAAGTGGTAGTGAAGGCAGGTCACCTGTAAAGAATCTTGGTCAAACACTTAAACATTAACCCTGGTAGCCAAAAATTACCAGAAAAAAATGAGTTTATGGAGTATTTATGTGACTTGCTGTAAATGACACTAAGGTGATTTGGTTATTTTTCATCATCTGAACACCCGTATGGCTCATTTGCCTCCCCTCAGGTATGATATCGCTCTGCTCCGTCTGTCCTTCGATGCCACCCTCAACTCCTACGTGCAGCTGGCTTCTCTGCCCTCATTCGGTCAGATCCTGCCCAACAACAACCCCTGCTACGTCACAGGCTGGGGCTACACCCAGAGTGAGTATAACACTTTACCTGGGTGATTTACAGCCTTATTTTTTATTGTCATGTTACCTGTTTACTGCATTCTGTGTGTTTTCGTGTGCTATATGCATGTTTGAAACGAGATTTGTTCTTACTGTGTGACACCTTAGCCATCCCTGACTGTGTCGGCCTTGGTCTCTGCAGGTGGGGGTCAGCTGTCTGCCTCTTTGAAGCAGGCGTACCTGCCTCTGGTGGACTACAGCACCTGCTCCAGGAGTGACTGGTGGGGCAGCACTGTTAAGACCACTATGGTCTGTGCAGGGGGCGGCAGTGACTCTGCTTGCCAGGTGACTCAGCCCTTATTACTACAACATAAACAAAAGTATAAAACATAACTTTTTTGATAAATCAAGGGAAATATTCATATCTGTAAATATTTTGGGGGTGCGGTGGCGCAGTGGGTTGGACCAGGTCCTTCTCTTCAGTGGGTCTGGGGTTCGAGTCCCGCTTGGGGTGCCTTGCGACGGACTGACGTCCCGTCCTGGGTGTGTCCCCTCCCCCTCTGGCCTTACGCCCTGTTTTGCCGGGTAGGCTCCAGTTCCCCGCAACCCCGTATGGGACAAGCGGTTACGAAAATGTGTGTGTGTGTGTATGTAAATATTTTAAAGGTGTTAAATTCTAGTGATGCATCTCAAACGGTGTGATTCAAGTTTTGAGGATCAAAATGAGATATCCAAAAACGTGCCTTTTGTTAACTCAAGGTCTGTTACTCTTCAGGGTGACTCTGGCGGTCCACTGAACTGTCAGGTCAATGGACGCTACTATGTCCATGGTGTGACCAGCTTTGTGTCCGCCCTCGGCTGCAACACACTGAGGAAACCCACCGTTTTCACCCGAGTCTCGGCGTACACCACCTGGATGGAAGGAGTGAGTACCCGTAGGCTCCTACTGGCCAATCACAGAGAGTCACTGTTCGCGAGAACCAATGAGAACTGTTTGTCTCAGAACAAGTGCAGTTTTAGATTTGTGGCAGTTGGTGGCACCGTGTTTTTAGTCAGCCTCTACCAAGCTGAAGGTCTCTGGTGTGATTCTCCCTCCTCCCCTACCACCTTGATCAAAGTACTAACCCTAAACGGACGAGGCACACAACTGCAAGTGATTTGTTACAGAAAGCTAAATGATCTAAAATTACTTCTATAGTCAATTTTACCATATCTAATTGATACGATCATATCTAACTGATGCAATCTAATTTTTAAAATGTAGTTGGAAGGGAAATATTTTAATTTTATTGAGGTTTTTCGTAGCGCAATATAATGTTTCTGAGTTTTAACAAGCGGCCTTTTTCTGTTACAGATTATGAATCAGTAAAAGCAGAAATTTAAGCGGTGTGAAGGACAGTCTACTGGATAGGATCTCAGCATTCCAGATATGAGCCTTCCTTCTTAAATTCAACTCCATTGCAGACACGACGGATCGACTAAAATAAAATAAAGTCTCTTGATCACTCTAAATACTGTGTCCGTCTGATTTTAATCCATTTTTAATTCTGGTCTCAGTACAGCAAAAGCACATTGTGAAGTAACCCCCGTAAGGGTGTACTGTAATGTCCATGACTGTAGTGAAAAGTACTGAAAACGTTTCAGTCTGGTACTGTTCACTAGCTGAAGGTCAGATTTTTAAGAAGAGTTCCTGTATATGTATAAGGGGGTGCGGTGGCGCAGTGGGTTGGACCGCAGTCCTGCTGTCCGGTGGGTCTGGGGTTCGAGTCCCACTTGGGGTGCCTTGTGATGGACTGGCGTCCCGTCCCGGGTGTGTCCCCTCCCCCTCCGGCCTTACGCCCTGTGTTGCCGGGTAGGCTCCGGTTCCCCGTGACCCCGTAAGGGACAAGCGGTTCTGAAAATGTGTGTGTGTGTGTGTGTGTGTGTGTGTGTGTGTGTGTGTGTGTGTGTGTGTGTGTGTGAGTTCCTGTATATTAGAAGAAGCGGCAGAACTGAATAAAAGTAGTCGTGTTACACCTGTTACTGTCACGATTGTAACAAATCAGACTTTAAGACTGTCCTCACTTTGAAACATAACCCTGTGTTTGCAATGGGGAAAAAAAGGCCTCGGTGCCTCTACATCATTAGTCATGGTTTCCAAGTGTCACGGTTCCGTGTAGCATGGACGGACTCAAGTGCAGAGTGTTCGGATCGAGGTGCACAGAAGCCAAATCAGAATCCATAATCGTAGTCGAGGGGCAGGCGAGGGGCAAGCGATCAGCAAACGTCGTAGAAAGGGCTAGGCAAAGAACGTGGTCAGGAAGAAACAGGCAAAGGGTCGAAGTCGGAATGGGTCTCTCGGTAATACGGTTCGCAGGGAAAGAAGGAGGCAAAACAAGGTTCCGCGTCTGGGCTTCCTCGGTTTCCTCTTTATAGTCTTTCCCATCAGGGAACGGCAGGTGTCGCAGAGGTGCCAGATGCGGAGAACGTGACAGTACCCCCCCCCTCTACGGGCGGCTCTGGACACCCTGGGCCGGGAAGGAGGACGCCCCCGGGGGCGCAGAGCCGGGCACTCGGGATGGTCCCTATGGAAAGCGGCCACCAGGTCGGGGTCGAGGATGTCCGAAGCAGCTACCCAGGAACACTCCTCCGGACCATACCCCTCCCAATCCACCAGATATTGTAGCTGACCTCTCCGTCGGCGGGAGTTTAGCAGGGCTCGGACCGTGTAGACATCGTCCCCTGCGAGGGGTAGTGTCGACGGTGGTGTGGTTTCTACTGGTGGCTGATGTAAGGACACCCCAACTGGTTTCAGGAGGGAAACATGGAATGTTGGGTGCACTCGGAGGTCAGGAGGTAACTGAAGGTGGCAGGTAACCGGCGTGACACAACGTACTACCTTGAAAGGGCCGATGTAGCGGGACCCGAGTTTCTTGGAGGGGGTCTTCAGGTGAAGGTCTCGGGTGGAGAGCCAAACTCTTTGTCCAGGCAAGAACGAAAGGGTGCGCCGGTGCCGGTCAGCCTGACGTTTGTGGCGTTCCGCACTGCGGAGCAGGTGGGCCCGGACCGTCCTCCAGACGCGGGTGCTCTCGTTATGCCATGTCTCCACAGCCAG